>NC_143165.1:22264834-22574299 GCF_047325235.1 Durio zibethinus
AAAGCCTATCAAACAAGTTCGGAATGCCCGCCCAACTTGCAGGCCAGCTCGTGAGACCAAGGCCTGGCATACAAGCTGCCCGCACCATATCCTGAAGGGCCCAAGGTGCTGGACACGCAAGGAAAGCTTCTGGAAGCAGGCAGGATCAGCTGGAGCATCCTGGCAGATTTGGTTGACCTTGAAAATCAGGAGTTAGCATCCTGATTGATTGTAGTTTGTATAATCCCATGATTTTAGCCTTTATTCTAGGGATATGCCATTAAGTTGTAGCTGGAGCCTTAACTATAAATAGAGGGCTACTCCACCCTCATTTGTACACCATCAAACACTTCTGTTTCAGTGAATACAAGAGTATTTCCAGAATTCTATCTTCTTATCCTGTTTCTCTTTAACTTGCATAATCAGCCCTTCCCATTGTTCTAGTGCCTGCACGCTTGTGTTTTAGGCTGACTTAGGTATAAAGGAGGAGATTCTAAGCCTAAGGCTGCATGGTTTCTGAGTATAAGGTCGGAGCCCGTGACAGTTGGTATCAGAGCGGGTTCGATTCTGCGTGTTTGTGTTGTGCAGGTTAGATCGTGATTGAGGAGATGGCATCCCAAAGTGATGTTGCTAGCCAACAACCAGAGGCCCAGGAGCATGGGCATGGAAAAGGCGAGAAAGCCAGTTCTAGAGATATCTGGTCTACCATGGATGGTAGGCTGGCCAAGGTGGAGGTGACCATAGGCAACATGGGGGAAAAGCTTGAGGAGGTAGAGACTCACATTGCATCGCTAGACTCTATGGGGGAAGAGATCCAAAGTGAGCTGGAAGCTGCTCTCAACAAAGGCATGGACGTGTTCACCTGAAAGAATTAGACTTTGGAGGCTGAAGTGCTGACCTTGCACGATGGCATGGAGGCCATGCTCCAGCGGATGGAGGAGCTTGCCAGTGAGCTCATTGCTTGCAAGACTGCCAGTGGGAATGGCATGTTTGCTGGAGTGTCCAAGTCCAGATTGGATGTCCCTAAGCTTAAGGAGTTCAGGGGGATTAGGGCAGCCAAGGAAGTAGACAACTACCTATGGGGTATGGAGCAGTACTTCCAGGCCATGGGCATGCAAGACGAGGTGATAAAGGTAAGCACCGCTGCTATGTATCTCACTGATGTAGCCTTATTGTGGTAGAGGCACAGGTGTGATGATGTCAGGCGTGGGAGTGCCAAGATTGGAACCTGGGCAGAGTTCCAAAAGGAGTTCAGAGAACAATTTTACCCGAAGTATGCCGATGATGAGGCACGAGCAAAGTTGCACAGGCTGAGCCAGCAAGGGGACATAAGGGAGTATGTCTAGAAATTCTCTGAACTGATGCTACAGATCTCAGATCTAGGTGAGAAGGATGCTTTATTTGCTTTCATGGATGGGCTGAAGCCATGGGTGAAGCATGAGCTACAAAGGAGAGGAGTTCATGACTTGGCTAAAGCCATGACTACTGCCAAGACCTTGATAGAGTTCAAGCCTCTGAACAAGTTCGAGTCTACCAAGCCCAAGGGTAAGGGTAAGGACGATAGGGACCGAAAGAAGCAGTCCAAGAGGAAGGACCGTGATCGGTAGTCCAAGGATGGAGACCGAGACCGTTCAACCAAGGATGGCGAGAGAAAGCCACCAGCAGGTAAGTGAAAAGCAAAAGGGGACCGAGAGCCACTAGCATGCTACCTATGTGGAGAAAGCCACATAGCACGCAATTGCCCACAGAAAGGCAAACTAGCTACTATAGACAAGGAGTTTGACGAGGACCCAGAGTCAGGGGCAGTAAAGCTTGGGTCGTTGGTGCTCAATGCTGTCCAGAGTAAAGGGAGCCACAAGCCAAAAGGCTTGATGTTTACGGGTCTAATGGTTGTGGGTCAGAAGGTGAGTGCACTGGTGGACACAGGTGCCTCACATCTTTTTATTTCAGGTGATGGAGCCCGAAAGCTCAGACTAAAGGTGCAAAAAGAGACTGGTACCATCAAAAAGGTGAACTCCAAGGAGGTTCCAGCCATTTGAGTAGCATTGGGAGTGGAGTTGCAGCTTGGAGACTGGAAAGGCAAAGAGACCATAGAGGTAATACCCCTTGACGACTATGAGTTTGTGATTGGGTTGGATTTTCTTGTTCGAATTAACGCCCTCCTTGTGCCTTTTGCCGATTGTGTTTGCATCTTGGATGCACGGTGCCAATGCCTAGTGCTATTGAAGAGAGGGTCCGGAGTTGGGTCACGGGTGGTGTCAACCATCCAATTTGCCAAGGCGATAAGCAGACAAGAAGACACCTTCTTGGCAGCCCTGAAATATGACGAGCCAAGGGAAAAGGAGATCGAGTCACACTTGAAGGTGCTAAAGGTGCTAAAGACCTTTAGTGATGTGATGCTCGCAAATCTGCCTAGCAAGCTACCACCTAAGAGGGAGGTGGACCACAAGATCAAGCTGGTGTCCAAGGCTAAGCCATCAGCTAGAGCCCTTTACCGAATGTCTCCACCAGAGTTAGAGGAGTTAAGGAAGCAGCTCAAAGAGTTAGTTGATGCTGGCTTCATCAGGCCATCGAAGGTGCCTTATGGTGCATCAGCTCTATTCCAGAATAAGCATGATGGGTCGTTGCGGCTGTGCATAGACTACCGGGCTTTGAACAAGCTAACCATCAAGAACAAGTACCCCATTCCACTCATTACGGACTTGTTCGATCAACTTGGGAGCGCAAGGTGGTTCACCAAGTTGGATTTGAGGTCGGGCTACTATCAAGTCAGGATCACAGAGGGAGATGAGCCAAAGATAGCATGTGTCACTCGGTATGGTTCGTATGAGTTCTTGGTGATGCCTTTCGGACTCATGAATGCTCCAGCAACATTTTGCACCCTTATGAACAAGGTACTTCAGTCGTTCCTTGATCGATTTGTTATGGTTTATTTGGATGACATTATGATCTATAGCCAGACTTTAGGAGAGCATGTAGACCACTTGAGACAGGTGTTAGAGGTGTTACAGGCGCACAAGCTATTTGTCAAGAGGGAGAAATGCTCATTCGCCCAGCAGGAGATCCCGTTCCTAGGCCACATAGTGGGAGGTGGCAGGATACGCATGGATGAAGGCAAGATACACGCCATCCTGGAGTGGCAACTGCCAGCCAAGGTCACTGAGTTGAGATCATTCCTTGGGCTGGTTAACTACTACAGGCACTTCATCAAAGGTCACTCAGCAATAGCCACACCATTGACTGACTTGCTCAAGAAAGGGAAAGCACAGGAGTAGAGCGCAGGGTGCCAGGAAGCCTTTGATCGAGGAGCCAATCTTGGCCTTGCCAGACCATGCCAAGCCGTATGAGGCACATACGGATGCATCAGACTTTGCCATAGGGGGCATGTTGATGTAGGAGGGACGTCCAGTCACGTTCGAGAGCAGAAAGCTGAACGAGACTGAACGTAAGTACATGGTCCAAGAGAAGGAGATGACTGTAGTGGTACACTGCTTGTGCACTTGGCACCATTACTTGTTGGAGTCGAGGTTCATGGTGAGGATAGACAATGTGGTGACCAGCTACTTTCAGATGTAGAAGAAGCTTTCCCCCAAACAGGCGAGATGGCAAGATTTTCTTATAGAATTTGATTTTCAGATGCAGTACAAGCTAGGATAGGCGAACCTAGTGGCAGACGCCCTGAGCAGAAAGGCTAACCTTGCTGCCATTAGCCAACCAAAGGGGTCACTAGTGTCGCGCATCAAGGAGGGACTTGCGCATGATCCTATAGCCAAGGCTTTGATGGAGTACGCCTAGCAAGGTAAGACTAGGTAGTTTTGGTTGCAGGATGGCTTGCTGTACACTAGGGGTAGTAGACTATTTATGCCACAGCATAGGAAGCTCCGTAAGGAAGTTTTACAAGAATGCCATGATTCAAGGTGGGCTGGACACCCTGAAATAAGCCACACCCTGGCGCTGATCGAGGACCGATACTACTGGCCGCACATGAGGGACGATGTGGAGGCCTACGTGAAGACTTGTCTTGTGTGCCAATAGGACAAGGTGGAGCTCAAGAAACCAGGGGGTCTTTTAGAGCCATTGCCAGTGCCAGAGCAACCATGGGAGAGTATTTCTCTGGACTTTATAGTCGGTCTACCCAAAGCAGAATGGTTTGGAAGCATCATGGTAGTGGTGGACAGGTTTTCCAAGTATGGAATCTTCATTCCAGCAACCAAGGACTGCCTAGTCGAGGAGGTAGCTCGATTATTCCTGAAGAACATGGTTAAGTACTGGGGAGTGCCGAGGACCATTGTTAGTGATTGGGATGGGCATTTCACGGGCAGGTTCTGAACTGAGTTGTTCAAGCTGTTAGAGTCAGACTTGAACTTTTCCATCAGCATGCATCTGCAAACCGATGGGCAGACAAAGTGAGTAAATGGACTATTGGAGATCTACCTCAAGCACTATGTGAGTGCCACACAAAGGGACTGGCCAAAGTTGCTAGATATTGTGCAGTTTTCCTACAACTTGCAAAGGAACGAGGTAACGAACTAGAGCCCATTTTAGGTTGTGATAGGGCAACAACCACTAACACCTGGTTCGATTGCTGCAGGTTATACAGGGCTGAATCTAGCAGCATACAAGTTTGCCAAGGCATGGCAGAAGTAAACTGACTTGGCTAGAGTTTGTCTACACAAGGCGGCCAAGAGGTCAAAGAAGTGGGCAGACCAGAATAGGCAGGACGTGCAGTTCCAAGTTGGAGACTTGGTGTTGATGAAGCTGCATCCCATTGTGCACCATAGGGGGCTGCACAAAGGCCTAGTCCGGAGGTATGAGGGACCTTTTCGAGTAGTCAAGAGGGTAGGAAAAGTTGCCTACAAGCTGGATATGCCACCCAAGCTGAAGGTACACTTGGTGTTCCATGTGAGCATGCTTAAGCCGATGAGGGAGATCTAGGATAGGTAGAGTCAAAGCGTGCACCATTGGGAGCAAGGGCCTCATATGAGAAGGAGGTCCATAGCATCATAGCTGATCGAGAGGTGAGACAAAAGAATTATAAGCCAAGACAAGAGTACTTGGTGTGCTGGAAGGGACTTTCAGACAGTGAGGCGAGCTGGGAACCAGCAGATGACTTATGGCAGTTCGGGGATCAGATCAGGCAGTACCATGTAGAAGATGCAACGAGGGCATTGCACAATCAGGTGGGGGAGAATGTCATGCCCTGGGAGGGCACGCCAGGCACATCAGGCACACCAACAGGTGACCCAAAGGTTAAGGGCCGCAGACCAGGCGTACTGGCGGGTATCTGTACGCAAAGCCTAGCAAACGAGTTCAGAACGCCCGCCCAACTTGCAGGCCAGCCCGTGAGACCAAGGCCTGGCATAGAAGCTGCCCGCACCACATCCAAAAGGGCCCAAGATGCTGGACAAGCAAGGGAAACTTCTGGAAGCAGGCAGGATCAGCTGGAGCATCCTGGCAAATTTGGTTGACCCTAAAAATCGGGAGTTAGCATCCTGATTAATTGTAATCTGTATAATCCCATGATTTTAGCCTTTGTTCTAGAGATATGCCATTAAGTTATAGCTGGAGCCTCAACTATAAATAGAGGGCTGCTCCACCCTCATTTGTACACCATCAAACACTTCTATTTCAGTGAATACAAGAGCATTTCCAAAATTTTGTCTTCTTATCCTGTTTCACTTTAAATTACGTAATCAGCCCTTCACATTGTTCTAGTGCCTGCACACTTGTGTTTTAGGATGACTTAAGCATAAAGGAGGAGATTCCAAGCCTAAGGCCACACGGTTTCTGAGTCTAAGGTTAGAGCCTGTGACATCTGCACGCTCGTTTCATGGGTTGGCTTAGGCATATGGAGTTCATTCCATGTCTAAGCCTCAGTCGAACCGAAGGTTGTGGTAGCAGGACCGGCAGCGGGATCGGCAGCACGTAGAGGGGGATCGAGCTGATCCCCGGCTTGCGTATTATGCCTCTCCGACCGGCGTCTCTAGCCGACTGAGCGCCTGTACGCTCATTTCATGGGTTGACTTAGGCATACGGAGTTCATCCCTAGTCTAAGCATACGAGTCAATTCCCAGTCCAAGATCAGACTAGACCGAGGGTTACGGCAGCAGGATTAGCAGCATGTAGGGGGGACCGGGCCAATCCCCGGCTTGCACATTCTGCCTCTCTGGCCGGCTGAATGCCCGCACGTCCATTTCATGGGTTGGCTTAGGCATAGGGAGTTCATTCCATGTCTAAGCCCCAGTCGGATCGACGATTGTGGCAGTTGGACCGACAGTACGTAGAGGGGGATCGGGTCGATTCCCGGCTTGCGTATTATGCCTCTTCGATCGGCTTAGTGCCCGTACGCTTGTTTCATGGGTTGACTTATGCATACAGAGTTCATTCCCAGTCTAAGATCAAACCAGACCGAGGGTTACGGTAGTAGGATCGACAGCACGTAGAGGGGGACCGGGCCGATCCTCGGCTTGCGCATTCTGCCTCTCTGGTTGACTGAGCGCCCACACGCTCGTTTCATGGGTTGGCTTAGGCATTCGGAGTTCATTCCATGTCTAAGCCCCGGTCAAACCAAGGGCTGTGGCAGCAAGACTGACAGCGGGATCGGTAGCACACAAAGGGGGATTGGCCTGATCCCCGGCTTGCACATTATGCCTTTCCGGCCGGTTAGCCCCTGTATGCTCATTTTGTGGGTTGACATAGGCATACGAAGTTCATATCCAGTCTAAGCATACGGAGTTCATTCCCAATCTAAGATCAAACCGGACTGAGCGTTGCGACAGCAGGATCTACATCACGTAGGGGGGACCGGGCCAATCCCCGACTTGCGCATTTTGCCTCTCTGACCGTTGAGCGCCCGCACGCTCGTTTCGTGGGTTGGCTTAGGCATACAGAGTTCATTCCATGTCTAATATTTTGAGCCACGGTGCACATGCTAGGCTCGAGCATGTGTTGGTGCCGTATTTTTTTTGCTCGGGGCACCATTGACGGAGCATCGTCGAAGCATCGTCGGAGAGCCTAACTGGCGGCATTGGGGGTTCCGACGATTGTGGGGGTCGGGGGGTGTGCGCACATGATGTGTGATGGGTGCTGGTACTTGGCCCTTATATTGGCCCCCTATCCCTCATCAAACCTCGAGAACTCACACCCTCTTAAAGAGCATTTGAGATTTTATAGGTTTGCTGCCAATAGCCATTAAAGTGTCTGAAATGGGGACACTTTTTTCAAATGGTCACAAAATCTTCTCCACTTTGAGTTTTTAGCTGAATTTTTTTGTGCTAGCAAAAATACAAGGATCACCTCTACCAAATTTAGGGACAAAACTCTTACTAAAAAAAGTTTCAAAAAATCCCGAACCGTAAAAAGTTTTGAAAATCGTGAAAAAGATAAAACGGGTCGTCTTGCCACAAAACTTCACATGAAGGCTTAGGGGACCATTGTATGAATTTACAAGCCATAAAAATGGCATTCATACGGTAGAAATATGAAGATGTGCTTAAACCCACCTACCACCCGTTCGATCCCCGGCTTGCGCATCCTGCCTCTTTAGTCGGCTGAGCGTCCGCGTGCTCGTTTCATGGGTTGACTTAGGCAAACGGAGTTCATCCCCAGTCTAAGCATATGGAGTTCATTCCTAGTCTAAGATCAGACTGGACCGAGGGTTGCGATAGCAGGATCAGCAGCACGCAGGAGGGACGAAACCGATCCTCGGCTTATGCATTCTGCCTCTCCGGCTGGCTGAGCGCCCGCACACTTGTTTCGTGGGTTGGCTTAGGCATAGAGAGTTCATTCCATGTCTAAGCCCTAGCCATACCGAGGGTTGTGGCAGTAGGACCGACAGCACGTAGAGGGGGATCGGGTCGATCCCCGGCTTGTGCATTATGCCTCTCCGGCTGGCTCAATGCCCGAACGCTCATTTTGTGGGTTGACTTAGGCATACGGAGTTCATTCCCAGTCTAAGATCAGACCGGACCGAGTGTTGCGATAGCAGGATCGATAGCACGCAGGGGGGATCGGGTCGATCCCTGGCTTGCGCATTCTATCTTTTCGGTCGACTGAGCGCCCGCACACTCATTTGGTGGGTTGGCTTAGGGATACGGAGATCATTCCATGTCTAAGCCCCAACCGGATCGAGGGTTATGGTAGCAGGACCGACAGCGGGATCGACAGCACGCAGAGGGGGATCGAGCTAATCTTCGACTTATGCATTATGCCTCTTCGACCGGCTGAGTGCCCGCACGCTTGTTTCATGTGTTGACTTAGGCATACGGAGTTCATCCTCAGTCTAAGCATACAGAGTTCATTCCCAGTCTATGATCGGATCGAATCGAGGGTTGCAACAGCAGGATCGGTAGCATGTAGGGGGGATCGGGCCGATCCCCGGCTTGCGCATTCTGCCTTTCAAATCGGCTGAGCACCCGCATGCCTGTTTCGTGGGTTGGTTTAGGCATAGGGAGTTCATTCCATGTCTAAGCCCCAGTCGGATCGAGGGTTATGGCAACGGGAGCGGTAGCACGCAGAGGGGGATCGGGTCGATCCCTGGCTTATGCATTATGCCTCTCCGACCGGCTCTGTGCCCGAACGTTCGTTTCATGGGTTGACTTAGGCATAAGGAGTTCATTCCCAGTCTAAGATCAGACCAGACCGAGTGTTACGATAGTAGTATCGATAGCACGCAGGAGGGACCGGGCCGATCCCCGGCTTATGCATTCTGCCTCTCCGGCCAACAGAGCGCCTGCACGCTTGTTTCGTGGGTTGGCTTAGGCATATGGAGTTCATTCCATGTCTAAGCATACGGAGTTCATTCCCAGTCTAAGATCGGACCGGACTAAGGGTTGCGATAGCAGGACCAGCAGCAGGATCGACAGCACATAAGGGGGAGCGGGCCAATCCTTAGCTTACGCATTCTACCTCTCTGGTCGGCTGAGTGCCCGCATGCTCATTTCGTGGGTTGACTTAGGCATACGGAGTTCATCCCCAGTCTAAGCATACGGAGTTCATTCCCAGTCTAAGATCGGACCAGACTAAGGGTTGCGGCAACAGGATCGATAGCACGCAGGGGGACCGAGCCAATCCCCGGATTGCGCATTATGCCTCTCCGGTCGACTGAGCGCCCGCACACCCGTTTCGTGGGTTGGCTTAGGCATAGTGAGTTCATTCCATGTCTAAGCCCCAGACGAACTGAGGGTTGTGGCAGCGAGACCGGCAGCACGCAGAAGGGGATCGGGTTGATCCCTGACTTGCGCATTATGCCTCTCCAGTCGGCTCAGCGCCCGTACGCTCGTTTCGTGGGTTGACTTAGGCATACGGAGTTCATTCCCAGTCTAAGATCAGATCGGACTAAGGTTTGCGATAGCAGGATCGACAGCACGTAGGGGGGATCAGGCCGGTCCCTGACTTGTGCATTCTACCTCTCCGACCGGTTCAGAGCCCGCATGCTCGTTTCATGGGTTGGCTTAGGCATACAGAGTTCATTCCATGTCTAAGCATACAAAGTTGATTCCCTGTCTAAGATCAAACCGAATCGAGGTTTACGACAGCAAGACCTACAGCTGCATCGGTAGCACGTAGTGGGGGATCGGGCCGATCCCCGACTTACGCATTCTGCCTCTCCGACCGGCTGAGCACCTGCACGCTCATTTCGTGGGTTGACTTAGGCATACGAAGTTCATCTCCAGTCTAAGCATATGAAGTTCATTCCCAGTCTAAGATTGAACTGGATCGAGGGTTACAGAAGCAGGATCGATAGCACGTAAAGGGGACCGGGCCGATCCCTAGCTTGTACATTTTGCCTCTCCGACCGGTTGAGCGCCTGCACGCTCATTTTATGGGTTGGCTTAGGCATACGGGTTCATTCCTAGTCTAAGATCGGACCGAACGAAGGGTTACAGCAGCAGGATCGACAGCACATAGGGGAGGACCGGATCGGTCCCCGGCTTGTGCTTTCTGCCTCTCCGGTTGGTTGATCGCCCGCACGCTCGTTTCATGGGTTGGCTTAGGCATACGGAGTTCATTCCCAATCTAAGATCAGACCAGACCGAGGGTTGCGTAGTAGGACCAGTAGCAGGATCGACAACGCGCAAAGGGGGATCGAGCCGATCCCCAGCTTACGCATTTTGCCTCTCCGACTGACTGAGCACCCACACGCTCGTTTCGTGGGTTAGCTTAGGCATACGGAGTTCATTCCATGTCTAAGCCCCAGCCGGACCAAGGGTTGTGATAGCGGGACTAGCAGTGAGATCGACAGCACGAAGAGGGGGACCGGGCTGATCCCCGACTTGCGCATTATGCCTCTCTGACCGACTGAGCACCCGTACGCTCGTTTCGTGGGTTGACTTAGGCATACGGAGTTCATCCCCAGTCTAAGCATAAGGAGTTCATTCCCAGTCTAAGATCGGACCGGATCGAGGGTTGCGGCAGTAGGATCGGCAGCACGCAGGGGGGACCAGGCCGATCCCCGGCTTGTGTATTCTGCCTCTCCGATCGGCTAAGCACCCGCACGCCCGTTTCATGGGTTGGCTTAGGCATAGGTAGTTCATTCCATGTCTAAGCCCCAACCGGATCGAGCTTTGTGGCAGCAAGATCGACAGCATGCAGAGGGGGACCGGGTCGATCCCCGGCTTGTGCATTATGCCTCTCCGACCAGCTCAGCACCCGCACGCTCATTTCCTGGGTTGACTTAGGCATACGGAGTTGATTCCCAGGCTAAGATTGGACCGGACCGAGGGTTACGATAGTAGGATCGATAGCACGGAGGGGGGGACTGGGTCGGTCCCCAGCTTGCAATTTCTACCTCTCCGACCAGCGGATCACCCGCACACTCGTTTCATGGGTTGGCTTAGGCATACGGAGTTCATTCTATGTGTAAGCATACGGAGTTCATTCCCAGTCAAAGATCGGACCAGACTGAGGGTTACCGCAGTAGGACCAGCAGCAAGATCGACAGCACACAGAGGGGGACCGAGCCAATCCCCAGCTTACGCATTCTGCCTCTCCGGCTGGCTAAGCGTTCGCACGCTCGTTTCGTGGGTTGGCTTAGGCATACGGAGTTCATTCCATGTCTAAGCCCCAGCCGAACCGAGGGTTGTGACAGCAGGACTGACAGTGGGATTCGCAGCACGCAGAGGGGCACCAGGCTGATCCCCGGCTTGCGCATTATGCCTCTATGGCTGGCCTCTCCGGTCGACTGAACGCCCGAACGCTCGTTTCGTGGGTTGGCTTAGGCATACGGAGTTCATTCCATGTCTAAGCATACGGAGTTCATTCCCAATCTAAGAGTTTGAGCCACGATGCACATGCTGGGCTTGGGCATGTGCTGGTGCCACATTTTTTTCGCCTGGGGCACCATCATCGAAGCATCGCCGGAGAGCCTAACCGGCGGCATTGGGGGTTCTGATGATTGGGGGGCCCGGGGGGTGTGCGCACATGATGTGCGATGGGTGATGGTACTTGGCCCTTTATCGGCCCCCTATCCATCATCAAACCTCGAGAACTCACACCCCCTTAAAGAGCATTTGAGATTTTATAGGTTTGCTGCCAGTAGCCATTAAAGTGTCTGAAATGGGGACACTTTTTTCAAACGGTCACAAAATCTTATCCACTTCGAGTTTTTAGCTGAATTTTTTTGTGCATGCCAAAAAAAATACAAGGATCACCTCTACCAAATTTGGGGACAAAACTCTTTCTAAAAAACTTTCAAAAATCTAGAACCGTAAAAAGTTTTGGAAATCGTGAAAAATAGAAAACGGGTCGTCTTCCCAAGAAACTTCACATGAAGGCGTAGGGGACCATTGTATGAATTTACAAGCCATAAAAATGCCATTGGCATGGAAGAAATATGAAGATGTGCTTGAACCCACCTACCACCCGTTCGATCCCTAGCTTACGCATCCTACCTCTCTGGTCGGCTGAGCGTCCGCACGCTCATTTCGTGGGTTTACTTAGGCATACGGAGTTCATCCCCAGTCTAAGCGTACAAAGTTCATTCTGAGTCTAAGATCAGACTGGGCCGAGGGTTGCGGCAACAGGATCGACAGCACGTAGGGGTGATCGCGCTGACCCTGGCTTGCGCATTCTGCCTCTCCAACCGGTTGAGCGCCCGCACGTTCGTTTCGTGGGTTGACTTAGGCATGCAGAGTTTATTCCTAGTCTAAGATCAAATTCGGTAGAGGGTTTCGATAGCAGGATCGATAGCTCGCAAGAGGGATCGAGCCAATTCCTGGCTTGCGCATTCTGCCTCTCTGGCAGACTGAGCGCCCGTACGCTCGTTTCATGGGTTAGCTTAGGCATACGGAGGTCATTCCATTTCTAAGCATATGGAGTTCATTGCCAATCTAAGATCAGATCGAATCGAGGGTTGTGGCAGCAGGACCAGGAACAGGATCGACCGCACGTAGGGAGGAACTGGGCCGATCCCTGGCTTGCGCATTCTACCTCTTCGACCTACCTCTTCGGGCGGTTGAGTGCCTGCAAGATCGTTTCATGGGTTGACTTAGACATACGAAGTTCATCCCCAATCTAAGCATACGGAGGTCATTCCCAGTCTGAGATCGCACCAGACCGAGGGTTACGGTAGCAAGATCGGTAGCACGTAGGGGGGACCGGGCTGATCCCCAACTTATGCATTCTGCCTCTTCGGTCGATTGAGCGCCCGCACACCCGTTTCGTGGGTTGGCTTAGGCATAGGGAGTTCATTCCATGTCCAAGCCCCAGTCTGACCGAGGGTTGTGGTAGCGGTATCAGCAGCACGCAGAGGGGCATCGGACCGATCCCCGACTTGGTCATTATGCATCTCCGGCCAGCTCAGCGCCCGCACGCTTATTTCGTGGGTTGACTTAGGCATACGGAGTTCATTTCCAGTCCAAGATCGAACTGGATCAAGGGTTGCGACAATAGGATCGACAGCACGTAGAAGGGACCGGGCTGGTCCCCGACTTGTGCATTCTATCTCACCGATCGGTTGAGCACCCGCACGCTCGTTTCGTGGGTTGGCTTAGGCTTACGAAGTTCATTCCATGTCTAAGCATACGAAGTTCATTCCCAGTCTAAGATCAGACTGAATCGACGGTTGCGGCAGCAGGATTGATAGCACGCAGGGGGGATCGGGCCGATCCTCGGTTGAGCGCTCGTACACTGGTTTCGTGGGTTGGCTTAGGCATCGGAGTTCATTCCATATCTAAGCCCTAACCAGATCGAGGGTTGTGGCAGCGAGATCGACAGGACGTAGAGGGGGACCTGGTCGATCCCCGACTTATGCATTATGCCTCTTTGATCGGCTCAGCTCTTGAACGCTCGTTTCATGGGTTGGCTTAGGCATACGGACTTCATTCCCAGAAAAAGATCGGATTGGGCCAGGTGTTGTGACAGCAGGATCGGCAGCACGCAGGGGGGATCGAGCCGATCCTCGGCTTGTGCATTCTGCCTCTCGGCCGACTGAGCACCCGTACGCTCGTTTCGTGGGTTGGCTTAGGCATACGGAGTTCATTCCATGTCTAAGCATACAGAGTTCATTCCCAGTCTAAGATCAGACCAGACTGAGGGTTGTGGCAGTAGGGCCAACAGTAGGATCGGCAGCATGCAGGGGGGATCGGGTCGATCCCCGGCTTACGCATTCTGTCTCTTCGACCGACCTTTCTGATCGGCTGAGCACCCGCACGCTCGTTTCATGGGTTAACTTAGGCATGCAAAGTTCATCCCCAGTCTAAGCATACAGAGTTCATTCTCAGTGTAAGATCAAACAAGACCGAGTATTGCGATAGCAGAGGGGACCAGGCCGATCCCCAGCTTGCGCATTCTGCCTCTCCGGCCGACTGAGCGCCCACACGCTCGTTTCGTGGGTTGGCTTAGGCATAGGGAGTTCATTCCATGTCTAAGCCCCAGCCGGACTAAGGGTTGTGGTAGCGAGATTGACAGCACGTGGAGGGGGACCGGGTCGATCCCCGACTTGTGCATTCTGCCTCTCTAGCAGGCTGAGCGCCCGCACGCTCGTTTCGTGGGTTGGCTTAGGCATACGGAGTTTATTCCATGTCTAAGCATACGGAGTTCATTCCCAGTCTAAGAGTTTGAGCCACGATGCACATGCTGAGCTCGGGCATGTGCTGGTGCCGTATTTTTTTCGCTCAGGGCACCATCGTCGGAGCATCATCGGAGAGCCTAATCGACGGCATTGGGGGTTCTCGTGATTGGGGGTGCAGGGGGGTGTGCCCACATGATGTGCGATGGGTGCTGGGACTTGGCCCTTATATTGGCCCCCTATGCCTCATCAAACCTCGAGAACTCATACCCTCTTAAAGAGCATTTGAGATTTTATAGGTTTGCTGCCAGTAGCCATTAAAGTGTCTAAAATGGG
The DNA here is from genome assembly GCF_047325235.1 of Durio zibethinus. NCBI lineage: Eukaryota > Viridiplantae > Streptophyta > Magnoliopsida > Malvales > Malvaceae > Durio > Durio zibethinus. The sequence continues at coordinate 22,279,158 of NC_143165.1, forward strand.
GACACTTTTTTCAAACGGACACAAAATCTTCTCCACTTTGAATTTTTTGCTGAATATTTTTATGCATGCCAACAAAAATACAAGGATCACCTTTACCAAATTTGGGGACAAAACACTTTCTAAAAAAATTTAAAAAAATCCCAAACCATAAACGTTTTGAAAATCTAGAAAAATAGAAGGTGGGTCGTCTTGCCATGAAACTTCACATGAAGGCGTAGGGGACCATTGTATGAACTTACAAGCCATAAAAATGGCATTGGCATGGCAGAAATATGAAGATGTGCTTGAACCCACCTACCACTCGTTCGATCCCCAGCTTGCGCATCCTGCCTCTCTGGTCGGCTGAGCGTCCGTACGCTCATTTCGTGGGTTGACTTAGGCATACGGAGTTTATCCCCAGTCTAAGCATACGGAGTTCATTCCTAGTCTAAGATTGAATCAGACCGAGGGTTGCGATAGCAGGATCGATAGCACGCAAGGGGGATCGGGTCGATCCCCGGCTTGTGCATTCTGCCTCTCCGACTGGCTGAGCACCCGTACGCCCGTTTCGTGGGTTGGCTTAGGCATAGGGAGTTTATTCCATGTCTAAGCCCCAGCTGAACCGAGGGTTACAGCAACGGGACCGACAGCACGTAAAGGGGGATCGGGTCGATCCCCGGCTTACGCATTATGCCTCTCCGACTGGCTCAGCGCCCACACGCTCATTTCGTGGGTTGACTTAGGCATACGGAGTTCATTCCCAGTCTAATATCGGACCGGACCGAGGGTTGTGGTCACAGGACCAGCAGCAGGATCGACAGCATGCAGGGGGGATCGAGCTGATCCCCGGCTTGTGCATTCTGCCTCTCCAGCTGACTGAGCACCCACATGATTGTTTTACGGGTTGACTTAGGCATACGTAGTTCATTCCATGCCTAAGCCCTAGCTGGACCGAGGGTTGTGGCAGTAGGATCGATAGTTGGATGGGCAGTACGTAGAGGGGGATCGGGCTGATCCTCGACTTACATATTATGCCTCTCCGATCGACCTCTTCGATCAGCTTAGCGCTCGCACGCTCGTTTCATGGGTTGACTTAGGCATACGAAGTTCATCCCCAGTCTGAGCATAGGAGTTCATTCACAATCTAAGATTGGACTGGAACGAGGGTTGTGACAGCAGGATCGGTATCACGTAGGGGGGACCAAGCTAATCCCCGGCTTACGCATTCTGCCTCTCCGATCGGCTGAGCACCCGCATGCCCGTTTCGTGGGTTGGCTTTAGTATAGGGAGTTCATTCCATGTCTAAGCCCCAACCGAACCGAGGATTGTGGCAGCAAGATCGACAACACGCAGAGGGGGATCGGGCCGATCCTCGACTTACGCATTATGCCTCTCCGATCGGCTCAGCGCTCGAGCACTCCTTTCGTGGGTCGGCTTAGGCATACGGAGTTCGTTCCTAATCTAAGATTAGACTGGATTGAGGGTTGCTACAGCAGGTTTGACAGCACGTAAGACGGGATCGGGCCTATCCTTGGCTTGCGCATTCTGCCTCTCCGATCGGCTGAGCGCCCGCACACTCATTTCATGGGTTGGCTTAGGGATACGGAGTTCATTCCATGTCTAAGCATACGGAGTTCATTCCCAGTCTAAGATCGAACCGGACCGAGGGTTGCAGCAGCAGGACCAGCATCAGGATCGACAGCACATAGAAGGGACCGGGTTGATCCCCAGCTTGCGCATTCTGCCTCTCCGACCGATCCCTCCGGCCGGCTGAGCATCCGCACGCTCGTTTTGTGGGTTGACTTAGGCATACAGAGTTCATCCCTAGTCTAAGCATACGGAGTTCATTCCCAGTCTAAGATCTAACTGGATCGAGGGTTGCGGTAGCAAGATCGACAGTACGTAGGGGGGACCGAGTCGATCCCCAGCTTGTGCATTCTGCCTCTCTGGCTGGCTAAGCGCCCGCACGCCCGTTTCGTCGGTTGGCTTAGGCATGGGAGTTCATTCCATGTCTAAGCCCCAGCTGGACTGAGGGTTGTGGCAGCAGGACCGACAGCACACAGAGGGGGACCGAGCCGATCCCCTGCTTGCGCATTCTGCCTCTCCGGTCGGCTGAGTGCCCGAACGCTCGTTTCGTTGGTTCGCTTAGGCATACGGAGTTCATTCCATGTTTAAGCATATAGAGTTCATTCCCAATCTAAGAGTTTAAGCCACGGTGCACATGCTGGGCTCGGGCATGTGCTGCTGTCGTGTTTTTTTCACCCGGGGCACCATCGCCAGAGCATCGTCGGAGAGCCTAACCGGCAGCAATGGGTGTTCCAATGATTGAGGGTGCCAGAGGGTGTGCGCACATGATATGTGATGGGTGCTGGTACTTGGCCCTTATATTGGCCCCCTATCCTTCATCAAACCTCGAAAACTCACACGCCCTTAAAGAGCATTTGAGATTTTATAGGTTTGCTTCCAGTAGCCACTAAAGTGTCTGAAATGGGGACACTTTTTTCAAACGGTCAGAAAATCTTCTCCACTTCGAGTTTTTAGCTGAATTTTTTTATGCATGCCAGCAAAAATAAAAGGATCACCTCTACCAAATATAGGGATAAAACTCTTTCTAAAAAAATTTTAAAAAATCCCGAACCTTAAAAAGTTTAAAAAATCATGAAAAATAGAAAATGGGTTGTCTTGCCACGAAACTTCACATGAAAGCGTAGGGGACCATTGTATGAATTTACAAGCCATAAAAATGGCATTGGCACGGTAGAAATATGAAGATGTGCTTGAACCCACCTACCACCCATTCGATCCCCGGCTTACGCATCCTGTCTCTCTGGTCGGTTGAGCGTACTCACGCTCGTTTCATGGGTTGACTTAGGCGTACAGAGTTCATCCCTAACCTAAGCATACGGAGTTCATTCTTGGTCTAAGATCGGACCGGACCGAGGGTTGTGGCAGCAGGATCGGTAACACACAGGCTGGTCCCTGGCTTGCACATTTTGCCTCTCCAGTCGGCTGAGCGCCCGCACACCTGTTTCATGGGTTGGCTTAGGCATAGGGAGTTCATTCCATGTCTAAGCCCCAATCGGACCGAGGGTTGTGGTAGCGGGACCGGTAACACGCAGAGGGGGATCGGGTCGATCCTCGACTTGCGCATTATGCATCTCCAACCGGCTCAGCGCTCGCATACTTGTTTTGTGGGTTGACTTAGGCATACGGAGTTCATTCCCAGTCCAAGATCAGACCAGACTGAGGGTTGTGGTAGCAGGATCGATAGCATGTAGGGGGGACCGATCGGTCCCCGACTTGCTTATTCTGCCTCTCCGTTCGGCTGAGCGCCTGTACGCTCGTTTCGTGGGTTGGCTTAGGCATACGGAGTTCATTCTAAGTCTAAGACCTAGCTGTACCGAGGGTTGTGGTAGCATTACCAGTAGCAGGATCGGTAGCACGCAGAGAGGGACCGGGCTGATCCCCGGCTTGCGCATTATGCCTTTTCGGCCGGCTGAGCATCGCACGCTCGTTTCATGGGTTGACTTAGGCATACGGACTTCATCCCCGATCTAAGCATATGGAGTTCATTCCCAGTCTAAGATCAGATCGGACCAAGGGTTGCGACAGCATAATCGGTAGCATGCAGGGGGACAGAGTCGATCCCCGGCTTACGTATTCTACCTCTCCGGCCGACTAAGTGCCCGCACACCCGTTTCGTGGGTTCGCTTAGGCATAAGGAGTTCATTCCAAGTCTAAGCCCCAGCCGAACTAATGGTTGTGGCAACGGGATCGATAGCACGTAGGGGGGACTGGGTTGATCCTCAGCTTGTGCATTATGCCTCTCCGGTTGGCTCAGTGTCCGAAGGCTTGTTTCATGGGTTGACTTAGGTGTACGGAGTTCATTTCCAGTCTAAGATCGGGCCGGACCGAGGGTTGCTGCAACAGGATCGACAACACGCAAGGGGGATCGGGTAGATCCACGGCTTACGCATTCTACCTCTCTGATCGGTTGAACGCCCGCACGCTCGTTTCATGGGTTGGCTTAGGCATACGAAGTTCATTCCATGTCTAAGCATACGGAGTTCTTTCCCAGTCTAAGATCGGATCAGATCGAGGGTTATGACAGTAGGACCAGCAGTAGGATCGACAGCACGTAAGGGGGGACCGAGCCGATCCTCGGATTATGCATTCTGCCTCTCCGACCGACTGTACGCCCGTACGCTCGTTTCATGGGTTGACTTAGGCATACGGAATTCATCCCCAGTCTGAGCATACGGAGTTCATTCCCAGTCTAAGATCTAACTGGATCGAGGGTTGTGGTAGCAAGATCGGTAGCATGTAGTGGGGATCGAGCTGATCCCCGACTTGCGCATTCTGCCTCTTCGGTCGGCTGAGCGCCCGCACGCCCATTTCATGGGTTGGCTTAGGCATAGGGAGTTTATTCCATGTCTAAGCCCCAGTCGGATCGAGGGTTGTCGCAGCGGGACCGACAGCACGCAGAGGGGGACTGGGTCGATCCCCAGCTTACGCATTATGACTCTCTGGCTGACTCAGCACCCGTACGCTCGTTTCATGAGATGACTTAGGCATACGGAGTTCATTCCCAGTCTAAGATAAGACTGAACCGAGGGTTACGGTAGCAGGACCAGCAATAGGATCGACAGCACACAGAGTGGCAGTAGGACCAGCAACAGCCCGTTTCATGGGTTGGCTTAGGCATAGGGAGTTCATTCCATGTCTAAGCCCCTGCCAGATCGAGGGTTGTGGCAGCGGGATCGGTAGCATGCAAAGGGGGACCAGGTCGATCCTCGACTTGCGCATTCTACCTCTTCGATCGACTGAGCACCCACACGCTCGTTTCGTGGGTTGGCTTAGGCATACGGAGTTCAATCCTGGTCTAAGCATATGGAGTTCATTCCCAGTCTAAGAGTTTGAGCCACAGTGCACATGCTGAGCTCGAGCATGTGCTGGTGCCACATTTTTTTCACCCGAGGCACCATCGTCGAAGCATCACCGGAGAGCCTAATCGATCGCATTGGGGGTTTCGACGATTATAGGGGCTAGGGGGTGTGCGCATATGATATGCGATGGGTGCTGGTACATGGCCCGCACACTCATTTCATGGGTTGGCTTAGGCATACAGAGTTCATTCCATGTCTAAGCATACGAAGTTCAATCCTAGTCTAAGATTGGATCGGATCGAGGGTTGCGGTAGCAAGACCAGGAGCAGGATCGACAGCATACAGGAGGGATCGGGTCAATCCTCGGCTTATGCATTCTGCCTCTTCGGTCGGCATTTTCGGCTGACTGAGTACCCGCACGCTCGTTTCATGGGTTGACTTAGGCATACGGAGTTCATCCCTAGTCTAAGCATACGAAGTTCATTCCTAGTCTAAGATCGGACTGGACCAAGGGTTGCGACAGCATGTAGGGGGGATCAGGCCGATCCGGTCTGCGCATTCTGCCTTTTCGATCGGCTGAGCGCCTGCATGCCCATTTCATGGGTTAGCTTGGGCATAGACAGTTCAGTCCATGTCTAAGCCCTAGCTGGACTGAGGGTTATGGCAACGGGACCAGCAGCATGCAGAAGAGGATCGGGCTAATCCCCGACTTGCGCATTCTGCCTCTCTAGTTGGCTAAGCACCCGCACACTTGTTTCATGGGTTGGCTTAGGCATACGGAGTTCATTCCATGTCTAAGCATACGGAGTTCATTCTCAATCTAAGAGTTTGAGCCAAGGTGCACATGCTAGGCTCGGGCATGTGCTGGTGCCATATTTTTTTCGCCTGGGGCACCATTGTCGGAGCATCGCCAGAGAGCTTAACCGACGGCATTTGGGGGTTCCGACGATTGGTGCGGTCGGGGGGTGTGCGTACATGATTTGCAATGGGTGCTGGTACTTGGCCCTTATATTGGCCCCCTTTCCCTCATCAAACCTTGAGAACTCACACCTCCTTAAAGAGCATTTGAAATTTTATAGGTTTGCTGCCAGTAGCCATTAAAGTGTCTGAAATGGGGACACTTTTTTCAAACGGTCACAAAATCTTCTCCACTTCGAGTTTTTAGCTGAATTTTTTTGTGCATGCCAACAAAAATACAAGGATCACCTCTACCAAATTTGGGGACAAAAGTCTTCTAAAAAAATTTAAAAAATCTCGAACCGTAAAAAGTTTTAAAAATCATGAAAAATAGAAAATGGGTCGTCTTGCTATGAAACTTCACATGAAGGCTTAGGGGACCATTGTATGAATTTACAAGCCATAAAAATGGCATTGGCATGGCAGAAATATGAAGATGTGCTTGAACCCACCTACCACCCATTCGATCCCTGGCTTGCACATCCTACCTCTCTGGTCGACTGAGCGTCCGCACGCTCATTTCGTGGGTTGACTTAGGCATACGGAGTTCATCCCTAGTCTAAGCGTACAGAGTTCATTCCTAGTCTAAGATCGGATCGGACCGAGGGTTGCGACAGCATGATCAACAGCACGTAGGGGGGATTGGGCCGATCCTCGGCTTGCGCATTCTGCCTTTCCGACCGGCCGAGCACCCGTACACCTGTTTCATGGGTTGGCTTAGGCATAGAGAGTTCATTCCATGTCTAAGCCCCAATTGGACCGAGGGTTGTGGCAACGGGACCGGTAGCACGCAGAGAGGGACCGGGCTGATCCTCGACTTGCGCATTATGCCTCTCCGATCGGCTCAGCGGTCGCACGCTCGTTTCGTGGGTTGACTTAGGCATACGGAGTTCATTCTCAATCTAAGATCAGACCAGACCGAGGGTTACGACAGCAAGATCGACAGCACGTTGGGGGGCACCAGGTCGGTCCCCAGCTTACACATTCTGGCTCTACAACCAGCTGATCGCCTGTACGCTCGTTTCATGGGTTGGCTTAGGCATACGGAGTCCATTCCATGTCTAAGCATACGGAGTTCATTCCTAGTCTAAGATCAGACCGGGCTGAGGTTTACGACAACAAGACCAGCAGCAGGATCGGTAGCATGCAGGGGGGGATCGGGTTGATCCCTGGCTTGCGTATTCTACCTCTCCGACGAATTGAGTGCCTGCACGCTCGTTTCATGGCTTGGCTTAGGCATACGAAGTTTATTCCATATCTAAGCCCCAGTCGAATCAAGGGTTGTGGTAGCAGGACCAGCAGTAGGATCGGCAACACGCAGAGGGGGATCGGGCTGATCCCTGACTTACATATTATGCCTCTTCGACCGGCCTCTCCGGTAGGCTGAGCGCCCGCACGCTCGTTTCGTGGGTTGACTTAAGCATACGGAGTTCATTCCCAGTCTAAGATCAGACCGGACCGAGGGTTGCGATAGTAGGATCGATAGCACGGAAGGGGGACCAGGCCAATCCCCAGCTTACGTATTCTGCCTCTCCAGTCGGCTGAGCGCCCGTACGCCCGTTTCGTGGGTTGGCTTAGGCATAGGGAGTTCATTCCATGTCTAAGCCCCAGTCAGATCAAGTGTTGTGGTAGCGGGACCGACAGCATGTAGAGGGGGATCGAGCCGATCCCGGCTTGCGCATTATGCCTCTCTGGTCGACTCAGCACCCGTACGCTCGTTTCATGGGTTGACTTAAGCATATGGAGTTCATTCCCAGTCTAAGATCAGACTAGACTGAAGGTTGTGGCAGCAGGATTGACAGCACGCATGAGGGACTGGGTCGATCCCCGGCTTGCGCATTCTGCCTCTTCGGTCGGCTGAGTGCCTGCACGTTCGTTTCGTGGGTTGGCTTAGGCATACAGAGTTAATTCCATGTCTAAGCATCTAGAGTTCATTCCCAGCATACAGAGCCCCAGTCGGACCGAATGTGGCAGCAGGACCGGAAGTAGGATCGACAACATGTAGAGGGGGACCGAGCATATCCCCGACTTATGCATTATGCCTCTCCGGCCGACTGATTACCCGTACGCTCGTTTCGTGGGTTGACTTATGCATATGAAGTTCATCCCTAGTCTAAGCATACGAAGTTCATTCCCAGTTTAAGATCAACCAGACCGAGGGTTTCAACAATTGGATCAACAGTACGCAGGGGGACCAGGCCGATCCCCGGGTTGTGCATTCTGCCTCTCAGGCCGACTGAGCGCCCGTACGCCCGTTTCATGGGTTGGCTTAGGCATAGGGAGTTCATTCCATGTCTAAGCCCCAGCCGGACCGAAGGTTGTGGTAACAGGACCGACAGTACGCAAAGGGGGACCGGGTCGCTCCCCGGCTTGCACATTATGCCTCTCCGACCAACTCAGCCCCCGAATGCTCGTTTCGTGAGTTGATTGACGCATACGGAGTTCATTCCCAGTCTAAGATCGGACCGGACCGAAGGTTGTGGCAGCAAGATCGACAGCACGTAGGGGAGATCGGGTCAGCCCCCACTTGTGCATTCTACCTCTTCAGCCGACTAAACGCCCGCACGCTCGTTTCATGGGTTGGCTTAGGCATACGGAGTTAATTCCATGTCTAAGCATATGGCAGTCTAAGATCAGACCGGACCAAGGGTTGCGGCAGCAGGACCAATAGCAGGATCGGTAGCACGAAGGGGGGGACCGAGTCGATCCCTGGCTTGCGCATTCTGCCTCTCTGGTCGGCTGAGCGCCCGCACACTCGTTTCGTGGGTTGACTTAGGCATGCGAAGTTCATCCCCAGTCTAAGCATACGGAGTTCATTCCCAGTCTAAGATCTAATCGGATCGAGGGTTGTGGTAGCAAGATCTGCAACACGGAAGGGGGACTGCGTTGATCCCCGGCTTGGGCATTCTGCCTCTCCGACCGATTGGGCGCCTGCACGCCCGTTTCATTGGTTGGCTTAGGCATCAGGAGTTCATTCCATGTCTAAGCCCTAGTCAGACTGAGGGTTGTGGTAGCGGGACTGACAGCACGTAGAAGTGGACCAGGCTAATCCCCGACTTGCGCATTCTTCCTCTCCGACTGGCTAAGCGCCCGCATGCTCATTTTATGGGTTGGCTTAGCCATAAGGAGTTCATTCCATGTCTAAGCATACGGAGTTCATTCCCAATCTAAGAGTTTGAGCAACGGTGCACATGGTGGGCTCGGGCATGTGCTGGTGCTGCATTTTTTTCGCTCGGGGCACCATCACCGGAGCATCACTGGAGAGCCTAACCGGCGACATTGGGGGTTCCGACGATTGGGGGGGCCGGGGGGTGTGCACACATGATGTACGATGGGTGTTGGTACTTGGCCCTTATATTGGCCCCTAAACCCTCATCAAACCTTGAGAACTCACACCCTCTTAAAGAGCATTTGAGATTTTATAAGTTTGCTGCCAGTAGCCATTAAAGTGTCTGAAATGAGGACACTTTTTTCAAATGGTCACAAAATCTTCTCCACTTCTAGTTTTTAGCAGAATTTTTTTGTGCATGCCAACAAAAATATAAGGATCACCACTACCAAATTTGGGGACAAAACTCTTTCTAAAAAAGTTTCAAAAATCATGAAAAATAGAAAACAGGTCATCTTGCGATGAAACTTCACATGAAGGCGTAGGGGACCATTGTATGAATTTACAAGCCATAAAAATGGCATTTAGCACGGTAGAAATATGAAGATGTGCTTGAACCCACCTACTAATCTTTCGATCCGTGGCTTGCGCATCCTGCCTCTCTGGTCGGCTGAGCGTCTGCACGCTCATTTCGTGGGTTAACTTAGGCATACGGAGTTCATTCCCAGTGTAAGATCGAATCAGATCGAGGGTTACGGTAGCAGGATCGACAGCATGCGAGGGGGATCGGGTCGATCCCCGGCTTGTGCATTCTGCCTCTCCAGCTGGCTGAGTGCTCGCACGCCCATTTCGTGGGTTGGCTTAGGCATAGGGAGTTCATTCTATGTCTAAGCCCCAGCCGAACTGAGGGTTGTGGTAGCGGGACTGGTAGCATGCAGAGGGGGATCGGGCCGATCCCTGGCTTGCACATTATGCCTCTCCAGTCGGCTCAGCACCCAAACGCTCCTTTCATGGGTTGACTTAAGCATACAGAGTTCATTCCCAGTCTAAGATAGGATCGGACCAAGAGTTGCGGTAGCAAGATCAACAGCATCAGGCGGGATCGGGCCGATCCCCGGTTTGCACATTCTGCCTCTCCGACTGGCTGAGCGCCAGCATGCTCGTTTCGTGGGTTAGTTTAGGCATACAAAGTTCATTCCATGTCTAAGCATACGGAGTTCATTCTCAGTCTAAGATCGGATTAGATTGAAGGTTGAGGCAATAGGACCAGCAGCAGGATAGGCAGCACGCAGGGGGGACCGGGTCGATCCTCGACTTGTGCATTCTACCTCTCCGGTCGGCTGAGTGCTCGCACACTCGTTTCATGGGTTGAATTAGGCATACGGAGTTCATCCCCAGTCTAAGCATACGGAGTTCATTCCCAGTGTAAGATCGAACTGGATCGAGGGTTACGACAGCACGTAGGGGGACCGGGCCAATCCCCGGCTTACGCATTCTACCTCTCCGGCCGGCTGAGCGCCAGCAGGCCCGTTTCATTGGTTGGCTTAGGCATAGGGAGTTCATTCCATGTCTAAGCCCCAGCCGGACGGAGGGTTGTGGCAGCGGGATTGACAGCATATAAAGGGTGACCCGATCGATCCCCGGCTTGCGTATTATGCCTCTCCGGCTAGCTCAACGCCCGCACGCTCGTTTCATGGGTTGACTTAGGCATACGGAGTTCATTCCCAGTCAAAGATCAGATCGGACCGAGGGTTACGATAGCAAGATCGACAATACACAAGGGGGGATCGGGCCGATCGCTGACTTGCGCATTCTGCCTCTCCGATCGACTGAGCGCCCGCACGCTCGTTTCATGAGTTGGCTTAGGCATACGGAGTTCATTCCATGTTTAAGCATACGGAGTTCATTCCCAGTCTAAGATTGGACTGGACCGAGGGTTGCGGTAGCAGGAGCAACAGCAGGATCGATAGCACGTAGGGGGGACCGAGCCGATCCCCGGCTTGTGCATTCTGCCTCTCCAGTCGGTTGAGCGCCCACACGCTCGTTTCGTGGGTTGGCTTAGGCATACAGAGTTCATTCCTTGTCTAAGCCCCAATCGGACCGATGGTTGTCGCAGCAAGACTGGCAGTGGGATCGACAGCACGCAGAGGAGGATCGGGTTGATCCTCGGCTTACGCATTATGCCTCTTCGGTCGGCCTCTACGGTCGGCTGAGCGTCCGCATGCTCGTTTCGTGGGTTGACTTAGGCATACGGAGTTCATCCCCAGTCTAAGCATACAGAGTTCATTCCTAGTCTAAGATCGAACCAGACCGAGGGTTGTAGCAGCAGGATCGGTAGCATGCAAGGGGGACTGGGCCGATCCCTGGCTTGTGCATTTTGCTTCTTCGCCCAGCTGAGCGCCAGCATGCCCGTCCCCAACTTATGCATGTAGAGTGGGACCGATAGCATGTAGAGTGGGACCGGCCAATCCTCAGCTTATGCATTATGCCTCTTCGACTGGCTCATCGCCCGTACACTCGTTTCATGGGTTGACTTATGCATACGAAGTTCATTCCCAGTCTAAGATCGGACCAGACCGATGGTTACGGCAGTAGGATCGACAACATGCAGGAGGGACCGGGCTGATCCTCGACTTGTGCATTCTGCCTCTCCGATCGACTGAGCGCCCGCATGCTCATTTCATGAGTTGGCTTAGGCATACGGAGTTCATTCCATGTCTAAATATACAGAGTTGATTCCTAGTCTAAGATTTTGAGCCACGGTGCACATGCTGGGCTTGGGCATGTGTTGGTGCTACATTTTTTTCGCCCGTTGCACCATCGTCGGAGAAACTAACCGACGGCATTGGGGTTTCCAACAATTGGGGGGGCTGGGGGGTGTGCTCACATGATGTGCGATGGGTGCTGGTACTTGGCCCTTATATTGGACCCCTATCCCTCATCAAACTTCGAGAACTCACACCCTTTTAAAGAGCATTTGAGATTTTATAGGTAAATCTTCTCCACTTCGAGTTTTTAGCTGAATTTTTTTGTGCATGCCAACAAAAATACAAGAATCAGCTCTACCAAATTTAGGGACAAAACTCTTTCTAAAAAAATTCTAAAAAATCTCGAACCGTAAAAAGTTTTCAAAATCATGAAAAATAAAAAATGGGTCATCTTGCCATGAAACTTCACATGAAGGCTTAGGGGACCATTGTATGAATTTACAAGCCATAAAAATGGCATCGGCATGGCAGAAATATGAAGATGTGCTTGAACCCACCTACCACCCGTTCGATCCCCGGCTTGCGCATTTTGCCTATCTGGTTGGCTGAGTGCCCGCACGCTCGTTTCATTGGTTGACTTAGGCATACAGAGTTCATCCCCAGTCTAAGCATATGGAGTTCATTCCCAGTCTAAGATCAGACTGGATCGAGGGTTGTGGCAGCAGGATCGGTAGCACACAGGGGGGACCGGGCCGATCCCAAGCTTACGCATTCTGCCTCTCCAATCGGTTGAGCACCCGCACGCCCGTTTCGTGGGTTGGCTTAGGCATAGGGAGTTCATTCCATGTCTAAACCCCAGCTGGATCAAGGGTTGCGGCAGCGGGATCGGCAGCACACAGAGGGGGATCGGGCCGATCCCCGACTTGCGCATTATGCCTCTTCGACGGGCTCAGCGCCCGTACGCTCGTTTCGCGGGTTGACTTATACATATGGAGTTCATTCCCAGTCTAAGATAGGATCAGATCGAGGGTTGCCATAGCAGGATCGACAGCACGCAGGGGGGGACCAGATCGATCCCCGACTTGCGATTCTGCCTCTCTGGTCGGCTGAGCGCCTATACGCTCATTTCGTGGGTTGGCTTAGGCATACGGAGTTCATTCCATGTCTAAGCATACGGAGTTCATTCCTAATCTAAGATTTTGAGCCACGGTGCACATGCTGGGCTCGAGCATGTGCTGGTGCCACAATTTTTTTGCCCGAGGCACCATCGCCAGAGCATCACCGGAGAGCCGAACCGGTGACATTGGGGGTTTCGGTGATTGGGGGGACCGGGGGGTGTGCACACATGATGTGCGATGGGTGCTGGTACTTGGCCCTTATATTGTCCCCCTATCCCTCATGAAACCTCGAGAACTCACACCCCCTTCAAGAGCATTTCAAATTTTATAGGTTTGCTGCCAGTAGCCATTAAAGTGTCTAAAATGGGGACACTTTTTTCAAATGGTCACAAAATCTTCTCCACTTCGAGTTTTTAGCAAAAATTTTTTATGCATGCCAACAAAAATACAGGGATATCCTCTACCAAATTTAGGGACAAAACTCTTTCTAAAAAAATTTTAAAAAATCCCGAACCGCAAAAAGTTTCAAAAATCGTGAAAAATAGAAAATGGGTCGTCTTGTCACGAAACTTCACATGAAGGCTTAGGGGACCATTGTATGAATTAACAAGCCAAAAAAATGGCATTGGCATGGTAGAAATATGAAGATGTGCTTGAACCCACCTACCACCCGTTCGATCCCTAGCTTGCGCATCCTGCCTCTCTAGTCGGCTGAGCGCCGGCAAGCCCGTTTCGTGGGTTGGCTTAGGCATAGGGAGTTCATTCCATGCCTAAGCCCCAGTCGGAATGAGGGTTGTGGTAGCGGGACCGGTAGCACGCAGAGGGGGACCGAGTCGATCCCCGGCTTGCGCATTATGCCTCTCCAGCTGGCTCAACGCCCAGACGCTCGTTTCGTGGGTTGACATAGGCATACGGAGTTCATTAATAGTCTAAGATCGGATCGGATCGAGGGTTGTGACAGCAGGATCGACAGCACGCAGGGGGGACCGGGTCGATCCCCAGCTTGCGCATTCTGCCTCTCTGGCCGGTTGAGCACCGTACGCTTGTTTCATGGGTTGGCTTAGGCATAAAGAGTTCATTCCATGTCTAAGCGCCAGCCGAACCGAGGGTTGTGGCAGCTGGACCAGTAACGGGATCAATAACACGTAGAGGGGATCGGGCTGATCCTCGACTTGCATATTATGCCTCTCCGGCCGGCCATTCCGGCCAACTGAGCGCCCGTACGCTCGTTTCGTGGGTTGACTTAGGCATACGGAGTTCATCCCTAGTCTAAGCATACTGAGTTCATTCCCAGTCTACGATCAGATCGGATCGAAGGTTGCGATAGCAGGATCGGTAGCACGCAAGGGGGACTGGGCTGAACCTCGGCTTGCGCATTTTGCCTCTCCAACCGGCTAAGCGCCCGCACGCCCATTTCATGGGTTGGCTTAGGCATAGGGAGTTCATTCCATGTCTAAGCCCCAGCCAGATCGAGGGTTGTGGCAACGGGATCGGCAGCATGCAGAGGAGGACCGGGCCGATCCTCAACTTGCGCATTATGCCTCTTCGATCGGCTCAGCGCCTGTACGCTCATTTCATGGGTTGACTTTTGCATACGAAGTTCATTCCTAGTCTAAGATCAGACCGGAATGAGGGTTACGGCAGCAGGATCGATAGCACGTAGGGGGGACCGAGTCGATCCCCAGCTTGCACATTCTGCCTCTCCGACAGGCTGAGTACCCGCACGCTCGTTTAATGGGTTGGCTTAGGCATTCAGAGTTCATTCCATGTCTAAGCATACGGAGTTCATTCCCAGTCTAAGAGTTTGAGCCACGGTGCACATGCTGGGCTCAAGCATGTGCTGGTGCCACATTTTTTTTGCCCGGGGCACCTTCGTCGGAGCATCACTGGAGAGCCTAACCGGCGGCATTGAGGGTTTCGACGATTGGGGGGTCGGGGGGTGTGCGCACATGATGTGCGATGGGTGCTGGTACTTGGCTCTTATATTGGCCCCCTATCCCACATCAAACCTCGAGAACTCACACCCTCTTAAAGAGCATTTGAGATTTTATAGGTTTGCTGCCAGTAGCCATTAAAGTGTCTGAAATGGGGACACTTTTTTCAAACGGTCACAAAATTTTCTCCACTTTGAGTTTTTAGCTGAATTTTTTTGCGCTTGCCAACAAAAATACAAGGATCACCTCTACCAAATTTGGGGACAAAACTCTTTCTAAAAAGTTTAAAAAATCCCAAATCGCAAAAAGTTTTGAAAATCATGAAAAATAGAAAACGGGTCGTCTTGCCACAAAACTTCACATGAAGGCTTACGGGACCATTGTATGAATTTACAAGCCATAAAAATGGAATTACCACGGTAGAAATATGTAGATGTGCTTGAACCCACCTACCACCCATTCGATCCTCGGCTTGCGCATCCTACCTCTTTGCTCTGCTGAGCGCCTGCACGCTCGTTTCGTAGGTTGACTTAGGCATACGGAGTTCATCCCCAGTCTAAGCATATAGAATTCATTCCCAGTCTAAGATCGGACCAGCCTGAGGGTTATGGCAGTAGGATTGGCAGCACGCAAGGGGACCAGGCCGATCCCCGGCTTGCGCATTCTGCCTTTCCGATCGGCTGAGTGCCCGTACGCTCGTTTCGTGGGTTGGCTTAGGCATACGGAGTTCATTCCAGTATAAGCATGTGGAGTTCATTCCCAGTCTAAGATTTTGAGCCATGGTGCACATTTTGAGCTCGAGCATGTGCTGGTGCTGCATTTCTTTTACCCGGGGCACCATCGTCGGAGCATCGTTGGAGAGCCTAACCGGCGGCATTGGGGTTTCCGGGGATTGGGGTGGCCGGGAGGGTGTGGCACATGATGTGCGATGGGTGCTGGTACTTGGCCCTTATATTGGCCCCCTATCCCTCATCAAACCTTGAGAACTCACACCCCTTAAAGAGCATTTGAGATTTTATAGGTTTGCTCCACTAGCCATTAAAGTGTCTGAAATGGGGACACTTTTTTCAAACGGTCACAAAATCTTCTCCACTTTGGGTTTTTAGCTGAATTTTTTTGTGCATGCCAAAAAAAATAAAAGGATCACCTCTACCAAATTTGGGGACAAAACTCTTTTTAAAAAAATTTTAAAAAATCCCAAACCGTAAAAAGTTTCAAAAATCATGAAAAATAAAAAACGGGTCATCTTGCCACGAAACTTCACATGAAGGCTTAGGAGACCATTGTATGAATTTACAAGCCATAAAAATGGCATTGGCATGGCAGAAATATGAATACGTGCTTGAACCCACCTACCACCCGTTTGATCCTCGGCTTGCGCATCCTACCTCTTTGGTCGTCTGAGCGCCCGCACACTCGTTTCGTGGGTTGACTTAGGCATACGGAGTTCATCCCCAGTCTAAGTATATGTAGTTCATTCCCAATGTAAGATCAGATCGGATCGAGGGTTACGGTAGTAGGATCGATAGCATGCAAGGGGGACTGGGCCGATCCCCGGCTTGTGCATTTTGCTTCTCCGCCCAGCTGAGCGCCCGCATGCCCGTTTCGTGGGTAGGCTTAGGCTTAGGGAGTTCATTCCATGTCTAATCCCCAGCCAGATTGAGGGTTGTGGCAACGGGACCGACAGCACACTAAGGGGGACTGGGCTGATCCCCGGCTTATGCATTATGCCTCTCCGATCGGCTCAGCGCCCGCATGCTCATTTCGTGGGTTGACTTAGGCTTACGGAGTTCATTCCCAATCTAAGATTAGACCGAATCGAGGGTTGCGGCAGCAGGATCGATAGCATGTAGGGGGGGACTAGGTCGATCCTCGGCTTGCGCATTCTACCTCTCTGACCGGCTGAGCGCCCGCACGCTCGTTTCGTGGGTTGGTTTAGGCATATGAAGTTCATTCCATGTCTAAGCATATGGAGTTCATTCCCAGTCTATGATCAGACCGAATCGAGGGTTACGGTAGTAGGATCGACAGCACACAGGGGGATCGGGCTAATCCCCGACTTGCGTATTCTACCTCTCCGGCCGACTGAGCGCCCGTACACTCATTTCATGGGTTGGCTTAAGCATACGGAGTTCATTCCAAGTCTAAGCATATGGAGTTCATTCCCAGTCTAAGATTTTGAGCCATGGTGCACATTCTAGGTTCGAGCATGTGCTGGTGCCGCATCTTTTTCACTCGGGGCACCATCACAGGAGTATCGTCGGAGAGCCTAACCGGCGGCATTGGGGGTTCTGACGATTGGGGGGTCGGGGGGTGTGCGCACATGATGTGCGATGGGTGATGGTACTTGGCCCTTATATTGGCCCCCTATCCCTCATCAAACCTTGAGAACTCACACCCCTTTAAAGAGCATTTGAGATTTTATAGGTTCGCTGCCAGTAGCCATTAAAGTGTCTGAAATGGGGACACTTTTTTCAAACGGTCACAAAATCTTTTCCATTTCGGGTTTTTAGCTGACTTTTTTTGTGCATGCCAACAAAAATAAAAGGATCACCTCTACCAAATTTGGGGACAAAACTCTTTCTAGAAAAATTTTAAAAAATCTCAAACCGTAAAAAGTTTTGAAAATCATGAAAAATAGAAAACGGGTCGTCTTGCCACGAAACTTCACATGAAGGCTTAGGAGACCATTGTATGAATTTACAAGCCATAAAAATGGCATTGGCATAGCAGAAATATGAAGATGTGCTTGAACCCACCTACCACCCGTTCGATCCCCGACTTGCGTATCCTGCCTCTCTGGTCGGTTGAGCGTCCGCACGCTCGTTTCATGGGTTGACTTAGGCATACGGAGTTCATCCGCAGTCTAAGCCCCAGCCGGACCGAGGGTTATGGCAGCAGGATCGATACCAGGATCGACAGCACGCAGAGGACGACCAGGCTGATGTCCGACTTACGCATTATGCCTTTCCGGCTAGCCTCTCCGATCGGTTAAGTGCCCGCACGCTCGTTTCATGAGTTGACTTAGGCATACGGAGTTCATCCCCTGTCAAAGCATACAGAGTTCATTCCCAATCTAAGATCGAACCAAACTGAGGGTTGTGGCAGCAGGATTGGCAGCACGCTGGGGGGACTGAGTCGATCCCCGGCTTGTGCATTCTGCCTCTCCGGCCAGTTGAGTGCCCGCACGCCCATTTCATGGGTTGGCTTAGCCATAGGGAGTTCATTCCATCTCTAAGCCCCAGTCGGACCGAGGGTTGTGGCAGCTGGACTGGCAGCAAGCAGAGGGGGACCAAACCGATCCCTGGCTTGCGTATTATGCCTCTTCGGTCGGCTCAGTGCCCGTACGCTCGTTTTATGGGTTGACTTATGCATACAGAGTTCATTCCCAGTCTAAGATCGGATCGGACCGAGGTTTGTGGCAGCAGGATCGACAGCACGCAGGGAGGGAACCTGGCCAATCCTCAGCTTGCGTATTCTACCTCTCCGGTCGGCTGAGCGCCCGCACGCTCACTTCGTGGGTTGGTTTAGGCATACGGAGTTCATTCCATGTCTAAGCATACAGAGTTCATTTCCAGTCTAAGATTCTGAGCCACGGTGCACATGCTAGGCTCGGGCATGTGCTGGTGCTGCATTTTTTTCTCCTGGGGCACCATCGTCGGAGAGCCTAACCGACGGCATTGGGGGTTGCGACGATTGGGGGGGCCGGGGGGGTGTGCGCACATGATGTATGATGGGTGCTGGTACTTGGCCCGTATATTGGCCCCCTATCCCTCATCAAACCTTGAGAACTCACACCCCCTTAAAGAGCGTTTGAGATTTTATAGGTTTGCTGCCAGTAACCATTAAAGTGTCTAAAATAGGGACACTTTTTTCAAACGGTCACAAAATCTTCTCCACTTTGAGTTTTTAGCTGAATGTTTTTGTGCATGCCAAAAAAAATACAAGGATCACCTCTACCAAATTTGGGGACAAAACTCTTTCTAAAAAAATTTTAAAAAATCCCGAACCACAAAAAGTTTTGAAAATCGTGAAAAATAGAAAACGGGTCGTCTTGCCACGAAACATCACATTAAGGCTTAGGGGACCATTGTATGAATTTACAAGCCATAAAAATGGCATTGGCATGGCAGAAATATGAAGATGTGCTTGAACCCACCTACTACCCGTTCGATCCCCAGCTTGCGTATCCTGCCTCTCTGGTCGGCTGAGCGCCCGCACGCTCATTTAATGCGTTAACTTAGGCATAGGGAGTTCATCCCCAGTCTAAGCATACGGAGTACATTCCCAGTCTAAGATTGGACCGGACAGAGGGTTGCGACAGTAGGATCGACAGCACGCGGGAGGGACCGGCCTGATCCCCGGCTTGCACATTCTGCCTCTCCGGCTGGCTGAGTGCCCGCACGCCCGTTTCGTGGGTTGGCTTAGGCATAGGGAGTTCATTGCATGTCTAAGCCCTAGCCGGACCGAGGGTTGTGGCAGGGGGACCGGTAGCAAGCAGAGGGGGACCAGGTCGATCCCCGACTTACGCATTATGCCTCTTCTGTCGGCTCAGCGCCCACACGCTTATTTCGTGGGTTGACTTAGGCATACGGAGTTCATCCCCTGTCTAAGCATACAAAGTTCATTCCCAGTCTAAGATCGAACTGGATCAAGGGTTGCGACGGTAGGATCGACAGCACACAGGGGGGATCGGGCCGACCCCTGGCTTGCGCATTCTGCCTCTCCGGCCGACAGAGCGCCCGTACGCCCATTTCGTGGGATGGCTTAGGCATAGGGAGTTTATTCCATGTCTAAGTGCCAGTCGGACCGAGGGTTGTGGCAGCGGAATCGGCAGGACGTAGAGGGCGACCAGGTCGATACCCGACTTGAGCGTTATGCCTCTCCGACCAGCTCAACGCCCGCACGGTCATTTTGTGGGTTGACTTAGGCATACGGAGTTCATTCCCAATCTGAGATCGGACCGGATCGAGGGTTGCGGTAGTAGGATCGACAGCACATAAGGGGGGACAGGGTCGATCCCTGGCTTGCGCATTCTGCCTCTCTGGTCGGTTGAGCACCCGCACACTTATTTCGTGGATTGGCCTAGGTAAATGGAGTTCATTCCATGTCTAAGCATACGGAGTTCATTCCCATTCTAACATCGGATCGGACTGAGGGTTGCTGTAGCAGGACCAGTAGTAGGATTGACAGCATGTAGGGGGGATCAGGCCGATCCCCGGCTTGTGCATTCTGCCTCTTCGGCCGGCTGAGTGCCCGCACGCTCGTTTCGTGGGTTGGCTAAGGCATACGGAGTTCATTCCATGTCTAAGCCCCAGCCAGATCGAGGGTTATGGCAGCGGGACTGACAGCACGCAGAGGGGGATCGGGCCGATCCCTGGCTTACGCATTATGCCTCTTCGGTTGGCTCAGCGCCCGTACGCTCGTTTCATGGGTTGACTTATGCATACGGAGTTCAATCCTAGCCTAAGATCAGACCGGACCGAGGGTTGCAGCAGCAGGATCGACAGCATGCAGGAGGGACCGGGCCGATCCTTGACTTATGCATTCTGCCTCTCCGGTTGAGCGCTCGCACGCCCGTTTCTTGGGTTGGCTTAGGCATAGGGAGTTCATTGCATGTCTAAGCCCTAGCCGGACCGAGGGTTGTGGCAGCGGGATCGGTAGCATGCAGAGGGGGACCAGGCCGATCCCCGACTTGCGCATTATGCCTCTCCGGCTGGCTCAGCGCCCGCATGCTCATTTCATGGGTTGACTTAGGCATACGGAGTTCATCCCCAGTCTAAGCATACAGAGTTCATTCCCAGTCTAAGATCAGACTGGACCGAGGGTTGCGACAGTAGGATCGACAGCACGTAGGAGGGATCGGGCCGACCCATGGCTTGCGCATTCTGCCTCTCCGACGGACAGAGTGCCCGCATGCCCATTTTGTGGGTTGGCTTAGGCATAGGGAGTTCATTCCATGTCTAAGCCCCAGCTGGACCGAGGGTTGTGGCAGCAGGACCAGCAGCACGTAGAGGGGGATCAGGCCGATCCTCGGCTTGCGCATTATGCCTTTCCGACCGGCTCAGCACCCACACGCTCGTTTCGTGGGTTGACTTAGGTATATGCAGTTCATTCCCAGTCTTAGATCAAATCAGATTGAGGGTTGTGGCAGCAAGATCGATAGCACACAGGGGGGACTGGGCTGATCCCCAGCTTGCGCATCCTGCCTCTCTGGCCGGCTGAGCGCCCGCACGCTCGTTTCATGGGTTGGCTTAGGCATACGAACTTCATTCCATGTCTAAGCATACGGAGTTCATTTCCAGTCTAAGATTTTGAGCCACTGTGCACATGCTGGGCTCGAGCATGTGCTGGTGCCGCATTTTTTTCGCTCGGGGCACCATCGTCGGAGAGCCTAAATAGCGACATTGGGGGTTTCGACGATTGGGGGGGCTGTGCGCACATGATGTGCGATGGATGCTGGTGCTTGGCCCTTATGTTGGCACCCTATCCCTCATCAAACCTCAAGAACTCACACCCCCTTAAAAAGCATTTGAGATTTTATAGGTTTGCTGCCAGTAGCCATTAAAGTGTCTGAAATGGGGACACTTTTTTCAAACGGTCACAAAATCTTCTCCAATTCAAGTTTTTAGCTGAATTTTTTTGTGCATGCCAAAAAAAATACAAGGATCACATCTACCAAATTTGGGGACAAAACTCTTTCTAAAAAAATTTTAAAAAATCCTGAACCGTAAAAAGTTTGGAAAATTGTGAAAAATAAAAAACCGGTCGTCACGCCACAAAACTTCACATGAAGGCTTAGGAGACCATTGTATGAATTTACAAGCCATAAAAATGGCATTGGCTTGCAGATTGTGCCCTTTCGACCAGCCTCTCTGGTCGATTGAGCGTCCGCATGCTCGTTTCATGGGTTGACTTTGGCATACGGAGTTCATCCCCAGTCTAAGCATACAGAGTTCATTCCCAATCTAAGATCGGACCAGATCAAGGGTTGTGGCCGCAGGATTGGCAGAGCATGCAGGGGGGACCGAGTCGATCCCCGGCTTGCGCATTCTACCTCTCCGGCCTACGGAGCACCCGCACGCTCGTTTCGTGGATTGGCTTAAGCATACGGAGTTCATTCCATGTCAAAGCATACGGTGTCCATTCCCAGTCTAAGATCAGACCGGATCGAGGGTTATGATAGCAGGACCAGTAGCAGGATCAACAACACGCAGGAAGGGATCGGGCTGATCCTCGACTTGTGAATTCTACCTCTCCGATCAGTTGAGCACCTGCACGCTCATTTCATGGGTTGGCTTAGGCATACGGAGTTCATTCCATCTCTAAGCCCTAGCCAGACCGAGGGTTGTGGCAGCAGGATAGGCAGCGAGATTGGTAGCATGCAGAAGAGGACCGAACTGATCCCTGGCTTATGCATTATGCCTCTTCGGCCGGCTAAGCGCCCGTATGCATGTTTCGTGGGTGGACTTAGGCATACGGAGTTCATCCCCAGTCTAAGCATACAGAGTTCATTCCCAGTCTAAGATCGGAACGGATCGAGGTTTGCGATAGCAGGATCGACAGTATGAAGGGGGACCAGGTCGATCCCCAGCTTGCGCATTATGCCTCTCCGATCGACTGAGCACCCGCACGCCCATTTCGTGGGTTGGCTTAGGCATAGGGAGTTCATTCCATGTCTAAGCCCCAGCCAGACCGAGGGTTATGGCAGCGGGATCGACAGCACGCAGAGGGGGATCGAGTCGATCCCCAGCTTACGCATTATGCCTCTTCGACCGGCTCAGCACCCGTATGCTCATTTCGTTGGTTGACTTATGCATACGGAGTTCATTCCCAGTCTAAGATTGAACCGAACCAGACCAAAGGTTAGAGCAGCAGGATCGACAGCAAGCAGGGGGGACCAGGCTGATCCCCGGCTTGTGCATTCTGCCTCTCCGGCTGGCTGAGCTCCCGCACGCCTGTTTCATGGGTTGGCATAGGCATAGGGAGTTCATTGCATGTCTAAGCCCTAGCCAGACCGAGGGTTGTGGCAGCGGGACCGATAGCATGCAGAGGGGGACCAGGCTGATCCTCAACTTGTGCATTATGCCTCTCCGGCTGGCTGAGGGCCCATACGCTCGTTTCGTGGGTTGACTTAGGCATACGGAGCTCATCCCCAGTCTAAGCATACAGAGTTCATTCACAGTCTAAGATCGAACCAGACCGAGGGTTGCGGTAGTAGGATCGATAGAATGCAGGGGGGATCGGGCTGATCCCCGACTTGCGCATTCTGCCTCTCTGGCCGTCTGAACGCCCGCACGCTCGTTTCATTGGTTGGCTTAGGCATATGGAGTTCATTCCATGTCTAAGCCCCAGCCGGACCGAGGGTTGTGGCAGTGGGACCGACAGCATGTAGAGGGGGATCGAGCCGATCCCTGGCTTACGCATTATGCCTCTTCGACCGGTTCAGCACCCGTACGCTTGTTTCATGGGTTAACTTATGCATACAGAGTTCATTCCTAGTCTAAGAACGTATCGGACCGAGCGGTGGCAGGATCGACAGCATGCAGGGGGGACGGGCTGATCCTCGGCTTGCGCATGCTACCTCTCCGGTCAACTGAGAGCCCGCACGCTCGTTTCGTGGGTTGGCTTAGGCATACGAAGTTCATTCCATGTCTAAGCATACGGAGTTCATTCCCAGTCTATGATTTTGAGCCACGGTGCATGTGCTGGTGCCACATTTTTTTCACTCGGGGCACCATCGTCGGAGCATCACCAGAAAGCCTAACCAGTGGCATTGGGGGTTCCGACGATTGGGGGGGCCGGGGGGTGTGCACACATGATGTGAGATGGGTGCTGGTACTTGTGTCACGGGCTCCGACCTTAGACTCAGAAACCGTGCGGCCTTAGGCTTGGAATCTCCTCCTTTATGCCTAAGTCAGCCTAAAACACAAGCATACGGGCACTAGAACAATAGGAAGGGCTGATTACGCAAGTTAAAGAGAAATAGGATAAGAAGGTAGAATTCTGGAAATGCTCTTGTATTCACTGAAACGGAAGTGTTTGATGGTGTACAAATGAGGGAGGAGCAGCCCTGTATTTATAGTGGAGGCTCTAGCTTACACTTAATGGCAATATCCCTAGAATAATGGCTAAAATCATGGGATTATACAGATTACAATCAATCAGGATGCTAACTCCTGATTTTTAGGGTCAACCAAATCTACTAGGATGCTGCTGCTGATCCTGCCTGCTTCCAGAAGCTTCCCTTGCGTGTCCAGCACCTTGGGCCCTTTTGGATGTGTTGCGGGTAGCTTGTATACTAGGCCTTGGTCTCACAGGCTGGCCTGCAAGTTGGGTGGGCATTCTGAACTCGTTTGCTAGGCTTTGCGTGCAGATACCCACCAGCTCACCTGGTCTACGGGCCTCAACCTCTGGATCACCTGTTGGTGCGCCTGATGTGCCTGGTGTGCCCATCCAGGGCATGAAATTCTCCCCCACCTAATTATACAATGCCCTCGTTGCGTCTTCTGTATGGTACTGCCTATTCTGGTCTCTGAACTGCCATAAGTCATCTGTTGGTTCCCAGCTCACCTCACTGTCTGGAAGTTCCTTCCAGCACACCAAGTATTCTTGTCTTGGCTGATAGTTCTTCCGTCTCACCTCCCGATCAGCTATGATGCTATAAACCTCCTTCTCATATGAGGCCCTTGCTCCCAATGGTGCACGCTTTGACTCTGCCCCTCCTGGATCTCCCTCATCCTCATGGAACGGCTTGAGTATGCTCACATGGAACACCGAGTGTACCCTCGACTTGGGTGGCATATCCAACTTGTAGGCAACCTTGCCTACCCTCTTAAATACTCGAAAAGGTCCCTTATACCTCTAGACTAGGCCTTTGTGCAGCCCTCTATGGCGCACAATGGGACGCAGCTTCACCAACACCAAGTCTCCAACCTGGAACTGCACGTCCCACCTATTTTGGTCTGCCCACCTATCTTGGCCGCCTTGTGTAGACAAACTCTGGCCAAGTCAGTTTGCTCCTGCCATGCCTTGGCAAACTTGTATGTTGTTGGATTTGGCCCTGTATAACCTACAGCAATCGAACCGGGTGTTAGTGGTTGTTGCCCTGTCATAACCTTAAATGGGCTCTGGTTTATTGCCTCGCTCCTTTGCAAGTTGTAGGAAAACTGCACAATATCTAGCAGCTTTGGCCAGTCCCTTTGTGTGGCACTCACATAGTGCCTGAGGTAGACCTCTAATAGTCCATTCACTCGTTCTGTCTGCCTATCAGTCTGCGGATGCATGCTGGTGGAAAAGTTTAAGTCTGACCCCAACAGCTTGAACAACTTAGTCCAGAACTTGCCTGTGAAACGCCCGTCTCGATCACTAACAATGGTCCTTGGCACTCCCCAATACTTAACCATGTTCTTCAGGAACAATCGAGCTGCCTCCTCGGCTGGGCACTCCTTGGTTGCTGGAATGAAGATTCCATACTTGGAAAACCTGTCCACCATTACCATGATGCTTCCAAACCCTTCTGCTTTGGGTAGATCGACTATAAAGTCCAAAGAAACACTCTCCCATGGTCGCTCTGGCACTGGCAATGGCTCCAAGAGACCGCCTGGTTTCTTGAGCTCCACCTTGTCCTGTTGGCACACAAGACAAGTCTTCACATAGGCCTCCACATCGTCCCTCATGTGCGGCCAGTAGTATCGATCTTCGATCAGCGCCAAGGTATGACTCACTTCGGGGTGTCCAGCCCACCTTGAATCATGGCATTCTTGCAAAACTTCCTTGTGGAGCTTCCCGTGCTGTGACACAAATAGTTTACTACCCTTGGTGTACAGCAAGCCATCCTACAACCAAAACCACCTAGTCTTACCTTACTGGGTGTACTCCATCAAAGCCTTGGTTGTAGGATCATGCGCAAGTCCCTCCTTGATGCGCGACACCAGTGACCCCTCTGGTTGGCTAATGGCAGCAAGGTTAGTCTTCTTGCTCAGGGCATCTGACACTAGGTTTGCCCCCCCGGCTTGTACTCCATCTGGAAATCAAATTCTGTAAGAAAATCTTGCCATCTCGTCTGCTTGAGGGATAGCTTCTTCTGCATCTTGAAGTAGCTGGTTGCCACATTGTCCGTCCTAACCACGAACCTCGACCCCAATAGGTAATGGCGCCAAGTGTGCAAGTAGTGCACTACTGTAGTCATCTCCTTCTCTTGGATCGTGTACTTGCGCTCAGTCTCATTCAACTTCCTGCTCTTGAATGCGACTAGACATCCCTCTTACATCAACACGCCCCCTATGGCAAAGTCTGATGCATCCGTATGCACCTCATACGACTTGGCATGGTCTGGCAAGGCCAAGACTAGCTCCTCGATCATAGCCCACTTCAACCTATCAAAGGCTTCTTGGCACCCAGCGCTCCACTCCCATGCTTTCCTTTTCTTGAGCAAGTCAGTCAATGGCATGGCTATTGTTGAGTGACCTTTGATGAAGTGCCTGTAGTAGTTGACCAGCCCAAGGAACGATCTCAACTCAGTGGCCTTGGCTAGCGGTTGCCACTCCAGGATGGCATGTATCTTGCCTTCATCCATGCGTATCCTGCCACCTCCCACTATGTGGCCAAGGAACGGGATCTCCTGCTAGGTGAATGAGCACTTCTCCCTCTTGACAAACAGCTTGTGCACCCGTAACACCTCGAACACCTATCTCAAGTGGTCTACATGCTCTCCCAAAGTCTGGCTGTAGATCACAATGTCATCCAAATAAACCATAACAAACCGATCAGGGAATGACTAAAGTACCTTGTTCATAAAGGTGCAAAATGTTGCTGGGGCATTCGTGAGTTCGAAAGGCATCACCAAGAACTCATACGAACCATACTGAGTGACACATGCTGTCTTTGGCTCATCTCCCTCTGTGATCCTGACTTGATAGTAGCCTGACCTCAAATCCAGCTTGGTGAACCACCTTGTGCTCCCAAGTTGATCAAACAAGTCCACAATGAGTGGGATGGGGTACTTGTTCTTGATGGTCAGCTTGTTCAAAGCCCGATAGTCTATGTACAGTCACAACGACCAATCATGCTTGCACTGAAATAGAACCAGTGCACCATAGGGTGCCTTCGATGGCCTGATGAAGCCAGTATCAACTAACTCTTTGAGCTGCTTCCTCAACTCCTCCAACTCTGGTGGAGACATTCAGTAAGGGGCTCTAGCTGGTGGCTTGGCCTCGGACACTAGCTCGATTTTGTGGTCCACCTCCCTCTTAGGTGGTAGCTTGCTAGGTAGCTTTGCGGGCATCACATCACTAAAGGTCTTCAGCACCTTTAGCACCTCCAAAGGTGACTCGGTCTCCTTCTCTCTTGGCTTATCATATTTCAGGGCTGCCAAGAAGGTGTCTTCTTGTCTGCTTATCGCCTTTGCAAATTGGATGGCTGACACCACCCATGACCCAACTCCAGACCCTCTCCTCAATGGCACAAGGCATTGGCACCGTGCATCCAAGATGCAAACACAATCGGCAAAAGGCACAAGGAGGGCGTTAATCTGAATAAGGAAATCCAACCCAATCACAAACTCATAGTCGTCAAGGGGTATTACCTCAATGGTCTCCTTGCCTTTCCAGTCTCCAAGCTGCAACTCCACTCCCCGTGCTACTCCAATGGCTGAAACTTCATTGGAGTTCACCGTTTTGATGGTACCAATCCCTTTCTGCACCTTTAGTCCAAGCTTCTGGGCTCTATCACCTGAAATAAAAAGATGTAAGGCACCTGTGTCCACCAGTGCGCTCACCTTCTGACCCGCAACCATCAGACCATAAACATCAAGCCCTTTGGCTTGTGGCTCCCCTTACTCTGGATAGCATTAAGCATCAACGACCCAAGCTTTCCTACCCCTAACTCTGGCTCCTTGTCAGACTCCTTGTCTACAGCAGCTAGCTTTCCCTTCTGTGGGTAATTGTGCGTTATGTGGCTCTTTGCACATAGGTAGCATGCTAGTGGCTCTCGGTCCCCTTTTGCTTTCCACTTGCCTGCTGGTGGCTTCCTCTCGCCATCCTTGGTTGAACGGTCTCGGTCTCCATCCTTGGACTCTCGGTCATATCCTTCCCCTTGGACTGCTTCTTCCGATTCCTATCGTCCCTGCCCTTACCCTTGGGCTTGGTAGACTCAAACTTGTTCAGAGGCTTGAACTCTATCAAGGCCTCGATAGTAGTCATGGCTTTAGCCAAGTCATGAACTCCTCTCCTTTGTAGCTCATGCTTCACCTACAGCTTCAGCCCATCCATGAAAGTAAATAAGGCATCATTCTCGCCTAGATCCGAGATCTGTAGCATCAGTTTAGAGAATTTTTGGACATACTCCCTTATGTCCCCTTACTAGCTCAGCTAGCGCAACTTTGCCCGTGCCTCATCATCGGCATACTCTGGGTAAAATTGTTCTCTGAACTTCTTTTTAAACTCTGCCCAGGTTCCAATCTTGGCGCTCCCACGCCTGACATCATCACAACTGTGCCTCTACCATAATAAGGCTACATCAGTGAGATACATAGCAGCAGTGTGACACTTGGCCCTTATATTGGCCCCCTATCCCTCATCAAACCTCGAGAACTCACACACCCTTAAAGAGCATTTGAGATTTTATAGGTTTGCTGCTAGTAGCCATTAAAGTGTCTGAAATGGGGACACTTTTTTCAAATGATCACAAAATCTTCTCCACTTCGAGTTTTCAGCTGAATTTTTTTATGCATGCCAAAAAAAATACAAGGATCATCTCTACCAAATTTGGGGACAAAACTCTTTCTAAAAAATTTTTAGAAAATCCCAAACCGCAAAATGTTTTGAAAATCGTGAAAATTAGAAAATGGGTCGTCTTGCCACGAAACTTCACATGAAGGCTTAGGGGACCATTGTATGAATTTACAAGCCATAAAAATGGCATTGGCATGGCAGAAATATGAAGATGTGCCTGAACCCACTACCACCCGTTCGATTCCCGGCTTACGCATCCTGCCTCTCTGGTCGGTTGAGCGCCCGCACGCTCGTTTCGTAGGTTGACTTAGGCATACGGAGTTCATCCCCAATCTAAGCATATGGAGTTCATTCCCAATCTAAGATCAAATCGGACCGAGGGTTACGGCAACACACAAGGGGGATCGGGCCAATCCCCGGCTTGCGCATTCTACCTCTCTAGCCAGTTAAGCGCCCGCACACCCATTTCGTGGGTTGGCTTAGGCATAGGGTGTTCATTCCATGTCTAAGCCCCAGCCAGATCGAGGGTTGTGGCAGCGAGACTGGCAGCACGTAGAAGGGGATCGGGCTGATCCCTGGCTTGCGCATTATGCCTCTTCGGTCGGCTTAGCGCCCACACACTCGTTTCATGGGTTGACTTAGGCATACGAAGTTTATTCCCAGTCTAGGATTGGACCAGTCCGAGGGTTGCAGTAGCAGGATTGACAGCATGCAGGGGGGGACTGGGCCGATCCCCGGCTTGCGCATTCTGCCTCTTCGATCGACTGAGTGCCCGCACGTTCGTTTCGTGGGTTGGCTTAGGCATCCGGAGTTCATTCCATGTCTAAGCATACGGAGTTCATTCCCAGTCTAAGATCGGACCGGATCGAGGGTTGCGACAGCAGGACCAACAGCAAAATTGGCGGCATGTAGGGGGATCAGGCCAATCCCCGGCTTACGCATTTTGCCTCTTCGACTGACCAAGCGCTCGCACGCTCGTTTCGTGGGTTGGCATAGGCATACGGAGTTCATTCCATGTCTAAGCCCTAGCCGGACCGAGGGTTGTGCCAGTAGGACAGGCAGCAGGTTCAGCAGCACGTAGAGGGGGATCAAGCTGATCCTCGACTTACACATTATGCCTCTCAGGTCGACCTCTCCGACCGACTGAGTGCCCGCACGCTCGTTTCATGGGTTGACTTAGGCATACGAAGTTCATCCCCAATCTAAGCATACAGAGTTCATTCCTAGTCTAAGATCAGACCGGACTGAAGGTTGCGGCAGTAGGATCAGTAGCATGCATGGGGGATCGGGCCGATCCCCGGCTTGCACATTTTGCCTCTCCGGCCAGCTGAGCACCCGCATGCCCATTTCGTGGGTTGGCTTAGGCATAGGGAGTTCATTCCATGTCTAAGCCCCAGTCGGATCGAGGGTTGTGGCAGCGGGATCGGCAGCACGTAGAGGGGGATCGGGCCGATCCTCGTCTTGTGCATTATGCCTCTCCGACCGGCTGAACGCCCGCACGCTCGTTTTGTAGGTTGGCTTAGGCATACGGAGTTCATTCCATGTCGAAGCATACGGAGTTCATTCCCAGTCAAAGATTTTGAGCCACAGTGCACATGCTGGGCTCAGGCATGTGCTGGTGCTGCATTTTTTTTGCTCGGGCACCATCGCCAGAGCATCGTCGGAGCATCGTCGGAGAGCCTAACCGGCGGTATTGGGGGTTCCAGCGATTGGGGGGGTCGGGGGGTGTGCGCACATGATGTGCGATGGGTGCTGGTACTTGGCCCTTATATTGGCCCCCTATCCCTCATCAAACCTCAAGAACTCACACCCCCTTAAAGAGCATTTGAGATTTTATAGGTTTGCTACCAGTAGCCATTAAAGAGTCTGAAATGGGGACACTTTTTTCAAACGATCATAAAATCTTCTCCACTTCGAGTTTTTAGCTGAATTTTTTTATGCATGCCAACAAAAATACAAGGATCACCTCTACCAAATTTGGGGAAACTCTTTCTAAAAAAATTTTAAAAAATCCCAAACCGTAAAACGTTTCAAAAATCATGAAAAATAGAAAACGGGTCATCTTGCCATGAAACTTAACATGAAGGCTTAGGGGACCATTGCATGAATTTAAATGCCATAAAAATGGCATTGGCATGGCAGAAATATGAAGATGTGCTTGAACCCACTTACCACCCATTCGATCTCCGGTTTGCGCATCCTGCCCCTCTGGTCGGCTGAGTACCCGCACGTTCGTTACGTGCGTTGACTTACGCATACGGAGTTCATTCCCAGTCTAAGATCAAACTGGACCAAGGGTTGCAGCAGCAGGATCGGTAGCACGCAAGGGGGACCGGGCCAATTCCCGGCTTGCGCATTCTGCCTCTCCGATCGGCTGAGCGCCCGTACGCCCGTTTTGTGGGTTGGCTTAGGCATAGGGAGTTCATTCCATGTCTGAGCCCCAGCCAGACCGAGGGTTGTGGCAGCAGGACCGGCAGCACGCAAAGGGGGATCGGGTCAATCCTCGACTTGCGCATTATGCCTCTTCGGTCGGCTCAACGCCCGCATGCTCATTTCGTGGGTTGACTTAGGCATACGGAGTTCATTCCTAGTTGAAGCATATGGAGTTCATTCCCAGTCTAATATTTTGAGCCACAGGGCACATACTGGGCTTGGGCATGTGCTGGTGCCGCATTTGTTTCGCCCGGGGCACCATCACCGGAGCATCGCTGGAGAGCCTAACCAGCGACATTGGGGGTTCCGACGATTAGGGGGCCGGGGGGGTGTGGGCACATGATGTGCGATGGGTGTTGGTACTTGGCCCTTATATTGGCCCCCTATCCCTCATCAAACTTCAAGAACTCACACCCCCTTAAAGAGAATTTGAGATTTTATAGGTTTGCTGTCAGTAGCCATTAAAGTGTCTGAAAAGGGGACACTTTTTTCAAACGATCACAAAATCTTCTCCACTTCGAGTTTTTAGCTGAACTTTTTATGCTTGCCAACAAAAATACAACCTCTACCAAATTTGGGGACAAAACTCTTTCTAAAAAAATTTTAAAAAATCTCGAACTACAAAAGGTTTCAAAAATCGTAAAAAATAGAAAACGGGTCGTCTTGCCATGAAACTTCAGATGAAGGCTTAGGGGACCATTGTATGAATTTACAAACCATAAAAATGGCATTGGCATGGCAGAAATATGAAGATGTGCTTGAACCCACCTACCACCCGTTTGATCCCCAGTTTGCGCATCCTGCCTCTCTGGTCGGCTGAGCGCCCGTACGCTAATTTCATGGGTTGACTTAGGCGTACGGAGTTCATCCCCAATCTAAGCATACGGAGTTCATTCCCAGTCTAAGATCGGATCGGATCGAGGGTCGTGGCAGCAGGATCGACAACATGTAGAGGGGGACCGGGCCGATCCTCGGCTTCCTCATTTTACCTTTCCGGCCGGCTGAGCGCCCGCACGCTCATTTCGTGGGTTGGCTTAGGCATACAGAGTTCATTCCATGTCTAAGCCCTAGCTGGACCGAGGGTTGTGGCAGCAGGACCGGCAGCGGGATTGACAGCACACAGAGGTGAACCAAGCTGATCCCCAGCTTACGCATTCTGCCTCTCCGACCGACTGAGCGCTCGTACACTCGTTTCATGGGTTGACTTAGGCATACAAAGTTCATCCCCAATCTAAGCATACGAAGTTCATTCCCAGTCTAAGATCGGACCGGACCAAGGGTTTGGCAGCAGGATCGACAACACGCAGGGGGATCGAGTGGATCCCCGACTTGTGCATTCTGCCTCCCCAACCGACCGAGCACTCGCACGCCCATTTCGTGGGGTGGCTTAGCCATAGGGAGTTCATTCCATGTCTAAGCCCCAGTCGGACCGAGGGTTGTGGCAGCGGGACCGACAGTACGCAGAGGAGGACCGGGCTGATCCTCGGCTTGCACATTATGCCTCTTCGGCCTGCTCAGTGCCTGCACGCTCGTTTCATGGGTTGACTTATGCATACAGAGTTCATTCCCAGTCTAAGATCGGACCAGACCGAGGGTTGCGACACCAGGATTGACAACATGCAGCGGGGGATCGGCCCGATCCCTGGCTTGTGCATTCGGCCTCTTCATTCGGCTTAGTGCCCGTACGCTCATTTCATGGGTTGGCTTGGGCATACGGAGTTCATTCCCAGTCTAAGATCGAACTAGACCGAGGGTTACGGCAGCAGGACCAGCAACAGGATCGACAACACGCTCATTTCGTGGGTTGACTTATGCATATGAAGTTCATTCCTAGTCTAAAATCAGACCAGACCGAGGGTTACGGCAGCAGGATTGACAGCATGTAGAGGGGACCAAGCCGATGCCAGACTTCCGCATTCTGCCTCTCTGGCCGGCTGAGCGCCCGCACGCTCGTTTCGTGGGTTGGCTTATGCATCGAAGTTCATTCCATGTCTAAGCATATGGAGTTCATTCCCAGTCTAAGATTTTGAACCACGGTGCACGTACTGGGCTCGGGCATGTTCTGGTGCCGCATTTTTTTCTTCTGGGGCACCATCGTCGAAGCATCACCGGGGAGCCTTACCGACGGCATTGGGGGTTCCAGCGATTGGGGGGGCAGGGGGTGTGGGCACATGATGTGCGATGGGTGCTGGTACTTGGCCCTTATGTTGGCCCTCTATCCCTCATCAAACCTCGAGAACTCACACCCCCTTAAAGAGCATTTGAGATTTTATAGGTTTGCTGCCAGTAGCCATTAAAGTGTCTGAATTGAGGACACAAACGGTCATAAAATCTTCTCCACTTTGATTTTTTAGCTGAATGTTTTTGTGCATGCCAAGAAAAATACAAGGATCACCTCTACCAAATTTGGGGACAAAACTCTTTCTAAAAAAATTTTAAAAAATCTCGAACTGTAAAAAATTTTGAAAATCTTGAAAAATAGAAAACGGGTCGTCTTGCCATGGAACTTCACATGAAGGCTTAGGGGACCATTGTATGAATTTACAAGCCATAAAAATGGCATTGGCACAGCAAAAACATGAAGATGTGCTTGAACACACCTACCACCTGTTCGATCCCTAGCTTGCGCATCCTGTCTCTCTGGTCGATTGAGCGCCCGCACGCTCGTTTTGTGGGTTGACTTAGGCATACGGAGTTCATCCCCAGTCTAAGCATACAGAGTTCATTCCTAGTCTAAGATCAGACCAGACCAAGGGTTGTGGCAGCAGGATCGATAGCACCCAGGGGGGATGAGGCCGATCCCCGGCTTGCGCATTCTGCCTCTCCAGTCGGCTGAGCGCCCGCACGCCCGATTCATGGGTTGGCTTAGGCATAGGGAGTCCATTCCATGTCTAAGCCCCAGCCGGACCGAGGGTTGTGGCAATGGGACCGGTAGCACACAGAGGGGGATCGGGCCGAGGGTTGCGGTAGCAGGATCGACAGTACATAGGGGGGACCGGGCCGGTCCCCGGCTTACGCATTCTGCCTCTCTGGCCGGCTGAGCGCCCGCACGCTCATTTCATGGGTTGGCTTTGGCTTACAGAGTTCATTCCGTGTCTAAGCATACGGAGTTCATTCTCAGTCTAAGATCAGATCAGACCGAGGGTTGCGGTAGTCAGACCAGTAGCAGGATCAGTAGCACGTAAGGGGGGACCGGGTCGATCCTCGGTTACTCATTTTGCCTTTCCGGCTAGCTGAGCGCCCGCACGCTCATTTTGTGGGTTAGCTTAGGCATACGGAGTTCATACCATGTCTAAGCCCCAGTCGGACCGAGGGTTATGGTAGCAGGATCAACAGCGAGATCGGTAACACGTAGAGGGGGATCGATCTGATCCTCGGCTTGCTCATTATGCCTCTCCAGCCGACTGAGCACCCGCACGCTCGTTTCATGGGTTGACTTAGGCATACGGAGTTCATCCCCAGTCTAAGCATACGGAGTTCATTCCCAGTATAAGATCGGACTTGACCGAAGGTTGCGGTAGTAGGATCGACAGCACGCAAGGGGGACTGAGCCGATCCCTGGCTTGCGCATTCTGCCTCTCCGGCTGGTTGAGCCCCCGCATGCCCATTTCGTGGGTTGGCTTAGGCATAGGGAGATCATTCCATGTTTAAGCCCCAGCAAGACCGAGGGTTGTGGCAGCGGGATTGGCAGCACACAGAGGGGGACCGGGTCGATCCTTGGCTTGTACATAGGCCATGTCTAAGCCACGGTGCACATGTTTGGCTCGGACATGTGCTGGTGGTGCATTTTTTTCACCCAGGCCACCATCGTCGGAGCATCGTCGGAGAGCCTAACCAACAGCATTGGGGGTTCCGATGATTGGGGGGCCGGGGGGTGTACGCACATGATGTGCGATGGGTGCCGGTACTTGGCCCTTATATTGGCCCCCTATCCCTCATCAAACCTCGAGAACTCACACCCCCTTAAAGGGCATTTGAGATTTTATAGGTTTGCTGCTGGTAGCCATTAAAGTGTTTGAAATGGAGGCACTTTTTTAAAACGGTCACAAAATCTTCTCCACTTTCAGTTTTTTGCTGAAGTTTTTTATGCATGCCAACAAAAATACAAGGGTCACCTCCACGAAATTTGGGGACAAAACACTTTCTAAAAAAATTTTAAAAAATGTCGAACCGTAAAAAGTTTCAAAAATCATGAAAAATAGAAAACGGGTCGTCTTGCCATGAAACTTCACATGAAGGCGTAGGGGACCATTGAATGAATTTACAAGCCATAAAAATGGCATTGGCATGGCAGAAATATGAAGATGTGCTTCAATCCACCTACCACCCGTTCGATCCCCGGCTTGTGCATCCTGCCTCTCTGGTCGGCTGAGCACCCGCACGCTCGTTTCATGGGTTGACTTAGGCATACGAAGTTCATCCCTAGTTTAAGCATACGAAGTTCATTCCCAGTCTAAGATCGGACCAGACAGAGGATTACGGCAGCAGGATCGGCAGCATGCAGGGGGATCATGTCAATCCCCGACTTGCACATTCTGCCTCTCCTGTCGGCTGAGCGCCCGCACGCCCGTTTCATGGGTTGGCTTAGGCATAGGGAGTTCATTCCATGTCTAATCCCCAGCTGGACCGAGGGTTGTGGCAGCGGGACCGACCGCACGCAGAAGGGGACCGGGCCGATCCCCGACTTGCACGTTATGCCTCTCCGGTCGGCTCAGTGCCCGCACGCTTGTTTCGTGGGTTGACTTAGGCATACGGAGTTCATTCCCAGTCTAAGATCGGATCGGACCAAGGGTTACAGTAGTAGGATCGATAGCACACAGGGGGGATCGAGTTGGTCCTCGGCTTGCGTATTCTGCCTCTCCGACCATTTGAGTGCCCGCATGCTCGTTTCATGGGTTGGCTTAGGGATATGGAGTTCATTCCATGTCTAAGCATACGAAGTTCATTCCCAGTCTAAGATCAGACCGGACCGAGGGTTGCGGTAGCAAGATCGACTACACGCAGGGGGATCGGGCCGATCCCCGACTTGCGTATTCTGCCTCTTCGACCGGCTGAGCGCCCGCTCACTTGTTTCGTGGGTTGGCTTAGGCATACGGAGTTCATTCCATGTGTAAGCTTCAACCGGACCGATGGTTGTGGCAGCAGGTCCGGTAGCGGGATCGACAGCACGCAGAGAGAGACTGGGTTGATCCTCGGCTTACGGATTAAGCCTCTCTGACCGACTTAGCAACCGCACGATCGTTTCATGGGTTGACTTAGGCATATGGAGTTCATCTCCAGTCTAAGCATATGGAGTTCATTCCTAGTCTAAGATCATATAGGATCGAGTGTTGCGGCAGCAGGATCAGCAGCACGCAAGGGGGACTGGGTCGATCCCCAGCTTGCGCATTCTGCCTCTCCGACCAACTGAGCGCCCGCACGCCTATTTCATGGATTGGCTTAGGCATAGGGAGTTCATTCCACGTCTAAGCCCCAGTCGGACCGAGGGTTATGGTAGTGGGACCGACAGCATGCAAAGGTGGACCAAGTTGATCCCCGACTTGCGCATTATGCCTCTTCGGCCGACTCAACGCCCGTACGCTCGTTTCATGGGTTGACTTATGCATACGGAGTTCATTCCCAGTCTAACATTAGATCGGACCGAGGGTTGTAGCAGCAGAATCGATAGCACACAGGGGGGATCGGGTCGATCCCCGGCTTGTGCATTCTGCCTCTCCGACCGACTGAGTGCCCGCACGCTCGTTTCGTGGGTTGGCTTAGGCATACGAAGTTCATTCCATGACTAAGCATGTGAAGTTCGTTCCCAGTCTAAGATTTTGAACCACGGTGCACATATTGGGCTCAGGTATGTGCTGGTGCCACATTTTTTTTGCCCGGGGCACCTTCGTCGGAGCATCGTTGGAGCTTCGTCGGAGCATCACCGGAGAGCCTAACCGGCGACATTGGGGGTTACGGCGATTGGGGGGGCTAGAGGGGTGTGCGCACATGATGTGCGATGGTTGCTGGTACTTGGCCCTTATATTGGTCCCCTATCCCTCATCAAACATCGAGAACTCACACCCCTTTAAAGAGCATTTAAGATTTTATAGGTTTGCTGCCAGTAGCCATTAAAGTGTCTGAAATGGAGACACTTTTTTCGAACGGCCACAAAATCTTCTCCACTTCGAGTTTTTAGCTGAAATTTTTTATGCATGCCAACAAAAATACAAGGATCACCTTTAACAAATTTAGGGACAAAACTCTTTCTAAAAAAATTTAAAAAAATCCTGAACCGCAAAAAGTTTCAAAAATCATGAAAAATAGAAAACGGGTCATCTTGCCACGAAACTTGACATGAAGGCTGAGGGGACCATTGTATGAATTTACAAGCCATAAAAATGGCATTGGCATGGCATAAATATGAAGATGTGCTTGAACCCACCTACCACCCGTTCGATCCCCGGCTTGCGCATCCTGCCTCTGTGGTCAGCCGATCGCCCGCACGCTCGTTTCGTGGGTTGACTTAGGCATACGGAGTTCATCCCCAGTCTAAGCATAAGGAGTTCATTCCCAGGCTAAGATCGAACCAAACTGAGGGTTGCGGTAGCAGGATCGATAGCACGTAGGGGGGATCGGGCCGATCCCCAGCTTACGCATTCTACCTCTCCGGTCGGCTGAGCGCTCGCACGCTCATTTCGTGGGTTGACTTAGGCATAGGGAGTTCATTCCATGTCTAAGCATACGGAGTTCATTCCCAGTCTGAGATCAGACCGATCCGAGGGTTGCGGCAGCTGAACCAGTAGCAGGATCAGTAGCACACAAGGTGGGATAGGGTCGATCCCCGGCTTGCGCATTCTGCCTCTCCAGTCGACTGAGCACCCGCACGCTCGTTTCGTATGTTGGCTTAGGCATACAGAGTTAATTCCCAATCTAACATCAGACCGGACTGAGGGCTGCGGTAGTAGGATCGACAGCACGCAAGAGGGATCGGGTCGATCCCCGGCTTGCGCATTCTGGCTCTTCCTCTGACTGAGCACCCGCACGCCCATTTTGTGGGTTGACTTAGGCATAGGGAGTTCATTCCATGTCTAGGCCCCAGCCAGACCGAGGGTTGTGGCAGCGGGATCGGCAGCATGTAGAGGGGGGCCGGGCCGATCCCTGGCTTGCGCATTATGCCTCTTCGGCCGGCTCAGCGCCGGAACGCTCGTTTCGTGGGTTGACTTATGCATACGGAGTTCATTCCCAGTCTAAGCATACGGAGTTCATTCCCAGTCTAAGCATACGGATCAGACTGAAGGTTGCGATAGCAGGATCGACAGCACGCAGAAGGGGATCGGGTCGATCCCCGGCTTGCGCATTCTGCCTCTCCGATTGGCTGAGCGTCCGCATGCTCGTTTTGTGGGTTAGCTTAGGCATACGGAGTTCATTCCATGTCTAAGCATTCGGAGTTCATTCCCAGTCTAAGACTTTGAGCCACGGTGCACATGCTGGGCTCGGGTATGTGCTGGTGCCGTATTTTTTTCGTCCGAGGCACCATCATCGGAGCATCATCGAAGAGCTTAACCGGCGGCATTGGGGGTTCCGGTAATTGGAGGGGTTGGGGGGTGTGCGCACATGATGTTCGATGGGTGCTGGTACTTGGCCCTTATATTGGCCCCCTATCCCTCATCGAACCTCGAGAACTCACACCCTTTAAAGAGCATTTGAGATTTTATAGGTTTGCGGCCAGTAGCCATTAAAGTGTCTGAAATGGGGACACTTTTTTCAAATGGTCACAAAATCTTCTCCACTTGGAGTTTTTGGCTGAATTTTTTGGGCACACCAACAAAAATACAAGGATCACCTCTACCAAATTTGGGGACAAAACTCTTTCTAAAAAAATTTAAAAAAATCCCGAATGCAAAAGGTTTTGAAAATCATGAAAAATAGAAAATGGGTCGTCTTGCCACGAAACTTCTCATTAAGGCTTAGGGGACCATTGTATGAATTTAAAAGCCATAAAAATGGCATTGGCATGGTAGAAATATGAAGATGTGCTTGAACCCACCTACCACCCGTTCGATCCCCGGCTTGTGCATCTTGCCTCTCTGGTCGGTTTAGCGTCCGCACACTTGTTTCATAGGTTGACTTAGGCATATGGAGTTCATCCTCAGTCTAAGCATACGGAGTTCATTCCCAATCTAAGATCAGACTGAACCAAGGGTTGCGACAGTAGGATCGACAGCACGCAGGGGGGACCGGATCGATCCCCGACTTACGTATTCTGCCTCTACGGCCGGCTGAGCACCCGCACGTCCATTTCGTGGGTTGGCTTAGGCATACGGAGTTCATTCCATGTCTAAGCCCCAGTCGGACCGAGGGTTGTGGTAGCGGGACCGACAGCATGCAGAGGGGGACCAGGCCGATCCCTGACTTGCGTATTATCCTCTCCGACCGGTTTAGCGCCTGCATGCTCGTTTTGTGGGTTGACTTAGGCATACAAAGTTCATTCCCAGTCTAAGATTAGACTGGACCAAGGGTTGCAGTAGCAGGATCGACAGCACACAGGGGGGACCTGGCCTATCCCCGGCTTACGCATTCTGCCTCTCCGACTGGCTGAACGCCCGTACGCTTGTTTCGTGGGTTGGCTTAGGCATACGGAGTTCATTCCGCGTATAAGCATACGGAGTTCATTTCCAGTCTAAGATTTTGAACCATGGTGCACATGCTGGGCTCGGGCATGTGCTGGTGCCAAATTTTTTTCACCCGGGGCACCATCGTCGGAGCATCGTCGGAGAGCCTAACCGGCGGCATTGGGGGTTTCGGTGATTGGGGGGGCCGGGGGGTGTGCGCACATGATGTGCAATGGGTGCTGGTACTTGGCCCTTATATTGGCCCCCTATCCCTCATCAAACCTCAAGAACTCACACCCCCTTAAGGAGCATTTGAGATTTTATAGGTTTGCTACCAGTAGCCATTAAAGTGTCTGAAATGGGGACACTTTTTTTGAAACGTTCACAAAATCTTCTCCACTTCGAGTTTTTAACTGAATTTTTTTGTGCATGCCAACAAAAATACAAGGATCACCTCTACCAAATTTGTTGGCAAAAGTCTCTTTAAAAAAATTTTAAGAAATCCTGAACCGTAAAAAGTTTTAAAAATCGTGAAAAATAGAAAACGGGTCATCTTGCCATGAAACGTCACATGAAGGCTTAGGGGACCATTGTGTGAATTTACAAGCCATAAAAATGGCATTGGCATGGCAGAAATATAAAGATGTGCTTGAACCCACCTAGCACTCGTTCGATCCCCGGCTTGCGCATCCTGCCTCTCTGGTCGGCTGAACGCCCGTACGTTCATTTCATGGGTTGACTTAGGAAGACAGAGTTTATCCTAGTCTAAGCATACAGAGTTCATTCCTAGTCTAAGATCGAACTGGATCGAGGGTTGCGACAGTAGGATCGACAGCACGTAGGGGTGATCGGGTCGATCGCCGGCTTGCGCATTCTGCCTCTCCGGCTAGCTGAGCGCCCGCACGCCTGTTTCGTGGGTTGGCTTAGGCATAGGGAGTTCATTCCATTGTCAGCCCCAGCTGGATCGAGGGTTGTGGTAGCAGGACCGGTAGCATGCAGAGGAGGATCAGGCCGATCCCCAGCTTGCCCATTCTGCCTCTCCAACCGATTGAACGCCCGCACACCCATTTCGTGGTAGGCATAGGGAGTTCATTCCATGTCTAAGCCCCAACCGAGCCGAGGGTTGTTGCAATGGGACCGATAGCACGCAGTGGAGGACTGGGCTAATCCCTGGCTTGCGCATTATACCTCTCTGACCGGCTCAGCGCTCGTAAGCTCGTTTCATGGGTTGACTTAGGCAAACAGAGTTCATTCCCAGTCTAAGATCGGATCAGACCGAGGGTTGCTACAGTAGGATCGATAGCACACAGGAGGGATCAGATCGATGCCCGGCCTATGCATTCTGCCTCTCCGACCGATTGAGCGCCCGTACGCTCGTTTCATGGGTTGACTTAGGCATACAAAGTTCATCCCCAGTCTAAGCATACGGAGTTCATTCCTAGTCTAAGATTGAACCGGACCGAGGGTTGGGGCAGCAGGATCGACAGCACGCAGGGGGGACTGGGTTGATCCCCGGCTTGCGCATCTGCCTCTCCGGCCAGCTGAGCGCCCGCACGCTCGTTTCATGGGTTGGCTTAGGCATATGGAGTTTATTCCATGTCGAAGCATACGAAGTTCATTCCCAATCTAAGAGTTTGAGCCACGATGCACATGCTAGGCTTGGGCATGTACTGGTGCCACATTCTTTTCACCTGTGGCACCATCGTCGGAGCATCGTCGGAGAGCCTAACCGACGACAATACGGGTTTCGACGATTGGGGGGGCCGGGAGGGTGTACGCACATGATGTACGATGGGTGCTGGTACTTGGCCCTTATATTGGCCCCTTATCCCTCATCAAACCTCGAGAACTCACACCCCCTTAAAGTGCATTTGAGATTTTATAGGTTTGCTGCCAGTAGCCATTAAAGTGTCTAAAATGGGGACACTTTTTTCAAATGGTCGCAAAATCTTCTCCACTGCGAGTTTTAGCTGAATTTTTTTTTGCATGCGAAAAATAATACAAGGATCACCTCCACCAAATTTGGGGACAAAACTCTTTCTAAAAAAATTTTAAAAAATCTCGAACCGCAAAAAGTTTCAAAAATCATGAAAAATAGAAAACGGGTTGTCTTGCCACGAAACTTCACATGAAGGTGTAGGCGACCATTGTATGAATTTACAAGCCATAAAAATGGCATTGGCATGGCAGAAATATGAAGATGTGCTTGAACCCACCTACTACCCGTTCGATCCCCGACATGTGCATCCTGCCTCTCTGGTCGACTGAGCATCTGCATGCTCGTTTTGTGGCTTGAATTAGGCATACGGAGTTAATCTCTAGTCTAAGCATATGGAGTTCATTCCCAGTCTAAGATCGGACCGAACCGAGGGTTACGACAGAAGGATCGGCAGCATGCAGGAGGGATCGGGTCGATCCCTGGCTTATGCATTCTACCTCTCCGGCCGGCTGAGCGCCCGCATGCCCATTTCATGGGTTGGCTTAGGCATAGGGGTTCATTCCATGTCTAAGCCCCAGTCGGACCGAGGGTGGTGGTAGCGAGACCGGCAGCACGCAGAAGGGGATCGGGCCTGAGTTACGAATTATGCATCTGCGATCGACTCAGCGCATGAACGCTCATTTCGTGGGTTGACTTTGGCATACAGAGTTCATTCCCAGTCTAAGATCGGACTGGACTGAGGGTTCCGGTAGCGGGATCGACAGGATGCAGGAGGGATCGGGTCGATCCTCAGCTTGCACATTCTGCCTCTTCGGTCGGCTGAGCGCCCGCACGCTCATTTCATGGGTTGGCTTAGGCATACGGAGTTCATTCCATGTCTAAGCATATGGAGTTCATTCCCAGTCTAAGATCAGATCGGACCGAGCGTTACGATAGCAGGACCAGCAGTAGGATCGGCAGCATGCAGGTTGGGATCGGGCTGATCCCTGGCTTGTGCATTCTACCTCTACGGCTGGCGGAGTGCCCGTACGCTCATTTCGTAGGTTGGCTTAGGCATACGAAGTTCATTCCATGTCTAAGCCCCAGTCGGATCGAGGGTTGTGGTAGCAGGACTGGCAGCGGGATCAGTAGCATACAGAGAGGGACCAAACTGATCCCTGACTGGCGCATTATGCCTCTCCGACCAGCCTCTCCGGTCGGCTGAGCGCCCATACGCTCATTTCATGGGTTGACTTAGGCATACGGAGTTCATTCCCAGTCTAAGATCAGTCTGGATCGAGGGTTACGGCAGCATGATCGGCAGCACGCAGGGGGGACCGGGTCGATCCCTGGCTTGCACATTCTACCTCTCCGGTCGGTTGAGCGCCCGTACGCTCGTTTTGTGGGTTGGCTTAGGCATAGGGAGTTCATTGCATGTCTAAGCCCCAGTCGGATCGAGAGTTGTGGTAGCGGGACCGATAGCACATAGAGGGGGACCGGGT
The DNA here is from genome assembly GCF_047325235.1 of Durio zibethinus. Taxonomy (NCBI): domain Eukaryota; kingdom Viridiplantae; phylum Streptophyta; class Magnoliopsida; order Malvales; family Malvaceae; genus Durio; species Durio zibethinus. The sequence continues at coordinate 22,322,026 of NC_143165.1, forward strand.
CGATCCCTGACTTACGCATCCTGCCTCTTCGGTCGGCTGAGCACCCGCACGCTCAGTTCGTTGTTTAGCTTAGGCATACAGAGTTCGTTCCCAGTCTAAGATCAGACCAAACTGAGGGTTGCGATAGTAGGATCGATAGCACAATGGGTGGGATCGGGCTGGTCCTCGACTTATGCATTCTACCTCTCCGATCGACTGAGTGCCAGCACGCTCGTTTCGTGGGTTGGCTTAGGCATACGGAGTTCATTCCATGTCTACGCATACGGAGTTCATTCCCAGTCTAAGATCAGACTGGACCGAGGGTTATGGTAGCAGGACCAATAGCAGGATCAACAGCATGTTGAGAGGGACCAAGTCGATCCCCGGCTTGCGCATTCTGCCTCTCCGACTGGACTCTCCAGTCGGCTGAGCGCCCTAACGCTCGTTTCGTCGGTTGACTTAGGCATACGGAGTTCATCCCCAGTCTAAGCATACGGAGTTCATTCCCAGTCTAAGATCGAACCAGATTGAGGGTTGCTACAGCAGGATCGGCAGCATACAGGGGGGATCGGGCTGATCCCCAACTTGCATATTCTACCTCTCCGATCGACTGAGCGCCTGTACGCCCGTTTCGTGGGTTGGCTTAGGCTTAGGGAGTTCATTCCATGTCTAAGCCCCAACCAGACTGAGGGTTGTGGCAGCAGGACTGGCAGCATGCAGAGGGGGACCGAGCTGATCCTCGGCTTACGCATTCTACCTTTCCGATCGACTGAGCACCCACACGTTCGTTTTATGGGTTGGCTTAGGCATACGGAGTTCATTTCATTTCTAAGCCCCAGCCAGACCGAGGGTTATGGTAGTAGGACTAGCAGCGAGATCGACAGCACGCAAAGGGGAACCGGATTGATCCCCAGCTTGCGTATTATGCCTCTCCGGCTGGTGGAGCGCCCGCACGCTCGTTTCATGGGTTGACTTAGGCATCCGGAGTTCATCCCCAGTTTAGGCATACAGAGTACATTCCTAGCCTAAGATTAGACCAGACCGAGGGTTGCGACAGCAGGATCGGCAGCACGTAGGGGGGACCGGGCCAATCTCTGGGTTGCGCATTCTGCCTCTCCGACTGGCTGAGCGCCCGCACGCTCGTTTCGTGGGTTGGCTTAGGCATAGGGAGTTCATTCCATGTCTAAGCCCCAGTCAGACCGAGGGTTATGGTAGCGGGACTAATAGCACGCAGAGGGGGATCGGGCCGATCCCTGACTTGCTCATTATGCCTCTCCGGTCGGCTCAACGCCCGAACGGTTGTTTCATGGATTGACCTAGGCATACAGAGTTCATTCCCAGTCAGACCGAGGGTTGTAGCAATAGGATCGACAGTACGTAGGGAGGGACTGGGCTGGTCCCCGACTTGCGCATCTGCCCCTCCGCCCGGTTGAGCACCCGCACGCTCGTTTCATGGGTTGGTTAGGCATACGGAGTTCATTCCTAGTCTAAGATTGGACCGGAATGAGGGTTGTGGCAGTAGGACTAGCAGCAAGATCGATAGCATGCAGGGGGGACCGGGCCGATCCTTGGCTTGTGCATTCCGCCTCTCTGGCTGGCCTCTCTGACCGACTGAGCGCAAGCACGCTCATTTTGTGGGTTGACTTAGGCATACGGAGTTCATCCCCAGTCTAAGTAGACGGAGTTCATTCCTAGTCTAAGATTGGATCGAGTTGAGGGTTGCGACAGCAGGATCGGTAGCACGTAGGGGGGATCGAGTCGATCCCTGGCTTGCGCATTCTGCCTCTCTGATTGGCTGAGCGCCCACACGCCCGTTTTGTGGGTTAGCTTCGGCATAAGGAGTTCATCCATGTCTAAGCCCTAGCCAGACTGAGGGTTGTGGTAGCGGGACTGGCAGCACACAGAGGGGGACCAGGCCGATCCCCGGCTTGCGCATTCTGCCTCTCCGGTGGGCTAAGCACCCGCACGCTCGCTTCGTGGGTTGGCTTAGGCATACGGAGTTCATTCCTTGTCTAAGCATACGGAGTTCATTCCCAGTCTAAGAGTTTGAGCGACGGTGCACATGCTGGGCTTGGGCATGTGCTGGTGCGACATTTTCTTTGCCCGGGGGACCATCGCAGTAGCATCATCGGAGCATCGTCGGAGAGCCTAACTTGCGACATTGGGGGTTTTGGTGATTGGGGGGTCGTGGGGGTGTGTACACATGATGTACGATGGGTGCTGGTAGTTGGCCCTTATATTGGCCCCCTATCCCTCATCAAACCTTGGGGACTCACACCCCCTTAAAGAGCATTTGAGATTTTATAGGTTTGCTGCCTGTAGCCATTAAAGTGTCTGAAATTGGGACACTTTTTTCGAACGGTCACAAAATCTTCTCCACTTCGAGTTTTTTAGCTGAATTTTTTGTGCACACCAAAAAAAATAAAAGGATCACCTCTACCAAATTTTGGGGCAAAACTCTTTCTAAAAAAATTTTAAAAAATCCCGAACTGTAAAAAGTTTTAAAAATCATGAAAAATAGAAAACGGGTCGTCTTGCCACGAAACTTCACATGAACGTGTAGGGGACCATTTTATGAATTTACAAGCAATAAAAATGGCATTGGCATGGCAAAAATATGAAGATGTGCTTGAACCCACCAACCACCTATTCGATCCTAAGCTTGCACATCCTGCTTCTCTTGTCGGTTGAGCGTCTGCACGCTCGTTTTATGGGTTGACTTAGGCATACGAAGTTCATCCCTAGTCTAAGCATACAGAGTTCATTCCTAGTCTAAGATCAGACCAGATCGAGGGTTGCGGCAGCAGGATCGATAGCACGTAGGAGGGACCAGGTCGATCCCCGACTTGCGCATTCTGCCTCTTTGGCCGACTGAGTGACCGCACGTCCGTTTCATGGGCTGGCTTAGGCATAGGGAGTTCATTCCATGTCTAAGCCCCAGTCAGAATGAGGGTTGTGACAGCGGGACCGGTAGCACATAGAGGAGGATCGGGTCGATCCCCGACTTGCACATTATGCCACTCCGACTGGCTCAGCGCCCACACGTTCGTTTCATGGCTTGACTTAGGCGAGCGGAGTTCATTCCCAGTCTAAGATCGGATCAGACCGAGGGTTAGAGCAGTAGGATCGACAGCACACAGGGGGGACCAGGCCTGTCCTCGGCTTACGCATTCTGCCTATCCGGCTGGTTGAGCGCCCGCATGCTCGTTTCATGGGTTGGCTTAGGCATACGGAGTTCATTCCCAGTCTAAGATCTGTTCGGATTGAGGGTTGCGATAGCAGGACCAGCAGCAGGATCGGTAGCGCACAGGGAGGGATCAGGTCGATCCCCGGCTTGCTCATTTTGCCTCTCCGATCGGCTTAGCGCCCGCACGCTCATTTTGTGTGTTGGCTTAGGCATACAGAGTTCATTCCATATCTAAGCCCCAGTCGGACCGAGGGTTATGGTAGCAGAACCGGCAGCAAAATCGGTAGCACGCAGAGGGCGACCGGGTTGATCCTCGGCTCGTGCATTATGCCTCTCCGGCCGGCCTCTCCGGCCAGTTGAGCACCCGTACGTTCATTTCATGGGTTGACTTAGGCATACGAAGTTCATCCCAAGTCTAAGCATACAGAGTTCATTCTCAGTCTAAGATCGAACCGGATCGAGGGTTGCGACAGCAGAATCGGTAGCACGTATGGGGGACTAGGTCGATCCTCGACTTGCACATTCTGCCTCTCCGATTGGCTGAGTGCCTGCACACCAGTTTCGTGGGTTTACTTAGGCATAGGGAGTTCATTCCATGTCTAAGCCCCAGCCGGACCGAGGGTTGTGGCAGCGGGATCGACAGCATGCAGAGGGGGATCGGGTCGATCCTTGACTTGCGTATTATGCCTCTTTGATCGACTCAGCGTCCGAACGCTCGTTTCATGGGTTGACTTAGGCATACGTAGTTCATTCCCAGTCTAAGATCAGACCAGACCGAGGGTTACGATAGCAGGATCGACAGCACGCAGGGAGGGGTCAGGCCGGTCCCTGACTTTCGTATTCTACCTCTCCGACCGGCTGAGCGCCCATACGCTTGTTTCATGGGTTGGCTTGGGCATGCAGAGTTCATTCCATGTATAAGCATATGGAGTTCATTCCCAGTCTAAGATTAGACTGGACCAAGGGTTGCTGCAGCAGGACCAGCAGCAGGATCAGCAGCATGCAGGGGGGATCGGGTCAATCCTCAGCTTACACATTCTACCTTTCTGGCCGGCTGAGCACCCGCACGCTCATTTCATGGGTTGACTTAGGCTTACAGAGTTCATTCCCAGTCTAAGCATACGGAGTTCATTCCCAATCTAAGATCGAACCGGACCGAGGGTTGCGAGAGTAGGATCGCCAGCATACAGATGGCACCGGGCCAATACCCGACTTTCGCATTCTGCCTCTTCGGTCGACTGAGCACTCGCACGCCCGTTTCGTGGGTTGGCTTAGGCATAAGGAGTTCATTCCATGTCTAAGCCCCAGTCGGACCGAGGGTTGGGGCAACGAGATCGGCAGCACACAGAGGGGGACTGGGTCGATCCCCATCTTGCACATTTTGCCTCTCCAGTCGGTTTAGCGCCCGCACGTTCGTTTCATGGGTTGGCTTAGGCATACGGAGTTCATTCCATGTCTAAGCATACGGAGTTCATTCCCAGTCTAAAAGTTTGAGCCACGATGAACATGCTGGGCTCGGGCATGTGTTGGTGCCACATTTTCTCTGCTCGGGGCACCATCGTCGGAGCATCGTCAGAGCATCGTCGGATAGCCTAACCGACGGTATTAGGGGTTCGACGATTGGGGGGCTGGGGGGTGTGCGTACATGATGTGCGATGGGGGCTGGTACTTGGCCTTTATATTGGCCCCCTATCCCTCATCAAACCTCGAGAACTCACACCCCTTTAAAGAGCATTTGAGATTTTATAGGTTTGCTGCTAGTAGCCATTAAAGTGTCTGAAATGGGGACACATTTTTCAAACGGTCCCAAATCTTCTCCACTTTGAGTTTTTAGTTGAATTTTTTGTGCATCCCAAAAAAAATACAAGGATCACCTCTACCAAATTTTGGGGTAAAACTCTTTCTAAAAAAATTTAAAAAAATCCCGAACCGTAAAAAGTTTGAAAAATCATGAAAAATAGAAAACGAGTCGTCTTGCCACGAAACTTCACATGAAGGCATAAGGGACCATTGTATGAATTTACAAGCCATAAAAATGGCATTGGCATGGCAAAAATATGAAGATATGCTTGAACCCACCTACCACCCGTTCGATCCCCAACTTACGCATCCTACCTCTCTGGTCGACTGAGCTCCGCACGCTCGTTTCATGGGTTGACTTAGGAATATGTAGTTCATCCCCAGTCTAAGCACACAGAGTTCATTCCCAGTCTAAGATCGGCCTGGACTGAGGGTTGCGGCAGCAGGATCGGTAGCACGCAGAGGGGACTAGGTTGATCCCTGGCTTACGCATTCTGCCTCTCCGGCCAGCTAAGCTCCTGCACGTCTGTTTCCTGGGTTGGCTTAGGCATAGCGAGTTCATTCCATGTCTAAGCCGTAGTCGGACCTAGGGTTATGGCAGCGGGATCGACAGCACGCAGAGGGGGATCAGACCGATCCCTTGCTTGCGCATTATGCCTCTCCGACCGACTCAGCACCTACACGCTCATTTCGTGGGTTGACTTAGGCATACGTAGTTCATTCCCAGTCTAAGATCAGATCAGACCGAGGGTTGGGGCAGTAGGATCGACAGCACGTAAGGAAGGATCGGGCCGGTCCTCGGCTTGCGCATTCTGCCTCTCCGACCGACTGAGCACCCGCACACTCATTTTGTGGGTTGGCTTAGGCATACAGAGTTTATTCCCAATCTAAGATAAGACCGAACTGAGGGTTGTAGCAGTAAGACCAGTAGCAGGATCAGTAACATGCAGGGGGGACCGGGCCGATCCCCGGCTTACGCATTCTGCCTCTTCGGTCAGCTAAGCATTTGTACGCTCGTTTCGTGGGTTGGCCTAGGCATATGGAGTTCATTCCATGTCTAAGCCCCAGTCGGACCAAGGGTTGTGACAGCAGGACCGGTAGTGGAATCGGCAGCACGCAGAGGAGGATCGGGCTGATCCCCAGCTTGAGCATTATGCCTCTCTAGTCGGCCTTTTCGGTTGACTGAGCACCCGCACGCTCATTTTGTGGGTTGACTTAGGCATACGGAGTTCATCCTCAGTCTAAGCATACGGAGTTCATTCCCAGTCTAAGATCAGACCGGACCAAGGGTTGCAGTAACAGGATCTACAGCATGCAGGGGGGACTGAGCCGATCCACGGCTTGCGTATTCTACCTCTCCGACTGGCTGAGCGCCTGCACGCCCGTTTCATGGGTTGGCTTAGGCATAGGGAGTTTATTCCATGTCTAAGCTCCAGCTGAATTGAGGGTTGTGGCATCGGGATCGACAACACGCAGAGGGGGACCGGGCTGATCCCTGGCTTGCGCATTATGCCTCTCCGTCCGGCTTAGCACCCGAACGCTCGTTTCGTGGGTTGACTTAGGCATACGGAGTTCATTCCCAGTCTAAGATCGGACTGGACCGAAGGTTACGACAGCACGTAGAGGGGATCAGGCCGATCCTCGGCTTGCACATTCTACCTCTGCAGCCAGCTGAGCACCCGCACACTCATTTCGTGGGCTGCCTTAGGCATACAGAGTTCATTCCTAGTCTAAGATCAGATCGGACCGAGGGTTACGGCAGCAGGATCGATAGCACGCAGAGGGGACTGAGCCTTTCCCATCAGTTGAGCGCCCGCACGTCCATTTTATGGGTTGGCTTAGGCATAGGGAGTTCATTCTATGTCTAAGCCCAAGTCGGATCGAGGGTTATGGCAGCAGGACCGACAACACGCAGAGGGGGGCCGGGCCGGTCCCTGACTTGCGCATTCTACCTCTCCGACTGGCTTAGTGCCAGCGCACTCGTTTCGTGGGTTAGCTTAGGCATACGGAGTTCATTTCGTGTCTAAGCCCCAGTCGGTCTGAGGGTTGTGCCAGCAGGATCGGTAGCGGGATCGGTAGCACATAGAGGGGGAACGAGCTGATCCCCGGCTTGCGTATTATGCCTTTCTGGTCGGCCTTTCCGGTAGGCTGAGCGCCCGTACGCTCGTTTCATGGGTTGACTTAGGCATACAGAGTTCATACCCAGTCTAAGCATACGGAGTTCATTCCCAGTCTAAGATCAGACCGGATCGAGGGTTACGGCAGCAGGATAGACAGTACATAGGGGGACCGTGCCGTTTCGTGGGTTGGCTTAGGCATACGAAGTTCATTCCATGTCTAAGCATACGGAGTTCATTCCTAGTCTAAGATCAGACTAGACCGAGGGTTGTGGCAGTAGGACCAGCAGCAAGATCAGCAGCACGCAGGAAGGGAATGGGCCGATCCCCGGCTTACGCATTCTGCCTCTCCAGCTGGCTGAGCACCCGCATGCTCGTTTCGTAGGTTGACTTAGCCATACGGAGTTCATTCCATGTCTAAGCATACGGAGTTCATTCCCAGTCTAAGATCAGACCGGACCGAGGGTTGCGGTAGTAAGATCGACAGCATGCAGGGGGGATCGGGCCTATCCCCGACTTACATATTCTGCCTCTCCTGCCGAATGAGGCCCCACACATTGATTTCATGGGTTGGCTTAGGCATAGGGAGTTTATTCCATGTCTAAGCCCCAGTCGGATCGAGGGTTGTGGCACCGGGATCGACAGCACCTAGAAGGGGACTGAGCCGATCCCCGGCTTGCGCATTATGCCTCTCCCTCCAGCTTAGCACCCGAACGCTCATTTTGTGGGTTGACTTAGGCATACGGAGTTCATTCCCAGTCTAAGATCAGATCGGATCGAAGGTTGCGATAGTAGGATCGACAGCATGTAGGGGGATCGGGTCAGTCCCCCCTTGCGCATTCTACCTTTCCAGCCGGCTGAGCACCCGCACGCTCGTTTCATGGGTTGGCTTAGGCATATAGAGTTCATTCCATGTCTACGCATACGGAGTTCATTCCCAGTCAAAGATCGGATCGGACCGAGGGTTGTGGCAGTAGGATCGGTAGCACGCAGGGGGGATCGAGCCTCTCTGGTTGGCTGAGCGCCCGCATGCCCGTTTCATGGGTTGGCTTAGGCATAGGGAGTTCATTGCATGTCTAAGCCCCAGCCGGACCGAGGGTTATGGTAGCGGGACCGACAGCACGCAGAGGGGGATTGGGTCGGTCCCCGACTTGCGCATTCTGCCTTTCCGGCCTGCTGAGCACCCGCACGCTCATTTCGTGGGTTGGCTTAGGCATACGGAGTTCATTTCATGTCTAAGCCCCAGCCGGTCTAAGGGTTGTGGCAGGAGGACCAGCGACAGCATGTAGAGGGGGATCAGGCTGATCCTCGGCTTACGCATTATGCCTCTCTGGTCGGCCTCTTCGGTAGGCTGAGTGCCCGTACGCTTATTTCATGGGCTGACTTAGGCATACGAAGTTCATCCCCAGTCTAAGCATACGGAGTTCATTCCCAGTGTAAGATTGGACCAGACCGAGCGTTGCGGCAGCAGAATCGACAGCAGACAGGAGGGATCGGGCCGATCTCTGGCTTGGGCATTCTGCCTCTCTGGCCGGTTGAGCGCCTGCACGCTCGTTTCGTGGGTTGGCTTAGGCATACGGAGTTCATTCCACGTCTAAGCATACGAAGTTCATTCCCAGTCTAAGATCGGACTGGACTGAGGTTGTGGCAACAGGACCAGCAGCAAGATCAGTAGCATGCAGGGGGGACTGGTCCGATCCTCGGCTTGCGCATTCTACCTCTCCGGCCGGTTGAGTGCCCGCACGCTCGTTTCCTAGGTTGGCTTAGGCTTACGGAGTTCATTCCATGTCTAAGCCCCAGTCGCACCGAGGGTTGTGGCAGTAGGACAAGCAGCGGGATCGGTAGCACCCAAGGGGGATCAGGCTGATCCCCAACTTGCGTATTATGCCTCTCCGGTCAGCCTCTCTGGCCTACTGAGCGCCCGCAAGCTCGTTTCGTGGGTTGAGTTAGGCATACGGAGTTCATCCCCGATCTAAGCATATGGGATTCATTCCCTATCTAAGATCGAATCGGACCAAGGGTTGTGGCTGTAGGATTGCCAGCACGTAAGGGGGATCGGGCTGATCCCTACTTTGTGCATTCTGCCTCTCCGGCCGACTGAGCGCCCGCACACCCGTTTTGTGGGTTGGCTTAGGCATAGGGAGTTCATTCCATGTCTAAGCCCCAGCCAGATCGAGGGTTGTGGCAGCGGGATCGGCAGCACGTAGAGGGGGACCAGGCCCATTCTCAGCTTACGCTTTCTGCCTCTCCAACCAGCTGAGTGCCCGCACACTCGTTGTATGGGTTAGCTTAGGCATATGGATTTCATTTCATGTCTAAGCATACAAAGTTCATTCCCAGTCTAAGAGTTTGATCCACAGTGCACATCCTGGGCTCAGGCATATGTTGGTGCCGTATTTTTTTTGCTCGGGGCACCATTGTCGGAGCATCGTCTAAGAGCCTAACCGGTGGCATTGGGGGTTTCGACGATTAGGGGGCCGGGGGGTGTGCGCACATGATGTGTGATGGGTGCTGGTAGTTGGCCCTTATATTGGCCCCCTATCCCTCATCAAACCTTGAGAACTAACACCCACTTAAAAAGCATTTGAGATTTTATAGGTTTGCTGCCAGTAGCCATTAAGGTGTCTGAAATGGGGACACTTTTTTCAAACGGTCACAAAATCTTCTCCACTTTGAGTTTTTAGCTGAATTGTTTTGTGCATGCCAACAAAAATACAAGGATCACCTCTACCAAATTTGGGGACAAAACTCTTTCTAAAAAGATTTTAAAAAATCTCGAATCACAAAAAGTTTTGAAAATCGTGAACAATAGAAAACGGGTCGTCTTGCCACGAAACTTCACATGAAGGCATAGGGGACCATTGTATGAATTTGCAAGCCATAAAAATGGCATTGGCATGGTAGAAATATGAAGATGTGGTTGAACCCACCTACCACCCGTTCGATCCCCGGCTTGCACATCCTGCCTCTCTGGTCGGCTGAGCGTTCGGATGCTCGTTTCGTGGGTTGACTTAGGCATACGGAGTTCATCTCCAGTGTAAGTAAATGAAGTTCATTCCCAATCTAAGATCGGACTAGACAGAGGGTTGCGGCAGCAGGATCGATAGCACGCAAGGGAGACCGGGCCAATCCTCGGCTTACGCATTCTGCCTCTCCGGCCGGTTGAGCGCCCGCACGCCCGTTTCATGGGTTGGCTTAGGCATAGGGAGTTCATTCCATGTCTAAACCCCAGCCGGACCGAGGGTTGTGGCAGCGGGACCAGCAACACGCAGAGAGGGATCGGGTCGATCCCCAGCTTACGCATTATACCTCCCCGACCGGCTCAGCACCCGCACGCTTGTTTCATAGGTTGACTTAGGCATACGAAGTTCATTCCCAGTCTAAGATCGGATCAGACTGAGGGTTGCGGTAGCAGGATCGACAGCACGTAGGAGGGATCGGGTCGGTCCTCGACTTACGCATTCTGCCTCTCCGGTTGACTGAGCACCCGCACGCTCGTTTCATGGATTGGCTTAGGCATACGAAGTTCATTCCCAGTCTAAGATCGGACTGGACCGAGGGTTGTGGCAGCAAGACCAACAGCAGGATCGATAGGACGTAGAGTGGGATCGGGCCGATCCCCGGCTTGCTCATTCTGCCTCTCCGACAAGCCTCTCCAGCCGACTGAGCGTCCGCACGCTCGTTTCGTGGGTTGACTTAGGCATACATAGTTCATCCCCAGTCTAAGCATACGGAGTTCATTCCCAGTCTAAGATCGAATTGAACCGAGGGTTGCGGTAGCAGGATCGACAGCATGCAGGGGGGACCAGGCCGATCCCCGGCTTGCGCATTCTGCCTTTCCAATCGGCTAAGCGCCCGCACGACCGTTTCATGGGTTGGCTTAGGCATAGGGAGTTCATTCCATGTCTAAGCCCAACCAGATTGAGGGTTATGGCAGTAGGACTGACAGCACGTAGAGGGGGACCGTGCCGATCCTCGGCTTGCACGTTCTGCCTCTCCGACCGACTGAGCGCCCGCACGCTCGTTTCGTGGGTTGGCTTAGGCATACGGAGTTCATTCTATGTCTAAGCATACGGAGTTCATTCCCAGTCTAAGAGTTTGAGCCACGACGCAAATGCTGGGCTCAGGCATGTGCTGGTACTACATTTCTTTTGCTCGGGTCACCATCGCCGGAGAGCCTAACGGCGGCATTGGGGGTTCTGATGATTGGGGGGCCGGGGGGTGTGCACACATGATGTGCGAAGGGTGCTGGTACTTGGCCCTTATATTGGCCACCTATCCCTCATCAAACCTCGAGAATTGACGCCCCCTTAAAGAGCATTTGAGATTTTATAGATTTGCTGCTAGTAGCCATTAAAGTGTCTGAAATGGGGACACTTTTTTCAAACATACACAAAATCTTCTCCACTTCGAGTTTTTAGCTGAATTTTTTTGTGCATGCCAACAAAAATACAAGGATCATCTCTACCAAATTTAGGGACAAAACTCTTTCTAAAAAAATTTTAAAAAATCCCGAACCACAAAAAGTTTTGAAAATCGTGAAAAATAGAAAACGGGTCATCTTGCCAAGAAACTTCACATGAAGGTGTGGGGGACCATTGTATGAAAAATAAAAATGGCATTGGCACGGTAGAAATATAAAGATGTGCTTGAACCCACCTACCACTCGTTCGATTCTCGGCTTGCGCATCCTACCTCTCTAGCCGGCTGAGCGTTCGCACGCTCGTATCGTGGGTTAACTTAGGCATACAGAGTTCATCCCTAGTCTAAGCATATGAAGTTCATTCTGAATCTAAGATCAGACCGGACCGAGGGTTGTGGCAGTAGGATCGACAGCACGCAGGGAGGACCGGGTTGATCCCCAACTTGCGCATTCTACCTCTCCGGCCGGTTGAGCACCCGTACGCCCATTGCATGGGTTGGCTTAGGCATAGGGAGTTCATTCCATATCTAAGCCCCAGCTGGATCGAGGGTTATGGCAGTGGGACTGGTAGCACGTAGAGGGGGGTCGGGCTGATCCCCAGCTTGTGCATTATGCCTTTTCGACTGGCTCAGCGCCTGCACGCTCATTTCATGGGTTGACTAGGCATACGAAGTTCATTCCCAGTCTAAGTTTGGACTGGACCGAGGGTTGTGGCAGCAGGATCGACAGTGCATTCTGTGCATTTTGCCTCTCCAACCTGCCTCTCCGGTCGACTAAGCACCCGCACGCTCGTTTCATGGTTTGACTTAGGCATACGGAGTTCATCCCCAGTCTAGGCATACGGAGTTCATTCCCAATCTAAGATCAAATCTGATCGAGGGTTGTGGCAGCAAGATCGACAGCACATAGGGGGGACTGTGTCGATCCCCGGCTTATGCATTCTGCCTCTCCGATCGGTTGAGTGCCTGCACGTCCATTTCGTCGGTTGGCTTAGGCATAGGGAGTTCATTCCATGTCTAAGCCCCAACCGAATCGAGGGTTGTGGCAGCGGGATCGGTAGCACGCTGAGGGGGATCAGACCAATCCCTGGCTTGCGCATTATACCTCTCCGGTCGGCTCAGCGCCCGCACGCTCGTTTTGTGGGTTGACTTAGGCATATGGAGTTCATTCCCAGTCTAAGATCAGACCGGACTGAGGGTTGTGGTAGCAGGATCAATAGTACGTAAGGGGGGACCGGGCCAGTCCCCGACTTACGCATTCTGCCTCTTCGATCGGCTGAGCGCCCGCACGCCCATTTCGTGGGTTGGCTTAGGCATAGGTAGTTCATTCCATGTCTAAGCCCCAGCAGGATCGAGGGTTGTGGCAGCGGGACCGGCAGTGCGCAGAGGGGGGCTGGGGTAATCCCTGGCTTGCGTATTCTGCCTCTCCAGCCGGTTGATTGCCCACACGCTCGTTTCGTGGGTTGGCTTAGGCATATGGAGTTCATTCCATGTCTAAGCCCTAGTCGGAACGAGGGTTACGGTAGCAGGACCAGCAGCAGGAATGGCAGCACGCAGGGGGGGACAAGGCCGATCCCCGACTTGCGTATTCTTCCTCTCCAGCTGACTGAGCACCCGCACACTCGTTTCATGGGTTGGCTTAGGCATACAGAGTTCATTCCACGTCTAAGCCCCAGCCAGACCGAGGGTTGTGGCAACGACACGACAGCACGCAGAGGGGGATCGGGTTGATCCCCAGCTTGCGCATTATGCCTCTCCGGCCGGCTCAGTGCCCGAACGCTCGTTTCGTGGGTTGACTTAGGCATACGAAGTTCATTTCCAGTATAAGATCAGACTGGACCGAGGGTTGCGGCAGCAGGATCGACAGAACCCAAGGGGGGACCGGGCCGGTCCCCGACTTGCGCATTCTACCTCTCCGTTTGGCTGAGCACCCACACACTCGTTTCATGGGTTGACTTAGGCATACGAAGTTCATTCCCAGTCTAAGATCAGACCGAACTGAGGGTTGCAGCAGCAGGATCGACAACACGTAGGGGGGACTGGGTCGGTCCCCAGCTTTCGCATTCTGCCTCTCCAACCGGCTGAGTGGCCGCATGCCCGTTTCATGGGTTGGCTTAGGAATAGGGAGTTCATTCCATGTCTAAGCCCTAGCCGGACCGATGGTTGTGGTAGTGGGACCGATAGCACGTAGAGGGGGATCGGGTCGATCCCCAGCTTACGCATTATGCCTCTTCGATCGGCTTAGCACCCGAACGCTCGTTTCGTGGGTTGACCTAGGCATACGGAGTTCATTCCCAGTCTAAGATCGGACTAGACTAAGGGTTGCGATGGCAGGATCGACAGCACGTAGGGGGGATCGAACCGATCCCCGACTAGCACATTCTGCCTCACCGGTCGGCTTCTCCGACCGACTGAGCACCCGCACGCTCATTTCGTGGGTTGAATTAGGCATACGAAGTTCATTCCCAGTCTAAGCATACGAAGTTCATTCCCAGTCTAAGATCAAACTGGATCAAGGGTTGTGGCAGCAGGATCTGTAGCACGCAAGGGGGACTGGGCCAATCCTCGGCTTACGCATTCTGCCTCTCCGGCCTATTGAATGCTTGCACACCCGTTTCGTGGGTTGGTTTAGGCATAGGGAGTTCATTCCATGTCTAAGCCCCAGTTAGACTGAGGGTTCTGGCAGTGGGACCAATAGCACACAGAGGGGGATCGGATCGATCCCCAGCTTGCGCATTCTGTCTCTCCGGTCGGCTGAGCGCCCGCACGCTCATTTCATGGGTTGGCTAAGGCATTCGCAGTTCATTCCATGTCTAAGCATACGGAGTTCATTCCCAGTCTAAGAGTTTGAGCCACGGTGCAAATGCTGGGCTCGGGCATGTGCTGGTGTCGCATTTTTTTCACCTAGGGTACCATCACTGGAGCATCGTCGGAGCATCACTGGAGAGTTTAACCGGCGGCATTAGGGGTTCCAACGATTGGGGGGGTCGGGGGTGTGCGCACATGATATGCGATGGGTGCTGGTACTTGGCCCTTATATTGGCCCCCTATCCCTCATCAAACCTCGAGAACTCACACCCCTTTAAAGAGCATTTGAGATTTTATAGGTTTGCTGCTAGTAGCCATTAAAGTGTCTAAAATGGGGACACTTTTTTCAAACGATCACAAAATCTTCTCCACTTCGAGTTTTTTGCTGAATTTTTTTGTGCATGCCAACAAAAATACAAGGATCACCTCTTTCTAAAAAAATTTGGGGACAAAACTCTTTCTAAAATAATTTAAAAAAATCCCAAACCGTAAAAAGTTTCAAAAATCGTGAAAAATAGAAAACGGGTCATCTTGCCACGAAACTTCACATGAAGGCTTAGGGGACCATTGTATGAATTTACAAGCCATAAAAATGGCATTGGCAAGGCAGAAATATGAAGATGTGCTTGAACCCACCTACCACCCATTCGATCCTCGGCTTGCGCATCCTGCCTCTCTAGTTGGCTGAGTGTCAGGACGCTCATTTCGTGGGTTGACTTAGGCATACGGAGTTCATCCCCAGTCTAAGATCAGATCATATTGAGGGTTACGGCACCAAGATCTACAGCACGCAGGGGGGACCAGGTCGATCCCCGGCTTGCGCATTCTACCTCTCCGGTTGGTTGAGTACCCGTACACCCGTTTCGTGGGTTGGCTTAGGCAGAGGAGTTCATTCCATGTCTAAGCCCCAGTCAGACCGAGGGTTGTGGCAGCGGGACTGGCAACACGCAGAGAGGGACTGGGCTGATCCCCGGCTTGTGCATTATGCCTCTACGGCCGGTACAGTGCCCGAACGCTCGTTTCATGGGTTGACTTAGGCATACGGAGTTCATTCCCAGTCTAAGATCAGACCGAACTGAGGGTTATGGCAGTAGGATTGACAGCACGCAGGAGGGATCGGGCCGATCCCCGGCTTGCGCATTCTACCTCTTCGGCTGACTGAGCGCCCGCACGACCGTTTCATGGATTGGCTTAGGCATAGGGAGTTCATTCCATGTCTAAGCCCCAACCAGACCGAGGGTTGTGGCAACGGGACCGGCAGCACACAGAGGGGGATCGGGCCGATCCCTGGCTTGCTCATTATGCCTCTTCGACCGGCTCTGCGCCCGCACGCTCATTTCTTGGGTTGACTTATGCATACGGAGTTCATTCCCAGTCTATGATTGGACCGAACCGAGGGTTGCGATAGTAGGATCGATAGCACATAGGGGGGACCGGCCAATCCCCGACTTGCGCATTTTGCCTCTCCAACCGACTGAGCGCCCGTACGCTCGTTTCGTGGTTTGGCTTAGGTAAACGAAGTTCATTCCATGTCTAAGCATACGGAGTTCATTCCAGTCTAAGATTTTGAGCCACGGTACACATGCTGGGCTTGGGCATGTGCTGGTGCTGCATTTTTTTTCACCCGAGGCAGCATCGCTGGAGCATCGGCAAAGAGCCTAATCGATGACATTGGGGGTTCTAACGATTGGGGGGGCCGGGAGGGTGTGCGCACATGATGTGCAATGGGTGCTGGTACTTAGCCCTTATATTGGCCCCCTATCTCTCATCAAACCTCGAGAACTCACACCCCCTTAAAGACCATTTGAGACTTTATAGGTTTGCTGCCTGTAGCCATTAAAGTGTCTGAAATGGGGACACTTTTTTCAAACGATCACAAAATCTTCTCCACTTCGAGTTTTTAGCTGAATTTTTTGTGCATGCCAACAAAAATACAAGGGTCACCTCTACCAATTTTGGGGACAAAAAGCTTTCTAAAAAAATTTAAAAAATCCTGAACCATAAAAAGTTTCAAAAATCATGAAAAATAGAAAACGGGTCGTCTTGCCACGAAACTTCACATGAAGGCTTAGGGGACCATTGTATCAATTTGCAAGCCATAAAAATGGCATTGGCATGGCAGAAATATGAAGATGTGCTTGAACCCACCTATCACCCGTTCGATCCCCGGCTTGCGCATCCTACCTCTCTGGTCGGTTGAGCACCCGCACGCTCGCTTCGTGGGTTGACTTAGGCATATGAAGTTCATCCCCAGTCTAAGCATACAGAGTTCATTCCCAGTCTAACATCAGATCAGACCGAGGGTTGTGACTGTAGGATCGACAGCACGCAGGGGGGATCGGGCCGATCCCTGGCTTGCGTATTCGGCCTCTCCGGTCGGCTAAGCGCCCGTACACCCGTTTCGTGGGTTGGCTTAGGCATAGGGACTTCATTCCATTTCAAGCCTCAGTCAAACCGAGGGTTGTGGCTGCGGGACGGGCAGCACACAGTGGGGGACCGGGCCAATCCCCGTCTTACGCATTATGCCTCTCCGATCGACTGAACGCCCGCATGCCCATTTCGTGGGTTGGGTTAGGCATAAGGAGTTCATTTCATGTCTAAGCCCCAGCCGGACCGAGGGTTGTGGCAGCGGGACCGGCAGCATGCAGAGGGGGATCGGGGCTGATCCCGGGCTTGCGCATTATGCCTCTCCGATCAGCTCAGCGCTCGTATGCTCGTTTCATGGGTTGACTTAGGCATACGGAGTTCATTCCATGTCTAAGCATATAGAGTTCATTCCCAGTCTAAGATTGGACCAGACCAAGGGTTGCGACAGTAGGACCAGCAGCAGGATCGACAGCACGTAGGGGGGACCAGGTCGATCTTCGACTTGCTCATTCTACCTTTCCGGTGGGCTGAGTGCCTGCATACTCGTTTCGTGGCTTGGCTTAGGCATACAGAGTTCATTCCATGTCTAAGCCCCAGCCAAACTGAGGGTTGTGGTAGCATGACCTGTAGCGGGATCGGCTACATGTAGAGGGGGACCGGGCTGATCTCCGACTTGCGCATTATGCCTCTTCGGTTGGGTGAGCACCCGCACGCTCGTTTGGTAGGTTGACTTAGGCATACAGAGTTCATCCACAACCTAAGCATACGAGTTCATTCCCAATCTAAGATCGAATCAGACCGAGGGTTACGGTAGCAGGATCGACGGCACGTAGGGGGGACTGGGCCGATCCCTAGCTTGCTCATTCTACCTCTCCGATCGGCTGAGCGCCCGCACACCCATTTCATGGGTTGGCTTAGGCATAGGGAGTTCATTCCATGTCTAAGCCCCAGCCGGACCAAGGGTTGTGGCAATGAGATCGACAGCACGCAGAGGGGGACTGGGCCGATAGCCTGCTTGTGCATTATGCCTCGTGGGCCGGCTCAGTGCCCGCACGCTCGTTTCATGTGTTGACTTATGCATACGGAGTTCATTCCCAGTGTAAGATCAGACCGAACTGAGGGTTGTGATAGTAGGATCGACAGCACATAGGTGGGGACCGGGTCAATCCTCGACTTGCGCATTCTTCCTCTCCTATCGGCTGAGTGCCCGCACGCTCGTTTCGTGGGTTGGCCAAGGCATACGGAGTTCATTCCATGTCTAAGCATATGGAGTTCATTCCCAATCTAAGATTTTGAGCCACGGTGCACATGCTGGGCTCGGGCATGTGCTGGTGTCGCATTTTTTTCACCCAGGGCACCATCATCGGAGCATCCTCAGAGAGCCTAACCGACGGCATTGGGGGTTCTGACGATTGGGGGGGCCGGGGGGTGTGCGCACATGATGTATGATGGGTGCTGGTACCTGGCCCTTATATTGGCCCCCTATCCCTCATCAAACCTCGAGAACTCACACCCCCTTAAAGAGCATTTTAGATTTTATCAGTTTGAAGCCAGTAGCCATTAAAATGTCTAAAATGGGGACACTTTCTTCAAACGGTCACAAAATCTTCTCCACTTGGAGTTTTTAGCTGAATTTTTTTGTGCATGCCAACAAAAATACAAGGATCACCTATACCAAATTTGGGGACAAAAATCTTTCTAAAAAAGTTTTAAAAAATCCTGAACCAGAAAAAGTTTTGAAAATCATGAAAAATAGAAAACGGGTTGTCTTGCAACGAAACTTCACATGAAGGCTTAGGGGACCATTGTATGAATTTACAAGCCATAAAAATGGCATTGGCATGGCAGAAATATGAAGATGTGCTTGAACCCACCTACCACCCGTTCGATCCCTGGCTTGCGCATTCTGCCTCTCTGGTTGGCTGAGCGCCCACACGCTCGTTTCGTGGGTTGACTTAGGCATACGGAGTTCATCCCCAGTCTAAGCATACAGAGTTCATTCCCAGTCTAAGATCGGATCAAACCGAGGGTTGCGGCTGTAGGATCGACAGCACGTAGGGGGGACCGGGCCGATCCCTGGCTTGCGCATTCGGCCTCTCCGACCGGCTGAGCTCCCGTACGCCCGTTTCGTGGGTTGGCTTAGGCATAGGGAGTTCATTCCATGTCAAGCCCCAGCCGGACCGAGGGTTGTGGCAACGGGACTGGCAGCACGCAGAGGGGGATCGGGCCAATCCCCGTCTTACGCATTATGCCTCTTCGATCGGCTCAGCACCCGTACGCTCGTTTCGTGGGTTGACTTAGGCATATGGAGTTCATCCCCAGTCTAAGCATACGGAGTTCATTCCTAGTCTAAGATCAGACCGGACCGAGGGTTACAGCAGCAGGATCGACAGCATGCAGGGTGGGATCGGGCCGATCCCCAGCTTGCGTATTCTACCTCTCCGACTAGCTGAGTGCCCGTGTCACACCCTAGGTAGGTGTGCCAGGCACATCAGGCGCACCAGCAGGTGAGCCAGAGGTTAAGGCCCGCAGACCAGGCGTGCTGGCGGGTATCTGTGCGCAAAGCCTAGGAAACGAGTTCAAAACACCCGCCCAACTTGCAGGCCAGCCCGTGAGACCAAGGCTTGGCATACAAACTGCCTGCACCACATCCAGAAGGGCCCAAGGTGCTGGACAGGCAAGGGAAGCTTCTGGAAGCATGCATGATCAGTTGGAGCATCTTGGCAGATTTGGTTGACCCTAAAAATCAGGAGTTAGCATCCTGATTGATTGTAATCTGTATAATCCCATGATTTTAGCCTTTATTGTAGGGATATGCCATTAAGTTGTAGTAGAAGCCTCAACTATAAATAGAGGCTGCTCCACCCTCATATGTACACCATCAAACACTTTTGTTTCAGTGAATACAAGAGCATTTCCAAAATTCTATCTTCTTATCCTGTTTCTCTTTAACTTGCGTAATCAGCCCTTCCCATTGTTCTAGTGCCCGTACGCTTGTGGTTTAGGCTGACTTAGGCATAAAAGTGGAGATTCCAAGCATAAGGTTGCATGGTTTCTGAGTCTAAGGTCGGAGCCCGTGACAGTTGGTATTAGAGCGAGTTCGATTCTGCGTGTTTGTGTTGTGCAGGTTAGATCATGATTGATGTGATGGCATCCCAAAGTGACGTTGCTAGCCAACAACCAGAGACCCAGGAGCATGGGCGTAGAAGAGGCAAGAAAGCCAGTTCTAGAGATATCTGGTCTACCATGGATGGTAGGCTGGCCAAGGTGGAGGTGACCGTAGGCAACATGGGGGAGAAGCTTGAAGAGGTAGAGACTCACATTGCATCGCTAGACTCTATGGGGGAGGAGATCTAAAGTGAGTTGGAAGCTGCTCTCCATAAAGGCATGGACATGTTCACCCGAAACACTCAGACCTTGGAGGCTGAAGTGCTAACCTTGCATGATGGCATGGAGGCCATGCGCCAGCGGATGGAAAAGCTTGCCAGTGAGCTCGTTGCTTGCAAGACTGCCATTGGGAATGGCATGTTTGCTGGAGTGTCCAAGTCCAGATTGGATGTCCCCAAGCCTAAGGAGTTCAAGGGGACTAGGGTAGCCAAGGAAGTAGACAACTACCTATGGGGTATGGAGCAGTACTTCCAAGCCATGGGCATTCAAGACGAGGCGATAAAGGTAAGCACCGCTACTATGTATCTCATTAATGTAGCCTTATTGTCGTGGAGGCACAGGTGTGATGATGTCAAGCATGGGAGCGCCAAGATTGGAACCTGGGTAGAGTTCCAAAAAGAGTTCAGAGAACAATTTTACCCAGAGTATGCCGATGATGAGGTGCGGGCAAAGTTACGCAGGCTAATCCAGCAAGGGGACATAAGGGAGTATGTCTAGAAATTCTTTGAACTGATGCTACAGATCTCGGATCTAGGTAAGAAGGATGCCTTATTTGCTTTCATGGATGGGCTGAAGCCGTGCATGAAGCATGAGCTATAAAGGAGAGGAGTTCATGACTTGGCTAAAGCCATGACTACTGTCGAGGCCTTGATAGAGTTCAAGCCTCTAAACAAGTTTGAGTCTACCAAGCCCAAGGGTAAGGGCAGGGACGATAGGGACTGGAAGAAGCAGCCTAAGGGGAAGGACCATGACCAGGAGTCCAAGGATGGAGATCGAGATCGTTCAACCAAGGATGGTGAGAGGAAGCCACCAGCAGGCAAGTGGAAAGCAAAAGGGGATCGAGAGCCACTAGCATGCTACCTATGTGGAGAGAGCCACATAGCATGCAATTGCCCACAGAAGGACAAACTGGCTGCTGTAGACAAGGAGTCTAACGAGGAGCCAGAGTTAGGGGCAGCAAAGCTTGGGTCATTGGTGCTCAATGCTGTCTAGAGTAAGGGGAGCCACAAGCCAAAGGGCTTGATGTTTGTGGATCTAATGGTTGCAGGTCAAAAGGTGAGCACATTGGTGGACACAGGTGCCTCACATCTTTTTATTTTAGGTGATGGAGCCCGGAAGCTCGAACTAAAGGTGCAAAAAAGGACTAGTACCATCAAAATGTTGAACTCCAAGGAGATTCCAGCCATTAGAGTAGCACGGAGAGTGGAGTTGCAGCTTGGAGATTGGAAAGGTAAGGAGACTATAGAGGTAATACCCCTTGACAACTATGAGTTTATGATTGGGTTAGATTTCCTTGTTCGGATTAACGCCCTCCTTGTGCCTTTTGCCGATTGTGTTTGCATCTTGGATGCACGGTGCCAAAGCTTAGTGCCATTAAGGAAAGGGTTTGGAGTTGGGTCATGGGTGGTGTCAGCCATCCAATTTGCCAAGGTGGTAAGCAGACAAGAAGACACCTTCTTGGTAGCCCTAAAATATGATGACCCATAGGGAGAAGGAGACCGAGTCACCCTTAGAGGTGCTAAAGGTGCTGAAGACCTTTAGTGATGTGATACCCGTAAAGCTGCCTAGCAAGCTACCACCTAAGAAAGAGGTGGACCACAAGATCAAGCTGGTGTCCGAGGCCAAGCCACCAGCTAGAGCCGCTTACCGAATGTCTCCACCAGAGTTGGAGGAGTTAAGGAAGCAGCTCAAAGAGTTAGTTGATACTGGCTTCATCAGGCCATCGAAGGTGCCCTATGGTGCATCGGTTCTATTCCAGTGCAAGCATGATGGGTCGTTGTGGCTGTACATAGACTATCGGGCTTTGAACAAGCTAACCATCAAGAACAAGTACCCCATCCCACTCATTGCGGACTTGTTCGATCAACTTGGGAGTGCAAGGTGGTTCACTAAGCTGGATTTGAGGTCGGGCTACTATCAAGTCAGGATCGTGGAGGGAGATGAGCCAAAGACAGCATGTGTCACTCGGTATGGTTCATATGAGTTCTTGGTGATGCCTTTCGGACTCACGAATGCCCCAGCAACATTCTGCACCCTTATGAACAAGGTACTTCAGTCGTTCCTTGATCGATTTGTTGTGGTTCATTTAGATGACATTGTGATCTACTGCCAGACTTTGGGAGAGCATGTAGACCACTTGAGACAGGTGTTCCAAGTGTTGTGGGCACACAAGCTATTTGTCAAAAGGGAGAAGTGCTCATTCACCCAGTAGGAGATCCCGTTCCTAGACCACATAGTGGGAGGTGGCAGGATACACATGGATGAAGGCAAGATACATGCCATCCTGGAGTGGCAACCACCAGCTAAGGTCACTGAGTTGAGATCATTCCTTGGGCTGGTTAACTACTACAGGCGCTTCATCAAAGGTCACTCAGCAATAGCCACACCATTGACTGACTTGCTCAAGAAAGGGAGAGCATGGGAGTGGAGCGCAGGGTGCCAGAAAGCCTTTGATAGGTTGAAGCAAGCTATGACCGAGAAGCCAATCTTGGCCTTGCCAGACCATGCCAAGCCGTATGAGGTACATACGAATGCATCAGACTTTGCCATAGGGGGCATGTTGATACAAGAGGGACGTCCAGTCACATTCGAGAGCAGGAAGCTGAACCAAACTGAATGCAAGTACACGATCCAAGAGAAGGAGATGACTACAGTGGTACACTGTTTGTGTACTTGGTGTTATTACCTATTGGGGTCAAGGTTCATGGTGAGGATGGACAATGTGGCGACCAGCTACTTTCAGACGCAGAAGAAGCTATCCGCCAAGCAGGCAACATGGTAAGATTTTCTTGCAGAATTTGATTTTCAGATAGAGTACAAGCCAGGACGGGCGAACCTAGTGGCAGACGCCCTGAGCAAAAACGCTAACCTTGCTGCCATTAGACAACTAGAGGGGTCACTGGTGCCGTGCATCAATGAGGGACTTGCGCATGATCCTACAGCCAAGGCTTTGATGGAGTACACCCAGCAAGATAAGACTAGGCAGTTTTGGTTGCAGGATGGGTTGCTGTACACCAGGGGTAGTAGACTGTTTGTGCCGCAGCATGGGAAGCTTCGTAAGGAAGTTTTGCAAGAATGCCATGATTCAAGGTGGGCTGGACACCCCAGAGTGAGCCGCACCCTGGCTCTGATCGAGGATCGGTACTACTGGCCGCACATGAGGGACGATGTGGAGGCCTATGTGACGACTTGTCTTGTGTGCCAACAGGACAAGGTGGAGCTCAAGAAACTAGGGGGTCTCTTAGAGCCATTGCCAGTGCCAGAGTGACCATGAGAGAGTTTCTTTGGACTTTATAGTCGATCTACCCAAAGCAGAAGGGTTTGGAAGCATCATGGTAGTGGTGGATAGGTTTTCCAAGTATGGAATCTTCATTCCAGTAACCAAGGAGTGCCCAGCTGAGGAGACAGCTCGAGTGTTCCTGAAGAACATGGTTAAGTACTGGAGAGTGCCGAGGACCATTGTTAGTGATCGGGACGGGTGTTTCACGGGCAGGTTCTAGATTAAGTTGTTCAAGCTGTTGGGGTCAGACTTGAACTTTTCCACTAGCATGCATTCGCAGACCGATGGGCAGACAGAGCGAGTAAATGGACTATTGGAGATCTACTTCAGGCACTATGTAAGTGCCATACAAAGGGATTGGCCAAAGCTGCTAGATATTGCGCAGTTTTCCTACAACTTGCAAAGGAGCGAGGCAACGAACCAAAGCCCATTTGAGGTTGTGACAGGGCAACAATGACTAACACCTGGTTTGATTACTGTAGGTTATACAGGGCTGAATCCAGCAGCATACAAGTTTCCCAAGGCATGGCAGGAGCAAACCGACTTGGCCAGAGTTTGTCTACACAAGACGACCAAGAGGTCGAAGAAGTGGGTAGACCAGAATAGGCGAGACGTGTAGTTCCAAGTTGGAGACTTGGTGTTGGTGAAGCTACATCCCATTGTACGCTATAGGGGGCTGCACAAAGGCCTAGTCCGGAGGTATGAGGGACCCTTTCGGGTAGTCAAGAAGGTAGGCAAGGTTGGCTACAAGCTAGATATGCCACCCAAGCTGAGGGTACACCCGATGTTCCATGTGAGCATGTTCAAGCCGTTCCATAAGGATGAGGGAGATCCAGGATGGGTAGAGTCAAAGCGTGCACCATTAGGAGCAAGGGCCTCATATGAGAAGGAGGTCCATAGCATCATAGCTAACCGAAAGGTGAGACGAAAGAATTATCAGCTAAGACAAGAGTACTTGGTACGCTGGAAGGGACTTTTAGACAGTGAGGCAAGCTGGGAACCAGTAGATGACTTATGGCAGTTCAGGGACCAAATCAGGTAGTACCATGCAGAAGATGCAACAAGGGCATTGTGCAATCAGGTAGGGGAGAATGTCACACCCTGGGCAGGCACGCCAAGCACATCAGGTGCACCAGCAGGTGAGCCAGAGGTTAAGGCCTGCAGACCAGGCGTGCTGGCAGGTATCTATGCGCAAAGCCTAGCAAACGAGTTCATAACGCTCGCCCAACTTGCAGGCCATCTCGTGAGACCAAGGCCTGGCATACAAGCTACTCGCACCACATCCAGAAGGGCCCAAGGTGCTGGACAAGCAAGAGAAGCTTTTGGAAGCAAGCAGGATCAGCTGGAGCATCCTGGTAGATTTGGTTGACCCTGAAAATCAGGAGTTAGAATCCTGATTGATTGTAATCTGTATAATCCCATGATTTTAGCCTTTATTCTAAGGATATGCCATTAAGTTGTAGCTAGAGCCTCAACTATAAATAGAGGGCTACTCCACCCTCATTTGTACTCTATCAAACACTTCTGTTTCAATGAATACAAGAGCATTTCCAGAATTCTATCTTCTTATCTTGTTTCTCTTTAACTTATGTAATTAGCCCTTCCCACTGTTCTAGTGCCCGCACGCTTGTGTTTTAGGCTAACTTAGGCATAAAGGAGGAGATTCCAAGCCTAAGGCCGCATGGTTTCTGAGTCTAAGGTCGAAGCTCGTGACACCTGCACGATCGTTTCGTGGGTTAGCTTAGGCATACGGAGTTCATTCCATGTCTAAGCCCCAGCTGAACCGAGGGTTGTGGTAGCAGGACCGGTAGCTGGATCGATAGCATGCAGAGAGGGATCGGGCTGATCCCCAGCTTGCGCATTATGCCTCTCCGGCTGGCCTCTCCGATCGGTTGAGCGCTCGCACACTCATTTCATGGGTTGACTTAGGCATACGGAGTTCATCCCCAGTCTAAGCTTACGGAGTTCATTCCCAATCTAAGATCAGACCGGACCGAGGGTTACGGTAGCAGGATCGGCAACACGTAGGGGGAATCAGGCCGATCCTCAGCTTGCACATTCTGCCTCTCCGACCAATTGAGCGCCCGTACGCCCGTTCTGTGGGTTGGCATAGGCATAGAGAGTTCATTCCATGTCTAAGCCCCAGTCAGACCGAGCATTGTGGCAATGGAACCGGCAGTACGTAGAGGGGGACCAGGCCGATCCCTGGCTTAAGCATTATACCTCTTCAACCGACTGAGTGCCCGTACGCTCGTTTCATGGGTTGACTTATGCATACGAAGTTCATTCCCAGTCTAAGATCAGATCAGACCGAGGGTTACGATAGCAGGATCGATAGCACGCATGGGGGATGGGCCGATCCTCGGCTCACGTATTCTACCTCTCCAGCTGGCTGAACGCCCACACTCTCGTTTCGTGGGTTGGTTTAGGCATACGGAGTTCATTCCATGTCTAAGCCCCAGTCAGACCGAGGGTTGTGGTAGCAGGACCGGTAGTGAGATCGACAGCATGCATAGAGGGACCGAGTTGATCCCAGGCTTGCGCATTATGCCTCTCTGACAGGCTTCTACGGTCGGTTGAGCGCCCACACGCTCGTTTTGTTGGTTGACTTAGGCATACGGAGTTCATCCCCAGTCTAAACATACGGAGTTCATTCCCAGTCTAAGATCAGACCGAACTGAGGGTTGTGGCAGCAGGATCGGTAGCACACAGGGGGAACCAGGTCGATCCCCGTCTTATGCATTCTGCCTCTCCGGCCAACTGAGCGCTCGCATGCCCGTTTCGTGGGTTGGCTTAGGCATAGGGAGTTCATTCCATGTCTAAGCCCCAGCCGGATCGAGGGTTGTGACAGGGGATCGGCAGCACACAAAGGGGGACCGGGTCGATCCTCGGCTTGCCCATTATGCCTCTCCGGTCGACCCAGCGCTTGAACGCTCGTTTCGTGGGTTGACTTAGGCATATGGAGTTCATTCCCAGTCTAAGATCGGAACAGACCGAGGGTTACTGTAGCAGGATCGAGAGCATGCAAGGAGGACCGAGCCAGTCCTCGGCTTACGCATTCTACCTCTCTGACCGGCTGAGTGTTCGTACGTTCGTTTCGTAGGTTGGCTTAGGCATACGGAGTTCATTCCATGTCTAAGCATACGGAGTTCATTCCTAGTCTAAGATCAGACTGGAATGAGGGTTGCAATAGCAGAACTAGTAGTAGAATCGACAGCACACAAGGGGGACCGGGCCGATCCCCGGCTTGCGCATCTGCCTCTCCGGTCGGCTGAGCGCCCGCATGCTCATTTCATGGGTTGACTTAGGCATACGGAGTTCATCCCCAGTCTAAGCATACGAAGTTCATTCCTAGTCAAAGATCAGATTGGATAGAAGGTTGCGGCAGCAGGATCAGCAGCACACAAGGGGGACCGAGCTGATCCCTAGCTTGTGCATTCTACCTCTTCGATCGGCTGAACTTTCGGACGCCCATTTCATGGGTTGGCTTAGGCCCAGCCGAACCGAGGGTTATGGTAGTGGGACCGATAGCACACAGAGGGGGACTGGGTCGATCCCCGGCATGCGCATTCTGCCACTCCCACCGTTTGAGTACCTGCACGCTCGTTTCGTGGGTTGGCTTAGGCAAACGGAGTTCATTCCATGTCTAAGAATACGGAGTTCATTCCAGTCTAAGAGTTTGAGCCATGATGCACATGCTGGGCTTAGGCATGTGCTGGTGCAGCATTTTTTTCGCCCGGGGCACCATCGTCGAAGCATCGCCGGAGAGCCAAACCGACAGCATTGGGGGTTTCGACGATGGGGGGCCGGGGGGTGTGCGCACATGATGTGTGATGGGTGCTGGTACTTGGCCCTTATGTTGGCCCCCTATCCCTCATCAAACCTTGAGAACTCACACCCCCTTAAAGAGCATTTGAGATTTTATAGGTTTCCTCCCAGTAGCCATTAAAATGTCTGAAATGGGGACACCTTTTTCAAACGGTCACAAAATCTTCTCCCCTTTGAGTTTTTAGCTGAATTTTTTTGTGCATGCCAACAAAAGTACAAGGATCACCTCTAAAAATTTGGGGACAAAACTCTTTCTAAAAAAATTTTAAAAAATCTCGAACCGTAAAAAGTTTCAAAAATCGTGAAAAATAGAAAATGGGTCCTCTTGCCACGAAACTTCACATGAAGGCTTAGGGGACCATTGTATGAATTTACAAGCCAAAAAAATGGCATTCGCATGGCAGAAATATGAAGATGTGCTTGAACCCACCTACCACCCGTTCGATCCCCGACTTGCTCATCCTGCCTCTCTGGGCGGCTGAGCGCTCGCACGCTCGTTTCGTAGGTTGACTTAGGCATACGGAGTTCATCCCCAGTCTAAGCATATGGAGTTCATTCCCAGTCTAAGATCAGACCCGACCGAGGGTTGCAGAAACAGGATCGGTAGCACGCACGGTGGATCGGGTCGATCCTCAGCTTGTGCATTCTGCCTCTCCGACCGGCTGAGTACTCGCATGCCTATTTCGTGGGTTGGCTTAGGCATAGGTAGTTCATTCCATGTGTAAGCCCCAACCAGACTAAGGGTTGTGGCAACAGGACCGGTAGCACGCAAAGGGGGACCGGGCCGATCCTCGGCTTACGCATTATGCCTCTCCGGTCTACTCAGCACCTACACGCTTGTTTCATGGGTTAACTTAGGCATACAAAGTTCATTCCCAGTCTAAGATCGGACCAGACTGAGGGTTACAATAGTAGGATCGACAGCACGCAGGGGGGATCGGGCCGATCCTCGGCTTGTGCATTCTGTCTCTCCGGCCGACTGAGCGCTCGCACACTCATTTCGTGGGTTGGCTTAGGCATACGGAGTTCATTCCATGTCTAAGCATACAGAGTTCATTCCCAGTCTAAGATCAGACCGGACCAAGGGTAGTGGCAGCAGGACCAGCAGCAGGATCGACAGCATGCAGGGGGTATCGGGTCGATCCTCGGCTTACGAATTCTGCCTATCCGATCGGTTGAGCGCCCGTACGCTCATTTCATGGGTTGGCTTAGGCATACAGAGTTTGTTCCATGTCTAAGCCCTAACCGGATCGAGGGTTGTGGTAGCAGGACCGACAGCAGGATGGGCAGCACGCAGAGGGGGATCGGGCTGATCCCCGACTTGCACATTATGGCTCTCCGGTTGGCCTTTTCAGTCTGCTGAGCACCCATACGCTTGTTTCGTGGGTTGACTTAGGCATACGGAGTTCATCCCCAGTCTAAGCATATGGATTTCATTCCCAGTCTAAGATCGAAATGGACCGAGGGTTGTGGCAGCAGGATCAACAGCATGCAGGCGGAACCTAGTCGATCCCCGGCTTGTGCATTCTGCCTCTCCGGCCAACTGAGCACCCGTACGCCCTTTTCGTGGGTTCACTTCATAGGGAGTTCATTCCATGTCTAAGCTCTAGCCAGACTGAGGGTTGTGGCAGCAGGACCGGTAGCACGCAGAGGGGGACCGGGTCGATCCCCAGCTTGTGTATTATGCCTTTTTGGTCTGCTCAACACCCGCACGCTCATTTCGTTGGTTCACTTATGCACACGGAGTTCATTCCCAGTCTAAGATCGGATCGGACCGAGGTTGCGACAGCACGCAGGGGGGACTGGGCCGATCCCCAACTTGCGCATTCTGCCTTCCCGACCGGTTGAGCGCCCGCACACTCGTTTCATGGGTTGGCTTAGGCATATGGAGTTCATTCCATGTCTGGGCATAAGGAGTTCATTCTCATTCTAAGATTTTGAGCCACGATGCACATGCTGGGCTCGAGCATGTGCTGGTGCCGTATTTTTTTCGCTTGGGGCACTATCGTCGGAGCATCGTGGGAGAGCCTAACCGGCAGCATTGGGGGTTCCGACGATTGGGGGGGTCGGAGGGTGTGCGTACATGATGTGCGATGGGTACTGGTACTTGTGTCACAGGCTCTGACCTTAGACTCAGAAACCGTGCAGCTTTAGGCTTGGAATCTCCTCTTTTATGCCTAGGTCAGCCTAAAACACAAGCGTACGGGCACTACAACAACGGGAAGGGCTGATTACGCAAGTTAAAGAGAAACAAGATAAGAAGGTAGAATTCTGGAAATGCTTTTGTATTCACTGAAACAAAAGTGTTTGATGGTGTACAAATGAGGGAAGAGCAGCCCTCTATTTATAGTTGAGGCTTTAGCTTACACTTAATGGCAATATCCCTAGAATAAAGGCTAAAATCATGGGATTATACAGATTGCAATCAATCAGGATGCTAACTCTTGATTTTTAGGGTCAACCAAATCTACCAAGATGCTACTGCTGATCCTGCCTACTTTTAGAAGCTTCCCTTACGTGTCCATCACCTTGGGCCCTTCTGGATGTGGTGTGGGCAACTTGTATGCCAGGCCTTGGTCTCACGGGTTAGCCTACAAGTTGGGTGGGCGTTCTGAACTCGTTTGCTTTGCTTTGTGCGCAGATACCCGCTAGCACACCTGGTCTGCAGGCCTCAACCTCTGGCTCACCTGCTGGTGCACCTGATGTGCCTAGCGTACCCGCCCAGGGTGTGACATTCTGCCCCACCTGATTGTGCAATGCCCTCGTTGTGTCTGCTGCATGGTACTGCCTGATCTGGTCCCCAAATTGCCATAAGTCATCTACTAGTTCCCAGCTCACCTCACTGTCTGGAAGTTCTTTCCAGTGCACTAAGTACTCTTATCTTGGCTGATAGTTCTTCCGTCTTACCTCCCGATCAGCTATGATGTTGTGGACCTCCTTTTCAATGAGGCCCTTACTCTCAATGGCACATGCTGTGACTCTACCCGTCCTGGATCTCCCTCATCCTCATGGAATGGCTTGAGCATGCTCACATGAAACACCGGGTGTACCCTCAACGTCGGCGGCATATCCAGCTTGTAAGAAACCTTGCCTACCCTCTTTACTACTCAGAAAGGTCCCTCATACCTCCGGACTAGGCCTTTGTGCAGCCCCCTATGGCGCACAATGGGATGCAGCTTCACCAACACCAAGTCTCCAACCTGGAACTGCACGTCCCGCTTATTCTGGTCTGCCCACTTCTTCGACCTCTTGGCCGCCTTGTGTAGACAAACTCTAGCCAAGTCAATTTACTCCTACCATGCCTTGGCAAACTTGTATACTGCTAGATTCAGTCCTGTATAACCTACAACAATCGAACTGGGTGTTAGTGGTTGTTGCCCTGTCATAACCTCAAATGGGCTCTGGTTCGTTGCCTCACTCCTTTGCAAGTTGTAGGAAAACTGTGCAACATCTAGCAGCTTTGGCCAGTCCCTTTGTGTGGCACTCACATAGTGCCTGAGGTAGACCTCCAATAGTCCATTCACTCATTCTGTCTACCCATCGGTTTACGGATGCATGCTGGTGGAAAAGTTTAAGTCTGACCCCAACAGCTTGAACAACTTAATCCAGAACCTGCCCGTGAAACGCCCGTCTTGATCACTAACAATGGTCCTCGGCACTCTCCAGTACTTAACCATGTTTTTCAGGAACAATCGAGCTGGCTCCTCGGCTGGGCACTCCTTGGTTGCTAGAATGAAGATTCCATACTTGGAAAACCTGTCCACCACTACCATGATGCTTCCAAACCCTTCTGCTTTGGGTAGACCGACTATAAAGTCCAGAGAAACACTCTCCCATGGTCTCTCTGGCACTGGCAATTGCTCCAAGAGACCACCTGGTTTCTTGAACTCCACCTTGTCCTGTTGGCACACAAGACAAGTCTTCACATAGGCCTCCACATCATCCCTCATGTGCGGCCAGTAGTACTGATCCTCGATCAGCGCCAAGGTACGGCTCACTCCAGGGTGTCCAACCCACCTTGAATCATGGTATTCTTGTAAAACTTCCTTGTGAAGCTTTACGTGCTACGGCACAAACAGTCTACTGCCCCTGGTGTACAGCAAGCCATCCTGCAACCAAAATCGCCTAGTCTTACCTTGCTGGGCGTACTCTATCAAAGCCTTGGCTATAGGATCATGCGTAAGTCCCTTCTTGATGCGCGGCACCAGTGACCACTCTGGTTGGCTAATGGCTGCAAGGTTAGCCTTTTTACTCAGGGCGTCTGCCACTAGGTTCGCCCGTCCTGGCTTGTACTCCATCTGAAAATCAAATTCTGCAAGAAAATCTTACCATCTCACCTACTTGAGGGACAGTTTCTTCTACATCTGAAAGTAGCTGGTCACCACATTGTCCATCCTCACCATGAACCTCGACCCCAATAGGTAATGGCACCAAGTGCGCAAGCAGTGCACCACTGTAGTCATCTCTTTCTCTTAGACCGTGTACTTACGCTCAGTCTCATTCAGCTTCCTGCTCTTGAATGCGACTGGATGTCCCTCCTGCATCAACACGCCCCCTATGGCAAAGTCTAATGCAACCATATGCACCTCATACGGCTTGGCATGGTCTGGCAAGGCCAAGACTGGCTCCTCAGTCATAGCCCATTTGAACCTATCAAAGGCTTCCTGGCACCCTACGCTCCACTCCCATGCTTTCCTTTTCTTGAGCAAGTCAGTCAATGGCGTGGCTATTGCTGAGTGACCTTTGATGAAATGCCTGTAGTAGTTGACCAGCCTAAGGAACGATCTCAACTTAGTGACCTTGGCTTACGGTTGCTACTCCAGGATGGCGTGTATCTTGCCTTCATCCATGCGTATCCTGCCACCTCCCACTATGTGGCCAAGGAACAGGATCTCTTGTTGGGCGAATGAGCACTTCTCCCTCTTGACAAACAGCTTGTGCGCTCGCAACACCTCGAACACCTATCTCAAGTGGTCTATATGCTCTCCCAAAGTCTGGCTATAGATCACAATGTCATCCAAATAAACCATAACAAACCGATCAAGGAATGATTGAAGTACCTTGCTCATAAGTGTACAGAATGTTGCGTGGGCGTCCGTGAGTCTGAAAGGCATCACCACGAACTCATACGAACCATACCAAGTGACACATGCTGTCTTTAGCTCATCTCCCTCCGCGATCCTGACTTGATAGTAGCCTGACCTCAAATCCAGCTTGGTGAACCACCTTGCACTCCCAAGTTGATCGAACAAGTCCGCAAGGAGTAGGATGGGGTACTTGTTCTTGTTGGTCAGCTTGTTCAAAGCCCGATAGTCTATGCACAGTCGCAACTACCCATCATGCTTGCGCTAAAATAGAACCGGTGCACCATAGGGTGCCTTCGATGGCCTGATGAAACCAGCATCAACTAACTCTTTGAGCTACTTTCTCAACTCCTCCAACTCTGGTGGAAACATTCCGTAAGGGGCTCTAGCTGGTGGCTTGGCCTTGGACACCAGCTCGATCTTGTGGTCCACCTCCCTCTTAGGTGGTAGCTTGCTAGGTAACTTTGCGGGCATCACATCACTAAAGGTCTTCAGCACCTTTAGCACCTCCAAGGGTGACTTGGTCTCCTTCTCCCTTAGCTCATCATATTTCAGGGCTACCAAGAAAGTGTCTTCTTGTCTGCTTACCACCTTGGCAAATTGGATGGCTGACACCACCCACGACCCAACTCCAGACCCTCTCCTCAATGGCACTAGGCATTGGCACCGTGCATCCAAGATGCAAACACAATCGGCAAAAGGCACAAGGAGGGCGTTAATCTGAATAAGGAAATCCAACCCAATCACAAACTCATAGTCGTCAAGGGGTATTACCTCAATGGTCTCCTTGCCTTTCCAGTCTCCAAGCTATAACTCCACTCCGCGCGCTACTCCAATGGCTGGAACTTCCTTGGAGTTCATCGTTTTGATGGTACCAGTCGCTTTTTACTCTTTTAGTCTGAGCTTTTGGGCTCTATCACCTGAAATAAAAAGATGTGGGCACCTGTGTCCACTAGTGCGCTCACCTTCTGACCCGCAACCATCAGATCCGTAAACATCAAGCCTTTTGGCTTACGGCTCCCCTTACTTTGGATAGCATTGAACACCAACGACCCAAGCTTTGTTACCCCTGACTCTGGCTCCTCATCAGACTCCTTGTCTACAGTAGCCAGCTTGCCTTTCTATGGGTAATTGCCCGCTATGTGGCTCCTTCCACATAGGTAGCATGCTAGTGGCTCTCAGTCCCCTATTGTTTTCCACTTGCCTGCTGGTGGCTTCCTCTCGCCATCCTTGGTTGAACGGTCTCGATCTCCATCCTTGCACTCCCAGTCACGGTCCTTCCCCTTGGACTGCTTCTTTCGATCCCTATCGTCCCTACCCTTACCCTTGGGCTTGGTAGACTCGAACTTGTTCAGAGGCTTGAACTCTATCAAGGCCTCGGTAGTAGTCATAGCTTTAGCCAAGTCATGAACTCCTCTCTTTTGTAGCTCATGCTTCACCCACGGCTTCAGCTCATCCAAGAAAGCAAATAAGGCATCCTTCTTGCCTAGATCTGAGATCTGTAGCATTAGTTCAGAGAATTTTTGGACATACTCCTTTATGTCCCCTTGCTGCCTCAACCTGCGCAACTTTGCCTGCGCCTCATCATCGACATACTCCGGGTAAAATTGTTCTCTGAACTCCTTTTGGAACTCTGCCCAGGTTCCAATCTTGGTGCTCCCACGCCTGACATCATCACACCTGCGCCTTTACCACAATAAGGCTACATCAGTGAGATACATAGCAGCGGTGCTTACCTTTATCGCCTCGTCTTGCATGCCCATGGCCTGGAAGTACGGCTCCATACCCCAAAGGTAGTTATCTACTTCCTTGGCTGCCCTAGTCCCCTTGAACTCTTTAGGTTTGGGGACATCCAATCTGGAGTTGGACACTCCAGCAAACATGCCATTCCCAATGGCAGTCTTGCAAGCAATGAGCTCACTGGTAAGCTCCTCCATCCGCTGGCGCATGGCCTCCATGCCATCATGCAAGGTCAGCACTTCAGCCTCCAAAGTTTGATTCTTTTAGGTGAACACGTCCAAGCCTTTGTTGAGAGTAGCTTGTAGCTCACTTTGGATCTCCTCTCCCATGGAGTCTAGCGATGCAATGTGAGTCTCTACCCCCTCAAGCTTCTCCCTCATGTCGCCCATGGTCACCTCCACCTTGGCCAGCCTACCGTCCATGGTGGACCAGATATCTCTAGAACTGGCTTTCCTCTCTCTTCCATGCCCATGCTCCTGGGCCTCTGGTTGTTGGTTAGCAGCGTCACTTTGGGATGCCATCTCCTCTAACCTGCACAACACAAACACGCAGAATCGAACTCGCTCTAATACCAACTGTCATGGGCTCTAACCTTAGACTCAGAAACCGTGCGGCCTTAGGCTTGGAATCTCCTCCTTTATGCCTAAGTCAGCCTAAAACACAAGCGTACGGGCACTAGAACAGCAGGAAGGGCTGATTAGGCAAGTTAAAGAGAAACAGGATAAGAAGGTAGAATTCTGGAAATGCTCTTGTATTCACTGAAATAAAAGTGTTTGATGGTGTACAAATGAGGGAGGAGCAGCCCTCTATTTATAGTTGAGGCTTCAGCTAACACTTAATGGCAATATCCCTAGAATAAAGGCTAAAATCATGGGATTATACAGATTACAATCAATCAGGATGCTAACTCCTGATTTTTAGGGTCAACCAAATCTGCCAGGATGTTGTTGCTGATCCTGCCTGCTTCCAGAAGCTTCCCTTGCGTGTCCAGCACCTTGGGCCATTTTCGATGTGGTGCAGGCAGCTTGTATGCTAGGCATTGGTCTCATGGGCTGGCCTGCAAGTTGGGCGGGCATTCTGAACTCATTTGCTAGGCTTTGCGCGTAGATACCCGCTAGCACGCCTGGTCTACGGGCCTCAACCTTTGGCTCGCCTGCTGGTGCGTCTGATGTGCCTGGCATGCCTACCCAGGGTGTGACACTTGGCCCTTATATTGGCCCCCTATCCCTCATCAAACCTCGAGAACTCACACCCCCTTAAAGAGCATTTGAGATTTTATAGGTTTGCAGCCAGTAGCCATAAAAGTGTCTGAAATGGGGACACTATTTTCAAACGGTCGCAAAATCTTCTCCACTTAGAGTTTTTAGCTGAATTTTTTTGTGCATGCCAAAAAAAATACAAGGATCACCTCTACCAAATTTGGGGACAAAACACTTTCTAAAAAAATTTTAAACAATCCCGAACCGCAAAATGTTTCGAAACTCAGGAAAAATAGAAAACTGGTCGTCTTGCCATGAAACTTCACATGAAGGCTTAGGGGACCATTGTATGAATTTACAAGCCATAAAAATGGCATTGGCATGGCAGAAATATGAAGATGTGCTTGAACCCACCCACCACCCGTTCGATCTCCGGCTTGTGCATCCTACCTCTCTGGTCGGCTGAGCGCCTGCACGCTCGTTTCATGGGTTGGCTTAGGCATATGGAGTTCATCCCTAGTCTAAGTATACGGAGTTCATTCCCAATCTAAGATCAGATCAGACCGAGGGTTACAGCAACAGGATAGGCAGCACGCAGGGGCGACCAGGCCAATCCTCGGCTTGCTCATTCTGCCTCTTCAGCCAGCTGAGCACTCGCATGCCCGTTTCGTGGGTTGGCTTAGGCATAGGGAGTTCATTCCATGTCTAAGCCCTAGCTGGATCGAGGGTTGTGGCAGCGGGATCGGCAGCACGTAGAGGGGGACCGGGCCGATCCTCGGCTTGCACATTATGCCTCTCCGACCGGCTCAGCGCCCACACGCTCGTTTCATGGGTTGACTTAAGGATATGAAGTTCATTCCCAGTCTAAGATCGGACCAGATCGAAGGTTGCAGTAGCAGGATCGACAGCACGTAAAGGGGACTAGGCCGATCTCCGACTTACGCATTCTGCCTTTATGGTCGACTGAGCACCCGCACGCTCATTTTGTGAGTTGGCTTAGGCATACGGAGTTCATTCCATGTCTAAGAATATGGAGTTCATTCCCAGTCTAAGACCAGACCAGACCAAGGGTTACGGCAGCAGGATCGACAGCACGCAGGGGGGATCGAGATGATCCCTGGCTTGTGCATTTGTCTCTCCAGCCAGCTGAGCGCCATCACACTCGTTTCGTGGGTTGGCTTAGGCATACGGAGTTCATTCCATGTCTAGGCCCTAGTTGGATCAAGGGTTGTGGTAGCAAGACCGGCAGCGGGTTCAGCAGCACGCAGAGGGGGACTGGGTTGATCCCCGACTTATGCATTATGCCTCTCCAGTCGACCTTTCCAGCACCTGCACGCTCATTTTGTGGGTTGACTTAGGCATACGAAGTTCATCCCCAATCTAAGCATACGAAGTTTATTCCCAGTCTAAGATCGAACCGGATCGAGGGTAACGGCAGCAGGATCGGCAGCACGCAGGGGGACGGGTCGATCCCCGACTTGTGCATTCTACCTCTCCGATCGATTAAGTGCCCACACGCCCGTTTCATGGGTTGGCTTAGGCACAGGGAGTTCATTCCATGTCTAACCCCAGCCGGACTGAGGGTTATGGCAGCGGGATCGGCAGTACGCAAGAGGGACCAGGCCGATCCCCAGCTTGCGCATTCTGCCTCTCCGACCGGATGAGCGCCCGCATGCCTGTTTCATGGGTTGGCTTAGGGATAGGGAGTTCATTCCATGTCTAAGCCATAGCCAGACCGAGGGTTGTGGTAGCGGGATCAGCAGCACGTAGAGGGGGACTGAGCCGATCCCCGGCTTACGCATTATGCCTCTTTGGCCGGCTCAATGCCCACACGCTCGTTTCGTGGGTTGACTTTTGCATACGGAGTTCATTCCCTGTCTAAGATCAGACTAGACCGAGGGTTGCGGTAGCAGGATCTACAACACGTAGGGGGGACAGGGTCGATCCCTGGCTTATGCATTTTGCCTCTTCGGTCGGCTGAGCACCCGCATGCTCATTTCGTAGGTTGGCTTAGGCATATGGAGTTCATTCTATGTCTAAGCATACGGAGTTCATTCCCAGTCTAAGATTTTGAGCCACGGTGCACATGCTGGACTCGGGCATGTACTGGTGCCATAGTTTTTTCACCCAGGGCACCATCGCCAGAGCATCACCGGAGAGCCTAACCGACGGCATAAGGGTTCCGGTGATTGGGGGGTCGGG
Source organism: Durio zibethinus (assembly GCF_047325235.1). Classification (NCBI taxonomy): domain Eukaryota; kingdom Viridiplantae; phylum Streptophyta; class Magnoliopsida; order Malvales; family Malvaceae; genus Durio; species Durio zibethinus. The sequence continues at coordinate 22,359,426 of NC_143165.1, forward strand.
GGGGTGTGTGCACATGATGTGCGATGGGTGCTGGTACTTGGCCCTTATATTGGCCCCCTATCCCCCATCAAATCTCGAGAACTCACACCCCCTTAAAGAGCATTTGAGATTTTATAGGTTTGCTGCCAGTAGCCATTAAAGTGTCTGAAATGGGAACACTTTTTTCAAACGGTCACAAAATCTTCTCCACTTGGAGTTTTTAGCTGAATTTTTTTGTGCGTGCCAAAAAAAATACAAGGATCACCTATATCAAATTGGGGACCAAACTCTTTCTAAAAAAATTTTAAAAAATCTCGAACCGTAAAAAGTTTTAAAAATCATGAAAAATAGAAAACGGGTAGTCTTGCCATGAAACTTCGCATCAAGGCTTAGGGGGCCATTGTATAAATTTACAAGCCATAAAAATGGCATTGGCACGGCAGAAATATGAAGATGTGCTTGAACCCACCTACCACCCGTTCGATCCTCGGCTTGCGCATTCTGCCTCTCTGGTCGGCTGAGCGTCCGCATGCTCATTTCGTGGGTTGACTTAGGCATATGGAGTTCATCCCTAGTCTAAGCATACGGAGTTCATTCCCAATCTAAGATCGGACTGGATCGAGGGTTGTGGCAGCAGGATCGGCAGCACGCAGGGGGGACCAGGTCGATCCCCGGCTTACGCATTCTGCCTTTCCTGTCGGCTGAGCGCCCGTACGCCCATTTCATGGGTTGGCTTAGGCATAAGGAGTTCATTCCATGACTAAGCCCCAGCCGAAATGAGGGTTGTGGCAACGAGACCGGCAGCACGCAGAGGGGGACCGGGTCGATCCCCGACTTGCGCATTATGCCTCTTCGGTCGGCTGAGCGCCCACACGCTCGTTTCGTGGGTTGACTTAGGCATACAGAGTTCATTCCCAATCTAAGATTGAATCAGACCGAGGGTTGTGGCAATGGGACCGGTAGCACGCAGAAGGGGACCGGGCTGATCCTCGGCTTGCCCATTCTGCCTCTTCGGCCGACTCAGTGCCCGCACGTCGGTTTCGTGGGTTGGCTTAGGCATAGGGAGTTCATTCCATGTCTAAGCATACGGAGTTCATTCCCTGTCTAAGAGTTTGAGCCACGGTACACATACTGGGCTTGAGCATGTGCTGGTGCCACATTTTTTTTGCCCGGGGCATGATCACCGGAGCATTATCGGAGCATCGCCGAAGAGCCTAACCGACGGCATTGGGGGTTTCGTCGATTGGGGGGGCCGGGGGGTGTGCGCACATGATGTGCGATGGGTGCTGGTACTTGGCCCTTATATTGGCCTCCTATCCATCATCAAACCTCGAAAAGTCACACCCCCTTAAAGAGCATTTGAGATTTTATAGGTTTGCTGCCAGTAGCCATTAAAGTGTCTGAAATGGAGACACTTTTTTCAAACGGTAACAAAATCTTCTCCACTTCGAGTTTTTAGCTGAATTTTTTTGTGCATGCCAAAAAAAAATACAAGGATCACCTCTACCAAATTTACAGACAAAACCCTTTCTAAAAAAATTTTAAAAAATCCCGAACCGCAAAAAGTTTGGAAAATCGTGAAAATTAGAAAACGGGTCGTCTTGCCATGAAACTTCACATGAAGGCATAGGGGACCATTGTATGAATTTACAAGCCATAAAAATGGCATTGGCATGGCAAAAATATAAAGATGTGCTTGAACCCACCTACCACCCGTTCGATCCTCGGCTTACGCATCCTGCCTCTCGGTCGACAGCACATAAGGGGGACCGGGTCGAGCCCCGACTTGTGCATTCTGTCTCTCTGATCGACTGAGCACCGGCATGCTCATTTTGTGGGTTCACTTAGGCATACGGAGTTCATCCCCAGTCTAAGCAGACATAGTTCATTCCTAGTCTAAGATCGGATCGGACCAAGGGTTGCGGCAGCAAGATCGATAGCACGTAGGGAGGACCAGGCCGATTCCCAGCTTGTGCATTCTGCCTCTCCGGCCTGCCTGCACACTCGCTTCATGGGTTGGCTTAGCCATAGGGAGTTCATTCCATGTCTAAGCCCCAGTCGGATCGAGGGTTGTGGCAGTGGGATCGATAGCACGGAGAGGGGGATCAGGCCAATCCTTGGCTTGCGCATTATGCCTTTCCGGCCGGCTCAACGTCCGCACACTCATTTCATGGTTTGACTTAGGCATACGGAGTTTATTCCCAAGATCAACAGCACGCAGAGGGGGATCAGGCTGATCCCCAACTTACGCATTCTGCCTTTCCGGCCGGCTGAGCACCCGCATGATAGTTTTATAGGTTGGCTTAGGCATACGGAGTTCATTCCATGTCTAAGCATACAGAGTTGATTCTCAGTCTAAGATCAAACCGGACCGAGGGTTGCGGTAGCAGGACTAGCAGCAGGATTGACAGCATGCAATGGGGACCAGGTCGATCCTCGACTTACGCATTTTGCCTCTCCGATCGACTTAGCACCTGCACGGCCATTTCGAGGGTTGGCTTAGGCATAGGGAGTTTATTCCATGTCTAAGCCCAGCCGAATCGAGGGTTGTGGTAGCGAGACCGGCAGCATACGGAGAGGGATCGGGCCGATCCCCGACTTGCGCATTATGCCTCTCCGATCGGCTCAGTGCCAGCACGCTCGTTTCGTGGCTTGACTTAGGCATACGGAGTTCATTCCCAGTCTAAGATCGGATCGGATTGAGGGTTGCGGTAGCAGGATCGACAGCACGCAGGAGGGACCGGGCTGGTCCCCGACTTGCACATTCTGCCTCTTCGGTCGGCTGAGCGCCCGCACGCTCATTTCATGGGTTGGCTTGGGCATACGGAGTTCATTCCCAGTTTAAGATCGGGTCGGACCGAAGGTTGCGGCAGCAGGACCAGCAACTAGATCGGGAGCACTCAGGGGGGGCCGAGCCGATCCCCGACTTGCGCATTCTGCCTCTCTGGTCGGCTGAGCACCCGCAGGCTCATTTCATGGGATGGCTCAAGATACGGAGTTCATTCCATGTCTAAGCCCCAGCCAAACCGAGGGTTGTGGCAACAGGACCGGCAGCGGGATCGACAGCACGCAAAAGGGATCAGGCTGATCCTCGGCTTGTGCATTATGCCTTTTCGATCGGCCTCTCCTGGTCGGCTGAGTGCCCGCACTGTCATTTCGTGGGTTGACTTAGGCATACGGAGTTCATCCCCAGTCTAAGCATACGGAGTTCATTCCCAGTCTAAGAGCAGACCGGACAGAGGGTTACAGCAGCAGGATCGGTAGCACGCAGGGGGGATCGAGTAGATCCCTGACTTGTGCATTCTGCCTCTCCGGTCGGCTGAGCGCCCACACGCTCGTTTCGTGGGTTGGCTTAGGCATAGGGAGTTCATTCCATGTCTAAGCCCTAGCCGGACCGAGGGTTGTGGTAGTGGGTCCGACAGCACGTAAAGGGGGACTGGGCCGATCCCCAACTTGCGCATTATGCCTCTTCGGTCGGCTCAGTGCCCGCACGCTCGTTTTTTTGGTTGATTTTTGCATACGGAGTTTATTCCCAGTCTAAGATCAGACTGGACTGAGGGTTGCGGTAGCAGGATCGATAGCACACAGGGGGGATCGGGTCGGTCCCTGACTTGCGTATTCTGCCTCTCCGACTGACTGAGCGCCCACACGCTCATTTCGTGGGTTGGCTTGGGCATACGGAGTTCATTACCAATTTAAGATCGGACCGGATGGAGGGTTGCGGCAACAGGATCGGCAGCACGCAGGGGGTGATCGGGCCGATCCCCGGCTTACGCATTCTGCCTCTCCAGCGGGCTGAGCGCCCGTAGGCTTGTTTTGTGGGATGGCTTAGGCATACGGAGTTCATTCCATGTCTAAGCCCCAGCCGGACCGAGGGTTGTGGCAGCAAGACCGGCAGTGGGATCGGAAGCACGCAAAGGGGGATCGGGCTAATCCCCAGCTTACGCATTATGCCTTTTCGATCGACCTCTCCTGGCCGGTTGAGTGCCCGTACGCTCGTTCTGTGGGTTGACTTAGGCATAGAGAGTTCATCCCCAGTCTAAGCATACGGGGTTCATTCCCAGTCTAAGATCGAACCGGACAGAGGGTTGCAATAGCAGGATCGGTAGCACGCAGGGGGATCGGGCCGATCCCCGGCTTGCGCATTCTGCCTCTCCGGTCGGCTGAGTGCCCACATGCCCGTTTCATGGGTTGGCTTAGGCATAGGGAGTTCATTCCATGTCTAAGCCACAGCCGGACCGAGGGTTGTGGTAGTGGGATAACAGCACACAGAGGGGGACCGGGCCGATCCCCGGCTTACGCATTATGCCTCTTCGGTCGGCTCAGCGCCCGCACGTTCGTTTTGTTAGTTGACTTATACGGAGTTCATTCCGAGTCTAAGATTAGACTGGACCGAGGGTTGTAGCAGCAGGATCGATAGCACACAGGGGGGGATCAAGCCGATCCCCGACTTGCGCATTATGCCTCTCCGGCCGACTGAGCGCCCGCACGCTCGTGTCGTGGGTACGAAGTTCATTCCATGTCTAAGCATGCGGAGTTCATTCCCAGTCTAAGATTTTGAGCCACGGTGCACATGCTGGGATCGGCCATGTGCTGGTGCCACATTTTTTTCACCCGAGGCACCATCGCCAGAGCATCGTCGGAAAGCCTAACCGGTGGCATTGGTTGTTTCAGCGATTGGGGGGGCCGGGGGGTGTGCGCACATGATGTGTGATGGGTGCTGGTACTTGGCCCTTATATTGGCCCCCTATCCCTCATCAAACCTCAAGAACTCACAACCCCTTAAAGAGCATTTGAGATTTTATAGGTTTGCTGCCAGTAGCCATTAAAGTGTCTGAAATGGGGACACTTTTTTCAAACGGTCACAAAATCTTCTCCACTTGGAGTTTTTAGCTGAATTTTTTTGTGCGTGCCAAAAAAAATACAAGGATCACCTATATCAAATTGGGGACAAAACTCTTTCTAAAAAAATTTTAAAAAATCTCGAACCGTAAAAAGTTTCAAAAATCATGAAAAATAAAAAACGGGTCGTCATGCCACGAAACTTCACATGAAGGCTTAGGGGACCATTGTATGAATTTACAAGCCATAAAAATGGCATTGGCATGGCAGAACTATGAAGATGTGCTTGAACCCACCTACCACCCGTTCGATGCCCGGCTTGCGCATCCTGCCTCTCTGGTCGACTGACCGCCCGCACGCTCGTTTCATGGGTTGACTTAGGCATACGGAGTTCATCTCCAATCTAAGCATACGAAGTTCATTCACAGCCTAAGATCGGATCGAATCGAGGGTTGCGATAGTAGGATCGGTAGCACGCAGGGGGGATCGGGCCGATCCCCGACTTGTGCATTCTGCCTCTCCGGCTGTCTGAGCGCCCGCACGCTCGTTTTGTGGGTTGGCTTAGGCATAGGGAGTCATTCCATGTCTAAACCCCAACCGGACTGAGGGTTGTGGCAGCGGGACTAGCAGCACGCAGAGGGGGACCGGGCCGATCCCCGGCTTGCGCATTATGCCTCTCAGGTCGGCTCAGGGCCCGTATGCTCGTTTCATGGGTTGACTTAGGCATACGAAGTTCATTCCCAGTCTAAGCCCCAGTCGGACTGAGGGTTGTGGCAGCGGGTCCGGCAGCACGCATAGGAGGATCAGGCCGATCCTAGGCTTGCGCATTATGCCTCTCCTCCCAGCTCAATGCCCGCACGCTCATTTCGTGGGTTGACTTAGGCATATGGAGTTCATCCCCAGTCTAAGCATACGGAGTTCATTCCTAGTCTAAGATCAGACCGGATCAAGGGTTGCGACAATAGGATCGACAGCACGCAGGGGGGACCGAGCCGATCCCTGGCTTGCTCATTCTGCCTCTCCGGTCGGCTAAGCACCCGCACGCCCATTTCGTGGGTTGGCTTAGGCATAGGTAGTTCATTCCATGTCTAAGCCCCAGTCGGACAAAGGGTTGTGGCAGCAGGACCGACAGCACACAGAGGGGGACTGGGTCGATCCCCGACTTGCACATTATGCCTCTCCGGCTGACTGAGCGCCCGCACGCTAGTTTCATGGTTTGGCTTAGGCATACAGAGTTCATTCCATGTCTAAGCATACAGATTTCATTCCCAGTCTAAGATTTTGAGCCACGGTGCACATGCTAGGCTCGGCCATGTGCTGGTGCTACATTTTTTTCGCCCGGGGCACCATCGTCGGAGCATCATCGGAGAGCCTAACCGATGACATTGGGGGTTTCGGCGATTGGGGGGGCCAGGGGGTGTGCGATGGGTGCTGGTACTTGGCCCTTATATTGGCCCCTATCCCTCATCAAACCTCGAGAACTCACACACCCTTTATAGAGCATTTGAGATTTTATAGGTTTGCTGCCAGTAGCCATTAAAGTGTTTGAAATGGGGACAAGTTTTTCAAACGGTCACAAAATCTTCTCCACTTAGATTTTTTAGCTGAATTTTTTTATGCATGCCAACAAAAATACAAGGATCACCTCTACCAAATTTGGGGACAAAACTCTTTCTAAAATAATTTTAAAAAATCTCAAACTGCAAAAAGTTTCAAAGAAAAAACGGGTCGTCTTGCAACGAAACTTCACATGAAGGCTTAGGGGACCATTGTATGAATTTAAAAGCCATAAAAATGGCGTTGGCAGTGTAGAAATATGAAGATGTGCTTGAACCCACCTACCACCCGTTCAATCTCTGGCTTTCACATCCTGCCTCTTAGGTCGGTGGAGCACCCTCACGCTCGTTTCATGGGTTGACTTAGGCATATGGAGTTCATCCCCAGTCTAAGCATACGGAGTTCATTCTCAGTCTAAGATCAAACCGGACCGAGGGTTACGACAGCAGGATCGGTAGCATGTAGGGGGACTGGGTCGATCCCCGGCTTGCGTATTCTACCTCTCTGGCCGGCTGAGCACCCGCACGCTCGTTTCGTGGGTTGGCTTAGGCATAGGGAGTTAATTCCATGTCTAAGCCCCAACCGAACAGAGGGTTATGGCAGCGGGATCAACAGCACACAGAGGGAGACCAGGTCGATCCCTAGCTTGCGTATTATGCCTCTTCGGCTGGCTCAACACCCGCACGCTCATTTTGTGGGTTGACTTAGGCATACGGAGTTCATTCCCAGTCTAAGATCAGACCGAACCAAGGGTTACGATAGAAGGATCGACAGCACGCAGGAGGGACTGGGTCGATCCCCAGCTTGTGCATTCTGCCTCTTCGGTCGACTGAACGCCCGCACGCTTGTTTCGTGGGTTGGCTTAGGGATACGGAGTTCATTCCATGTCAAGCATATGAAGTTCATTCCCAGTCTAAGATCAAACCAGATCAAGGGTTACGATAGTAGGACCAGCAATAGGATCGACAGCACGCAGGGGGACTAGGTCGATCCCCGTCTTACGCATTCTGCCTCTCCAACCGGCTGAGCGCCCACACGCTCGTTTCACGGGTTGGCTTAGGCATACTGAGTTCATTCCATGTCTAAGCCCTAGTCAGATCGAGGGTTGTTGTAGCAGGACTGGCAGCGGAATAGGTAGCACACAGAGGGGGCCCGGGCTAATCCCCGACTTGCACATTATGCCTCTCCGATCGGCCTCTCTGACCGGTTGAGTGCTCGCACGCTCATTTTGTGAGTTGACTTAGGCATACAGAGTTCATCCCCAATCTAAGCATACAGAGTTCTTTCCCAGTCTAAGCACATAGGGGGGACAGAGCCGATCCCCGGCTTACGCATTTTGCCTCTCCGGCCTGCTAAGCGCCTACACGCTCTTTTCGTGGGTTGGCTTAGGCATAGGGAGTTCATTCCATGTCTAAGCCCCAGCCGAATAGAGGGTTGTGGTAGTGGGACTGGCAGCATACAGAGGGGGATCGGGCTGATCCCCAGCTTGCGCATTATGCCTCTCCAGTCGACTGAGCGCCCGCATGCTCGTTTCGTGGGTTGGCTTAGGCATACGGAGTTCATTGCATGTCTAAGCATACAGAGTTCATTCCCCGTCTAAGATTTTGAGCCACGGTGCACATGTTGGGCTCAGGCATGTGCAGGTGCCGCATTGTTTTTGCCCGAGGCACCATCGTCGGAGCATCACCGGAGAGCCTAACCGGCGGCATTGGGGGTTCCGGCGATTGGGGGGTCGGGGGGTGTGCGCACATGATGTGCGATGGTTGCTGGAACTTGCCCCTTATATTTGGCCCCCTATCCCTCATCAAACCTTGAAAACTCACACCCCCTTAAAGAGCATTTGAGATTTTATAGGTTTGCTGCCAGTAGCCATTTAAATGTCTAAAATGGGGACACTTTTTTGAAACGATCACAAAATATCCTCCACTTCGAGTTTTTAGCTGAATTTTTTTTTGCATGCCAAAAAAAATAAAAGGATCACCTCTACCAAATTTGGGGACAAAACTCTTTCGAAAAATATTTTAAAAAATCTTGAATCGTAAAAAGTTTTAAAAATCGTGAAAAATAGAAAACGGGTCGTCTTGCCACGAAACTTCACATGAAGGCTTAGGGGACAATTGTATGAATTTACACACCATAAAAATGGCATTGACATGGCAGAAATATGAAGATGTGCTTGAACCCACCTCCCACCCTTCGATCCTCGGCTTACGCATCCTGCCTCTTTGGTCGGCTGAGCGCCCGCACGATCGTTTCATGGGTTGACTTAGGCATACGGAGTTCATCCCCAGTCTAAGCATACGAAGTTCATTCCCAATCTAAGATCAGACTAGACCGAGGGTTGCGGCAGTAGGATCGGTAGCACGTAGGGGGGAGCGGGCTGATCCCCGGCTTACGGATTCCACCTCTCCGGCCGACTGAGCACCCCCACACCCATTTCGTGGGTTGGCTTAGGCATGGGGAGTTAATTCCATGTCTAAGCCCCAACTAGACCGAGGGTTGTGGCAGCGGGACCGGCAGCACGTAGAGGGGGACCAGGCCGATCCCCGGCTTGCGCGTTATGCCTCTCTGGCTGGCTCAGCGCCCGCACGCTCATTTTGTGGGTTGACTTAGGCATACGAAGTTCATTCCCTGTCTAAGATCAGACCGGATCGAGGGTTGCAACAGTAGGATCGATAGCACGTAGGAGGGACCGGGCCAATCCCCGACTTGTGCATTATGCCTCTCCCACAGACTGAGCACCCGCACGCTCGTTTCGTGGGTTGGCTTACGGATACAGAGTTTCATTCCATGTCTAAGCATGCGGAGTTCATTCCCAGCCTAAGATTTTGAGCCACGGTGCACATGCTGGGCTCGGGCATGTGCTGGTGCCGCATTTTTTTTGCTCGGGGCACCATCGTCGGACCATCATCGGACCATCGCTGGAGAGCCTATTCGACAACATTGGGGGTTCCGGCAATTGGAGGGGCCGGGGGGTGTGCGCACATGATGTGCAATGGGTGCTGGTACTTGGCCCTTATATTGGCCCCCTATCCCTCATCAAACCTCAAGAACTCACACCCCCTTAAAAAGCATTTGAGATTTTATAGGTTTGCTGCCAGTAGCCATTAAAGTGTTTGAAATAGGGACACTTTTTTCAAATGGTCACAAAATATTCTCCACATCGAGTTTTTAGCTGAATTTTTTTAAGCATGCCAACAAAAATACAAGGATCACCTCTATGAAATTTGGGACAAAACTCTTTCTAAAAAAATTTTAAAAAGTCCCGAACCGAAAAACGTTTTGAAAATCATGATAAATAGAAAACAGGTTGTCTTGCCACGAAACTTCACATGAAGGCTTAGGGGACCATTGTATGAAATTACAAGCCATAAAAATGGCATTGGCAGGGCAGAAATATGAAGATGTGCTTGAACCCACCTACCACCCGTTCGATCCCCGGCTTGCGCATCCTGCCTCTCTGGTCGATTGAGTGCCCCCACGCTCGTTTCGTGGGTTGACTTAGGCATACGGAGTTCATCCCTAGTCTAAGCTTACGAAGTTCATTCCCAGTCTAAGATCAAACTAGACCAAGGTTTGCGACAGCAAGATTGGCAGCACGCAGGGGGGATCGGGTTGATCCCTGACTTAGGCATTCTGCCTCTCCAAGCGACTGAGCGCCTGTACGCTCGTTTTATGGGTTGGCTTAGGCATAGGGAGCTTATTCCATGTCTAAGCCCCAACCGAACCGAGGGTTGTGGCAGTGGGACTAACAACATGTAAAGAAAGACCGAGCCGATCCCCGACTTGCACATTATGCCCCTCCGGTCGGGTCAGTGCCCACATGCTCATTTCATGGGTTGACTTAGGCATATGGAGATCATTCCTAGTCTAAGATCAGACCAGACTGAGGGTTGTGGCAGCAAGATCGACAGCATGCAGGGGGGACCAGGCTGATACTCGGCTTGCGCATTATACCTCTCCGGCTGGCTGAGTGCCCGCACGCTCGTTTCGTGGGTTAGCTTAGGCATACGGAGTTTATTCCATGTCTAAGCATACAGAGTTCATTCCCAGTTTAAGATCAAACTGGGTCGAGGGTTACGGTAGTAGGACTAGCAACAGGATCGACAGCACACAGAGGGGGATCGAGCCGATCCCCAGCTTACCCATTCTGCCTCTCCGACCGACTGAACGCCCGCACGCTCGTTTCGTGGGTTGGCTTAGGCATACAAAGTTCATTCTGTGTCTAAGCCCCAATCGGACCGAGGGTTGTGGTAGCAAGACCGGTAACGGGATCGATAGCACGTAGAGGGGGACCGGGCTAATCCCTGGCTTGCACATTATGCCTCTTCGGCCAGCTGAGGGCTCGCATGCTTGTTTCATGGGTTGACTTAGGCATACGAAGTTCATCGCCAGTCTAAGCATACGGAGTTCATTCCCAGTCTAAGATCAGACCAGACTGAGGGTTACGACAGTAGGATCGGTAGCACGCAGGGGGGACCGAGCCGATCCTCGGCTTGTGCATTCTGCCTCTTCGATCGGTTGAGCGCTTGCACGCTCGTTTTGTGGGTTGGCTTAGGCATACGGAGTTGATTCCCAGTCTAAGATCAGACCGGACCGAGGTTTGCAGTAGCAGGATCGACAGCACACAGGAGGGACTGGGCCGATCCCCAACTTGCGCATTCTACCTCTCCAGCCAGCTGAGCACCCGCACGTTTGTTTCTTGGGTTAGCTTAGGCATGCGAAGTTCAATCCATGTCTAAACATACGGAGTTCATTCTCAGTCTAAGATTTTGAGCCACGGTGTCGTATTTTTTTCACCCGGGGCATTTCATGGGTTGACTTAGGCATATGGAGTTCATCCCCAGTCTAAGCATACGGAGTTCATTCTCAATCTAAGATCGGACCAGACCAAGGGTTACGGCAGTAGGATCAGAAGCATGCAGACGGGACCAGGGCAATCCCCGGCTTACGCATTCTAACTCTCTGGCCAGTTGAGCACCCACACGCTCATTTCGTGGGTTGGCTTAGGCATAGGGAGTTCATTCCATGTCTAAGCCCCAGTCAGATTGAAGGTTATGGCAGGGGGATCGATAGCACGTAGAAGGGGATCGGGCCGATCCCCGACTTGCTCATTATGCCTCTCCGGCTAGCTCAGCAACCGCACGCTCGTTTCGTGGGTTGACTTAGGCATACAAAGTTCATTCCTAGTCTAAGATCGGACCGGATCGAGGGTTACGGTAGCAGGATCGGCAGCACGTAGAGGGGACCAGGCTGATCCCCGACTTGTGCATTCTGCCTCTCCGATCGACTGAGCGCCCGCATGCCCGTTTCGTGGGTTGGCTTAGGCATAGGGAGTTCATTCCGTGTCTAAGCCCTAGTCGAACCGAGGGTTGGTGTAATGGGATAGTCAGCACGCAGAGGGGGATCGGGCTGAACCCCGGCTTGCGCATTATGCCTTTTCGATCAGGTCAGCACCCGTACGCTCATTTCGTGGGATGACTTAGGCATACAGAATTCATTCCCAGTCTGAGATCAGACCGGACTGAGGGTTGCGACAGCAGGATTGACAGCACACAGAAGGGACCAGGCCGTTCCCTGGCTTACGCATTCTACCTCTCCGATCGGCTGAGCGCTCGCACGCTCATTTCGTGGGTTGGCTTAGGCATACGGAGTTCATTCCATGTCTAAGATTGAACCGGACTGAGGGTTGCGATAGCAAGACCAGTAGCAGGATCGATAGCACGTAGGGGGGACTGGGCCGATCCCTGGCTTGCGTATTTTGCCTCTTCGGTCGGCTGAGCGCCCGCACACTCGTTTCGTGGGTTGGCTTAGGCATATGGAGTTCATTCCATGTCTAAGCCCCAGTCGGATTGAGGGTTGTGGCAGTGAGACCGGCAGCATGCAGAGGGGGACCGAGCTGATCCCTGGCTTGCGCATTATGCCTCTCCAGCCGACTCACCTCTCGCACACTCGTTTCGTGGGTTGACTTAAGCATGCGGAGTTCATTCTCATTCTAAGATCAGATCGAATCGAGGGTTACGGTAGCAGGATCGATAGCATACAAGGGGGGACCGGGCCGATCCTCGGCTTGTGCATTCTGTCTCTCCGATCGAATGAGCTCCTGTATGCTCGTTTCGTGGGTTGGCTTAGGCATACGGAGTTCATTCCATGTTTAAGCATACGAAGTTCATTCCCAGTCTAAGATCTGACAGGACGAAAGGTTGCAGTAGCAGGACCGACAGTAGGATCGGTAGCACATAAGAGGGGATCGGGCTGATCCTCAGCTTGCGCATTCTGCCTCTCCGGTCGGCTAAGCGTCTGCACGCTCATTTCGTGGGTTGGCTTACGCATATGGAGGTCATTCCATGTCTAAGCCCCAGCCGGACCAAGGGTTGTGGTAGTAGGACCAACAACGGGATTGGTAGCACGCAGAGAGAGACCAAGCTGATCCCCGACTTGTGCATTATGCCTCTCTGACCGGCCTCTCTGGTCAGCTTAGCACCCGTACGCTCGTTTCATGGGTTGACTTAGGCATACGAAGTTCATCCCTAGTCTAAGCATACAGAGTTCATTCCCAGTTTAAGATCAGACCAGATCGAGGGTTACGGTAGTAGGATTGGTAGCACGTAAGGGGGATCGGGCCGATCCTCGGCTTATACATTCTGCCTCTCCGATCGGCTGAGCGCCTGCACGCCCGTTTCATGGGTTGGCTTAGGTATAGGGAGTTCATTCCATGTCTAAGCCCCAGCCAAACCGAGGGTTGTGGCAGTGGCACCGGCAACACGCAGAGGAGGTCGGGCTGATCCCCGACTTGCCTTTTCGATCGACTTAGCGATCGCACGCTCTTTTCGCGGGGTTGACTTATGCATACAGAGTTCATTCCCAGTCTATGATCGGATCGGCCCGAGGGTTGCCATAAAAGGTTCGACAGCACGCAGGGGGGGACCGGGCTGATCCTTGACTTGCGCATTCTGCCTCTTCGGCTGGCTGAGCGCCTGCACGCTCGCTTCGTGGGTTAGCTTAGGCATATGGAGTTCATTCCATGTCTAAGCATACGGAGTTCATTCCCAATCTAAGATTTTGAGCCACGGTGCACATGCTGGGCTTGAGCTCGTGCTGGTGCCACCTTTTTTTTCGCACAGGACACCATCCCCGAAGCATCGCCGGAGCAGCGCCGAAGAGCCTAACCAGCAGCATTGGGGGTTTCGACGATTGGGGGGGCCGGGGGGTGTGCGCACATGATGTGCGATGGGTTCTAGTACTTGGCCCTTATATTGGCTCCCTATCCCTCATCAAACCTCGAGAACTCACACCCCCTTAAAGAGCATTTGAGATTTTATAGGTTTGCTGCCAGTAGCAATTAAAGTGTCTGAAATGGGGACACTTTTTTCAAACGGTCATAAAATCTTCTCCACTTCGAGTTTTTAGCTGAATTGTTTTGTGCATGCCAACAAAAATACAAGGATCACCTCTACCAAATTTGGGGACAAAAGGCTTTCTAAAAAAATTTTAAAAAATCCCGAACCACGAAAAGTTTCAAAAATCATGAAAAATAGAAAACGAGTCATCTTGCCACGAAACTTCACATGAAGGCTTAGGGGACCATTGTATGAATTTACAAGCTATAAAAATGGCATTGGCATGGCAGAAATATGAAGATGTGCTTGAACCCACCTACCACCCGTTTGATCCTCAGCTTACGCATCCTGCCTCTCTGGTCAGCTGAGCGGCTGCACACTCGTTTCGTGGGTTGACTTAGGCATACGAAGTTCATCCCTAGTCTAAGCATGCCGAGTTCATTCCCATTCTAAGATTAGATAGGACCGAGGGTTACGGTAGTAGGATCGGCAGCACGCAGGGGGGACTGAGCCGATCCCCGGCTCGTACATTCTGCCTCTCTGACCGGCTAAGCGCCAACACGCCCATTTCGTGGGTTGGCTTAGGCATAAGGAGTTCATTCTATGTCTAAGCCCCAGCCAGACCGAGGGTTGTGCTAGTGGGACCGGCAGCACACAGAGGGGGACTGGGCTGGTCCCCGGCTTGCCCATTATGCCTCTCCGGTAGGCTCAGCGCCCACACACTCATTTCATGGGTTGACTTAGGCATACGAAGTTCATTCCCAGTCTAAGATCGGACCAGACTGAGGGTTGCAGCAGCAGGATCGACAGCACGCGGGAGGGAACGAGTCGATCCTCGGCTTGCGCATTCTACCTCTCCGATCGGCTGAGCGCTCACACGCCCATTTCATGGGTTGGCTTAGGCATAGGGAGTTCATTCTATCTCTATGCCCCAGTAGGACCAAGGGTTGTGGCAGCGGGACTGGCAGCACGCAGAGGGGGACCGGGCTGATCCCTAGCTTGCGCATTATGCCTCCCTGACTGGCTCAGCGCTAGCATGCTCGTTTCATGGGTTGACTTAGGCATGTAGAGTTCATTCCCAATCTAAGATCAGACCAGATCGAGGGTTGCAGTAGCAGGATCGACAGTACGCACGGGGGGAGCGGGTCGATCCCTAACTTGCGCATTCTGCCTATCCGGTCGACTGAGCACCCGTACGCTTGTTTCGTGGGTTGGCTTAGGCATACGGAGTTCATTCCATGTCTAAGCCCCAACCGGATCGAGGGTTGTGGCAGCAGAACCAATAGCAGGATCGGTAGCATGTAGAGGGGTACCAGGCTGATCTCCGGCTTGTGCATTATGCCTCTCCAGCCAGCCTCTCCGATCGGTTGAGCATCCGCACACTCATTTCTTGAGTTGACTTAGGCATACGGAGCTCATCCCCAGTCTAAGCATACAGAGTTCATTCCCAATCTAAGATCAGATCGGACTGAGGGTTGTGACAGTAGGATCAGCAGCACGCATGGGGGACTGAACTGATCCCCGACTTGCGCATTCTGCCTATCCGGCCGGTTGAGTGCCCGTACGCCCATTTCGTGGGTTGGCTTAGGCATAGGGAGTTCATTCCATCTCTAAGCCCCAGCCGGACCGAGGGTTATGGCAGCGGGACTGGCAGTAAGCAGAGGTGGACTAGGCTGATCTCTAGCTTGCGCATTATCCCTCTTCGGTCGGCTCAGCGCCCGTACGCTTGTTTTATGGGTTGACTTATTAATACAGAGTTCATTCCCAGTCTAAGATCGGACCGGACCGAGGGTTGTGGCAACATGATCGACAGCACCCAGGGGGGACCAGACCGATCCCCAGCTTGCACATTCTGCCTCTTCGGCTGGCTGAGCGCCCGCACGCCTGTTTCGTGGGTTGGCTTAGATATAGGGAGTTCATTGCATGTCTAAGCCCTAGCCGGACCGAGGGTTTTGGCAGCGGGACCGGTAGCATGCAGAGGGGGACCAGGTCAATCCTCGACTTACGCATTATGCCTCTCCCGTCGGCTCAGCGCCCGCACGCTCATTTCGTTGGTTGACTTAGGCATACGGAGTTCATTCCTAGTCTAAGATCAGACCAGACAGAGGGTTACGGTAGTAGGATCGATAGCACGTAGGGGGGACTGGGTCGATCCCCGGCTTGTGCATTCTGCCACTCCGACCGGTTGAACGCCTGCACGCTCATTTCCTGGGTTGGCTTAGGCATACGAAGTCCATTTCATGTCTACGCATACAGAGTTCATTCCCAGTATAAGATCGGACCAGACCGAAGGCTGCAGCAGCAGGATCGATAGCATGCAGGGGGGATCGAGCCGATCCTTGACTTGCCCATTCTGCCTCTCCAGTCGGCTGAGTGCCCGTACGCTCATTTTGTGGGTTGGCTTAGGCATACGGAGTTCATTCCATGTCTAAGCCCTAGCCGGACAGAGGGTTGTGGTAGCAAGATCGATAGTAGGATCGGCAGCACGCAGAGGGGGACCAGGCTGATCTTCGGCTTGCGCATTATGCCTTTCCAGCCAGCCTCTCCGGTCAGTTGAGCGTCCGCACGCTCATTTCATGAGTTGACTTAGGCATACGGAGCTCATCCCCAGTCTAAGCATACAAAGTTCATTCCTAATCTAAGATCGGACCGGACCGAGGGTTGTGGCAGCAGGATCTGCAGCACGCAGGGGGGACTGAGTCGATCCCCGGCTTACGCATTCTGCCTCTCCGGCCGGTTGAGTGCCTGCATTCCCATTTCGTGGGTTGGCTTATGCATAGGGAGTTCATTCCATCTCTAAGCCCCAGTCGAACCGAGTGTTGTGGCTGCGGGACTGGTAGTAAGCAGAGGTGGACCGAGCCGATCCCTCGCTTCCGCATTATGCCTTTTTTGTCGGCTCAGTGCCCGTACGCTCGTTTTATGGGTTGACTTATGCATACAAAGTTCATTCCCAGTCTAAGATCGGACCGGACCGAGGGTTGCGGCAGCAGGATCAACAGCACGTAGGGGGCCAGACCGATCCCCGACTTACGCATTTTACCTCTTCGGCTGGCTAAGCGCCTGCACGCCTGTTTCATGGGTTGGCTTAGGCATAGGGAGTTCATTGCATGTCTAAGCCCTAGCCAGACCGAGGGTTTTGGCAGCGAGATCGACAGCACGCAGAGGGGGACCAGGTCGATCCCCGACTTGTGCATTATGCCTCTCCCGTCGGCCCAGCGCCCGTACGCTTGTTTCATGGATTGACTTAGGCATACAGAGTTCATTCCTAGTCTAAGATCAAACCAGACTGAGGGTTACGATAGCAGGATCGACAGCACGCAGGGGGGACTGGGTCAATCCCCGGCTTACACATTCTGTCTCTCCGATCGGCTGAGCGCCCACACGCTCGTTTCCTGGGTTGGCTTAGGCATACGGAGTTCATTCCATGTCTACGCATACGGAGTTCATTCCCAGTCTAAGATCAGACCGGACTGAGGGCTACCGCAGCAGGACCAGCAGCAGGACCAGCAGCAGGACCAGCAGCA
Organism: Durio zibethinus; assembly: GCF_047325235.1. Taxonomy (NCBI): domain Eukaryota; kingdom Viridiplantae; phylum Streptophyta; class Magnoliopsida; order Malvales; family Malvaceae; genus Durio; species Durio zibethinus. Next base: position 22,376,668 of record NC_143165.1, read on the forward strand.
GGATCAGCAGCATGCAGGGGGGACTGAACCGATCCTCGGCTTGCGCATTCTGCCTCTCTGGTCGACTGAGTGCCCGCACGCTCCTTTCGTGGGTTAGCTTAGGCATACAGAGTTCATTCCATGTCTAAGCCCCATCCGGACTGAGGGTTGTGGCAGCAGGACCGGCAATGGGATCGACAGCATGCAGAGAGGATCGGGTTGATCCTCGACTTACGCATTATGCCTCTCCGGTCAGCTGAGCGCCCGCACGCTCGTTTCATGGGTTGACTTAGGCACATGAAGTTCGTCCCCAGTCTAAGCATATAGAGTTCATTCCCAGTCTAAGATCGGACCGGACCGAGGGTTACGGTAGTAGGATCGACAACACGCAGGTAGATCAAGCTGATCCCCAGCTTACGCATTCTGCCTCTTTGGCCGGCTGAGCACCCGCACGCCTGTTTCATGGGTTGGCTTAGGCATAGGGAGTTCATTCCATGTTTAAGCCCCAGTCAGACCGAGGGTTGTGGCAACGGGACCGACAGCACGTAGAGGGGGATCAGGCCAATCCTTGGCTTACGCATTATGCCTTTTCGGTCAGCTCACCACCCGCATGCTCATTTCGTGGGTTGACTTATGCATACGGAGTTCATTCCCAGTCTAAGATCAGACCAGACCAAGGGTTGCAGCAACAGGATCGACAGCACATAGGGGGAACCGGGCCAATCCCCGGCTTGCGCATTCTGCCTATCCGGCCGGCTGAGTGCCTGCACGCCCGTTTCATAGGTTGGCTTAGGCATAGGGAGTTCATTACATGTCTAAGCCCTAGCCAGACCGAGAGTTGTGGCAGCGGGATCGGCAACACGTAGAGGGGGACCAGGCCGATCCCCGACTTGCGCATTATGCCTCTCCGATCGGCTCAGCGCCCGTATGCTTGTTTCGTGGGTTGACTTAGGCAAACGGAGTTCATTCCCAGCTAAGATCGGACCAGATCGAGGGTTGCGGTAGCAGGATCGATAGCACGCGAGGGGGACTTGGCCGATCCCCGGCTTGCGCATTCTGCCTCTCCGACCAATTGAGCGCCTGTGCGCTCGTTTCCTGGGTTGGCTTAGGCATACGAAGTTCATTCCCAGTCTAAGATCGGATCGGACTGAGGGTTACGACAGTAGGACCAGCAACAGGATCGACAGCACACAAGGGGGACCGGGTTGATCCCCGGCTTGCACATTCTGCTCTCCGGCCGACTGAGTGCTCGTACGCTCATTTCTTGGGTTGGCTTAGGCATATGGAGTTCATTCCATGTCTAAGCCCCAGTTGGATCGAGGGTTGTGGCAGCAGCACAGACAGCGGGATCGACAGCACACAGAGGGGGACCGGACTGATCCTCGACTTACGTATTATGCCTCTCTGGCCGGCTGAGCACCGGTACGTTCGTTTCATGGGTTGACTTAGGCATACGGAGTTCATCCCCAGTCTAAGCATACAGAGTTCATTCCCAGTCTAAGATCTGATCAGATTGAGGGTTGTGGCAGTAGGATCGACAGCACGCAGGGGGGATCGGGTTGATCCCCGGCTTGCGCATTCTGCCTCTCTGACCGGCTGAGCGCCATCACGCCCGTTTCATTGGTTGGTTTAGGGATAGGGAGTTCATTCCATGTCTAGGCCCCAACCGGATCGAGGGCATTGGCAGCGGGACAGGCAACATGCAGAGGGGGACAGGGTCAATTCTTGGCTTGCGTATTATGCCTCTTCGATCGGCTCAACGCTCGCACACTTGTTTCATGGGTTGACTTATGCATACAGAGTTCATTCCCAGTCTAAGATCGGATCAGACTGAGGGTTACGGTAGCAGGATCGACAGCACGTAGGAGGGACCAGGCTGATCCTCGACATGCGCATTCTGCCTCTCCGATCAGCTGAGCATCCACACGCTCACTTCTTGGGTTGGCTTAGGCATACGGAGTTCATTCCATGTCTAAGCATACGGAGTTTATTCCCAGTATATGATTTTGAGCCACAGTGCATGTGCTGGTGCTGCATTTTTTTCACCCGGGGCACCATCATTGGAGCATCACCGGAGAGCCTAACCAGCGGCATTGGGGATTCGATGATTGAGGGGGTCGGGAGGGTGTGTGCACATGATGTGAAATGGGTGCTGGTACTTGTGTCACAGGCTCCGACCTTAGACTCAGAAATCGTGTGGCCTTAGGCTTGGAATCTCCTCTTTTATGCCTAAGTCAGCCTAAAACACAAGCGTACGGGCACTAGAACAACGGGAAGGGCTGATTACGCAAGTTAAAGGAAACAGGATAAGAAGGTAGAATTCTGAAAATGCTCTTGCATTCACTGAAACGGAAGTGTTTGATGGTGTACAAATGAGGGAGGAGTAGCCCTGTATTTATAGTTGAGGCTCTAGCTTACACTTAATGGCAATATCCCTAGAATAAAGGCTAAAATCATGGGATTATACAGATTACAATCAATCAGGATGCTAACTCCTGATTTTCAGGGTCAACCAAATCTACCAGGATGCTACTGCTGATCCTGCCTGCTTCTAGAAGCTTCCCTTACATGTCCAGCACCTAGGCCCTTTTGGATGTGGTGCGGGCAGCTTATATGCCAGGCCTTGGTCTCACGGGCTAGCCTGCAAGTTGGGCGGGCGTTCTGAACTCGTTTGCTAGGCTTTGCATGCAGATACCTGCCAGCACGCCTGGTCTGCGGGCCCCAACCTCTGGCTAGCCTGCTGGTGCGCCTGATGTGCCTGACGTGCCCGCCCAGGGCATGACATTCTCCCCCACCTAATTGTGCAATGCCCTCGTTGCATCTTCTCCATGGTACTGCCTATTCTGGTCCCCGGACTGCCATAAGTCATCTGCTGGTTCCCAGCTCACCTTATTGCCTGGAAGTCCCTTCCAGCACACCAAGTACTTTTATCTTAGCTGATAGTTCTTCCATCTCAGCTCTCGATCAGCTATGATGCTGTAGACCTCCTTCTCATATGAGGCCCTTGCTCCCAATGGTGCACGCTTTGACTCTGCCTGTCCTGGATCTCCCTTATCCTCATGGAACGGCTTGTGTATGCTCACATGGAACACCGGGTGTACCCTCGACTTGGGTGGCATATCCAACTTGTAGGCAACCTTGCCTACCCTCTTGACTACTCGAAAAGGTCTCTCATACCTCCGGACTAGGACTTTGTGCAGCCCTCTATGGCGCACAATGGGATGTAGCTTCACCAACACCAAGTTTCCAACCTGGAACTGCACGTCCCACCTATTTTGGTCTGCCCACCTATCTTGGCCGCCTTGTGTAGACAAACTCTAGCCAAGTCAGTTTGCTCTTGCCATGCCTTGGCAAACTTGTATGCTGTTGGATTTGGCCCTGTATAACCTGCAGCAATCAAACCGAGTGTTAGTGGTTGTTACCCTGTCACAACCTTAAATGGGCTCTAGTTCATTGCCTCGCTCCTTTGCAAGTTGTAGGAAAACTACGCAATATCTAGCAGCTTTGGCCAGTCTCTTTGTATGGCACTCACATAGTGCCTAAGGTAGACCTCCAATAGTCCATTCACTCGTTATGTCTGCCCATCGGTCTGTGGATGCATGCTGGTGGAAAAGTTTAAGTCTGACCCTAACAGCTTGAACAACTCAGTGCAGAACTTGCCCGTGAAACACCCGTCTCGATCACTAACAATGGTCCTCGGCACTCCCCAATACTTAACCATGTTCTTCAGGAACAATCGAGCTGCCTCCTCGACTGGGCACTCCTTGGTTGCTGGAATGAAGATTGCATACTTGGAAAACCTGTCCACCACTACCGTGATGCTTCCAAACCCTTCTGCTTTGGGTAGACCGACTATAAAGTCTAGAGAAACACTCTCCCATGGTCGCTCTGGCACTAGCAATGGCTCCAAGAGACCGCCTGGTTTCTTGAGCTCCACCTTGTCCTATTGGCACACAAGACAAGTCTTCACATAGGCCTCCACATCGTCCCTCATGTGCGGCCAGTAGAATCAGTCCTCGATCAGTGCCAAGGTACGGCTCACTTCGGGGTGTCCAACCCACCTTGAATCATGGCATTCTTGCAAAACTTCCTTGCGGAGCTTCCCGTGCTGCGATACAAACAGTCTATTGTCCTTGGTGTACAGCAAGCCATCCTGCAACCAAAACCACCTAGTCTTACCTTACTGGGCTTACTCTATCAAAGCCTTGGTTGTAGGATCATGCGCAAGTCCCTCCTTGATGCACGGCACCAGTGGCCCCTCTGGTTGGCTAATGGCAGTAAGGTTAGTCTTTCTGCTCAGGGCGTCTACCACTAGGTTCGCCCACCCCAGCTTGTACTCTATCTGGAAATCAAATTCCGTAAGAAAATCTTGCCATCTCGCCTACTTGAGGGATAACATCTTCTACGTCTGGAAGTAGCTGGTTGCCACATTGTCCGTCCTAACCACGAACCTCGACCCCAACAGGTAATGGCGCCAAGTGTGCAAGCAGTGCACCACTGCAGTCATCTCCTTCTTTTGGACCGTGTACTTGCGCTCAGTCTCGTTCAGCTTCCTGCTCTCGAATGTGACTGGACATCCCTCTTACATCAACACGCCCCCTATGGCAAAGTCTGATGCATCCGTATGCACCTCGTACAGCTTGGCATGGTCTGGCAAGGCCAAGACTGGCTCCTCGGTCACAGCCCGTTTCAACCTATCAAAGGCTTCCTGGCACCTTGTGCTCCACTCCCATGCTTTCCCTTTCTTGAGCAAGTCAGTCAATGGCGTGGCTATTGCTGAGTGACCTTTGATGAAGTGCCTGTAGTAGTTGACCAGCCCAAGGAATGATCTCAACTCAGTGACCTTGGCTGGCGGTTGCCACTCCAGGATGGCATGTATCTTGCCTTCATCCATGCGTATCCTGCCACCTCCCACTATGTGGCCAAGGAACGGGATCTGCTGCTCAGTGAATGAATGCTTCTCCCTCTTGACAAACAGCTTGTGCACCCGCAACACCTCGAACACCTATCTCAAGTGGTTTACATGCTCTCCCAAAGTCTGGCTGTAGATCACAATGTCATCCAAATAAACCATAACAAACTGATCAAGGAATGACTAAAGTACCTTGTTCATAAGGGTGCAGAATGTTGCTGGGGCATTCGTCAGTTCGAAAGGCATCACCAAGAACTCATACGAACCATACCGAGTGACACATGCTTTCTTTGGCTCATCTCCCTTCGCGATCCTGACTTGATAGTAGCCTGACCTCAAATCCAGCTTGGTGAACCACCTTACACTCCCAAGTTGATCGAATAAGTCCGTAATGAGTGGGATGGGGTACTTGTTCTTGATGGTTAGCTTGTTCAAAGCCCGATAGTCTATGTACAGTTGCAACGACGCATCATGCTTGCACTGAAATAGAACCAGTGCACCATAGGGTGCCTTTGATGGCCTGATGAAGGCAACATCAACTAACTCTTTGAGCTGCTTCCTCAACTCCTCCAACTCTGGTGGAGACATTCGGTAAGGGGCTCTAGCTGGTGGGTTAGCCTCGGACACCAGCTCGATCTTGTGGTCCACCTCCCTTTTAAGTGGTAGCTTGCTAGGTAGCTTTACGGGCATCATATCACTAAAGGTCTTCAGCACCTTTAGCACCTCCAAGGGTGACTCGGTCTCCTTCTCCCTTGGCTCATCATATTTCAGGGCTGCCAAGAAGGTGTCTTCTTGTCTGCTTACTGCCTTGGCAAATTGGATGGCTGACACCACCCGCGACCCAACTCCAGACCCTCTCCTCAATAGCACTAGGCATTGGCATCGTGCATCCAAGATGCAAACACAATCGACAGAAGGCACAATGAGTGCGTTAATCTGAACAAGGAAATCCAACCCAATCACAAACTCATAGTTGTCAAGGGGTATTACCTCAATGGTCTCCTTGCCTTTCCAGTCTCCAAGCTGCAACTCCACTCCCCACGCTACTCCAATGGCTGGAACTTCATTGGAGTTCACCATTTTGATGGTACCAATCCCTTTCTGCACCTTTAGTCTGAGCTTCCAGGCTCTACCACCTGAAATAAAAAGATGTGAGGCACCTGTGTCCACCAATGCGCTCACCTTCTGACCCGCAACCATCAGATCCATAAACATCAAGCCCTTTAGCTTGCGACTCCCCTTACTCTGGACAGCATTGAGCATCAACGACCTAAGCTTTGCTGCCCCTGACTCTGGCTCCTCATCAGACTCCTTGTTTATAGCAGCCAGCTTTCCCTTCTACAGGTAATTATGCGCTATGTGGCTCCCTCCACATAGGTAGCATGGTAGTGGCTCTCGGTCCCCCTTTGCTTTCCACTTGCCTGCTGGTGGCTTCCTCTCACCATCCTTGGTTGAACGTTCTTAGTCTCCATCCTTGGACTCCTAGTCACGATCCTTCCCCTTGGACTACTTCTTTCGGTCCCTATCGTCCTTGCCCTTACCCTTGGGCTTGGTAGACTCAAACTTGTTCAGAGGCTTGAACTCTATCAAGGCCTCGACAGTAGTCATGGCTTTAGCCAAGTCATGAACTCTTCTCCTTTGTAGCTCATGCTTCACCTACGGCTTCAGCCCATCCATGAAAGCAAATAAGGCATCCTTCTCGCCTAGATCCGAGATCTGTAGCATCAGTTCAGAGAATTTTTGGACATACTCCCTTATGTCCCCTTGCTGGCTCAACTAGCACAACTTTGCCCGTGCCTCATCATCGGCATACTCTGGGTAAAATTGTTCTCTGAACTCCTTTTGGAACTCTGCCCAGGTTCCAATCATGGCGCTCCCACGTCTGACATCATCACACCTGTGCCTCTACCATAATAAGGCTACATCGTGAGATACATAGCAGCGGTGTGACACTTGGCCCTTATATTGGCCCCTATCCCTCATCAAACCTCAAGAACTCACACCCCCTTAAAGAGCATTTGAGATTTTATAGGTTTGCTGCCAGTAGCAATTAAAGTGTAAAATGGGGAGACTTTTTTCAAACGATCACAAAATCTTCTCCACTTTGAGTTTTTAGTTGAATTTTTTTTTGCATGCCAAAAAAAATACAAGGATCACCTCTGCTAAATTTGGGGTTAATACTCTTTCTAAAAAAATTTTAAAAAATCACGAACCGTAAAATTTTTTGAAAATCGTGAAAAATAGAAAACGGGTCGTCTTGCCACGAAACTTCACATGAAGGCTTAGGGGACCATTGTATGAATTTACAAGCCATCAAAATGGCATTGGCATGGCAGAAATATGAAGATGTGCTTGAACCCACCTACCACCCGTTCGATCCCCGGCTTACGCATCCTGTCTCTCTGGTCGACTGAGCGCCCGCACGCTCGTTTTGTGGGTTGACTTAGGCATACGGAGTTCATCCCCAGTCTAAGCATATGGAGTTCATTCCCAGTCAAAGATCAAACCGGACCGAGGGTTGTGGTAGCAAGATCGACAGCACGCAGGAGGGACCGGGCCAATCCCCGACTTGCGCATTCTGCCTCTCTGGCCCGTTGAGCGCCCGCACGCCCATTTCGTGGGTTGGCTTAGGCATAGGGAGTTCATTGCACGTCTAAGCCCCAGCCAGACCGAGGGTTGTGGCAGCAGGACTGGCAGCACGTAGAGGGGGATCGGGCTAATCCCTGGCTTGCGCATTATGCCTCTCCGACCGGCTCATCGCCCACACGCTCGTTTCATGGGTTGACTTAGGCATACAGAGTTTATTCCCAGTCTAAGATTGGACCGGTCTGAGGGTTATAGTAGCAGGATCGATAGTACGCAGGGGAAGACCGAGCTGATCCCAGGCTTGCGCATTCTGCCTCTCCGGCCAGCTGAGTGCCCTCATGCTCATTTCGTGGGTTGGCTTAGGCATAGGAGTTCATTCCCAGTCTAAGATCAGATCGGACCGAGGGTTGCGACAGCAGGAGCAACAGCAGGATTGGCAGCACGCCGGGGGGGATCAGGCCAATCCTCGGCTTACGCATTTTGCCTCTTCGGCCGGCCGAGCGCTCGCACACTCGTTTCGTGGGTTGGCTTAGGCATACGGAGTTCATTCCATCTCTAAGCCCTAGCCGGACTGAAGGTTGTGGCAGTAGGACTGGCAGCGAGATCAGTAGCACACAGAGGGGGATCGGGTTGATCCCCGACTTGCGCATTATGCCTCTCAGGCCGACCTCTCCGGCCGGTTGAGTGCACGCACGCTTGTTTCGTGGGTTGACTTAGGCATACGAAGTTCATTCCCAGTCTAAGATCAGATTAGACCGAGGGTTACGGTAGCAGGATCGGTAGCATGCCGAGGGGATCGGGTCAATCCTCAGCTTGCGCATTCTGCCTCTCCGACCGGTTGAGCGCCCGCACGCCCATTTCGTGGGTTGGCTTAGGCATAGGGAGTTCATTCCATGTCTAAGCCCTAACCGGACTGAGGGTTGTGGCAGCGGGACCAGCAGCATGTAGAGGGGGACATGGCCGATCCCTGTCTTGTGCATTATGCCTCTCCGACTGGCTGAGCACCCGTACGCTCGTTTCGTAGGTTGGCTTAGGCATACGGAGTTCATTCCATGTCTAAGCATACAGAGTTCATTCCCAGTCTAAGATTTTGAGCCACAGTGCACATGCTGGGGTCGGGCATGTGCTGGTGGTGCATTTTTTTTGCCCGGGTACCATCGCCAGAGCATCGTCGGAGCATCGTCGGAGAGCCTAACCGATGATATTGGGGGTTCCAGTGATTGGGGGGCCGGGGGGTGTGCGCACATGATGTGCAATGGGTGCTGGTACTTGGCCCTTATATTGGCCCTCTATCCCTCATCAAACCTTGAGAACTCACACCCCCTTAAAGAGCATTTGAGATTTTATAGGTTTGTTGCCAGTAGCCATTAAAGTGTCTGAAATGGGGACACTTTTTTCAAACGGTCACAAAATTTTCTCCACTTCAAGTTTTCAGCTGAATGTTTTTATGCAAGCCAACAAAAATACAAGGATCACCTCTACCAAATTAGGGGACAAAACACTTTCTAAAAAAATTTTAAAAAATCCCAAATCGTAAAAAGTTTCAAAAATTGTGAAAAATAGAAAACGGGTCATCTTGCCACGAAACTTCACAAGAAGGCTTAGGGGACCATTGTATGAATTTACATGCCATAAAAATGGCATTGGCATGGTAGAAATATGAAGATGTGCTTGAACCCACCTACCAACCGTTCGATCTCCGGCTTGTGCATCCTGCCCCTCTGGTCGGCTAAGCGCCCACACGCTTGTTTCGTGGGTTGACTTAGGCATACAGAGTTCATTCCCAATCTAAGATTGAGCTGGACCGAGGGTTGCGGCAGCAGGATCGGCAGCACGCAGGGGGGACCGGGCCGATCCCCGGCTTATGCATTCTGCCTCTCCGACCGACTGAGCACCCGCACGCCCGTTTTGTGGGTTGGCTTAGGCATAGGGAGTTCATTCCATGTCTAAGCCCCAGCCAAATCGAGGGTTGTGGCAGCGGGACCGACAGCACGGAGAGGGGGACCGGGTCAATCCCCAGCTTGCGCATTATGCCTCTTCGGTTGGCTCAGCGTCCGCATGCTCATTTCATGGGTTGACTTAGGCATACGGAGTTCATTCCTAGTCGAAGCATACGAAGTTCATTCCCAGTCTAATATTTTGAGCCACGGGGCACATGCTGGACTTGGGCATGTGCTGGTGCCATATTTTTTTCGCCCGGGGCACCATCGTAGGAGCATCGCCGGAGAGCCTAACCAGCGGCATTGGGGGTTTCGGTGATTGGGGGGGCCGGGGGGTGTGGGCACATGATGTGCGATGGGTGTTGGTACTTGGCCATTATATTGGCCCCCTATCCCTCATCAAACTTTGAGAACTCACACCCCCTTAAAAAGCATCTGAGATTTTATAGGTTTGCTGCCAGTAGCCATTAAAGTGTCTGAAATGGGGACACTTTTTTCAAACGGTCACAAAATCTTCTCCACCTCGAGTTTTTAGCTGAAAGTTTTTGTGCTTGCCCACAAAAATACAAGGATCACCTCTAAAAAATTTGGGGACAAAACTCTTTCTAACAAAAGTTTCAAAAATTGTAAAAAATAGAAAACGGGTCGTCTTGCCATGAAACTTCACATGAAGGCTTAAGGGACCATTGTATCAATTTACAAACCACAAAAATGGCATTGGCGTGGCAGAAATATGAAGATGTGCTTGAACCCACCTACCACCTGTTCGATCACCGGCTTACGCATCCTGCCTCTCTTGTTGGCTGAGCGCCCGCACGCTCGTTTCGTGGGTTGACTTAGGCATACGGAGTTCATCCCTAGTCTAAGCATACGGAGTTCATTCCCAGTCTAAGATCAGATCAGACCGAGGGCCACGGTAGAGGATTGGCAGAACGCAGGGGGGATCGGGTCGATGCTCGGCTTGCGTATTTTGCCTCTCCGGCCGGTTGAGTGCCCGTATGCCCGTTTCGTGGGTTGGCTTAGGCATAAGGAGTTCATTCCATGTCTAAGCCCCAGCCGGACTGAGGGTTATGGCAGTGGGATCGGTAGCACGTAGAGGGGGATCGGGTCGATCCCCGGCTTGCGCATTATACCTCTCCGGTCGACTCAGCGCCCGCACGCTTGTTTCGTGGATTGACTTAGGCATACGGAGTTCATTCCTAGTTTGAGATCAGACGGGACTGTGGGTTGCGGCAGCAGGATCGACAGCACATAGGGGGGACTGGGTCGGTCCCCGACTTGCGCATTCTACCTTTCCGGCCGGCTGAGCACATGCACGCTCATTTCATGGGTTGGCTTAGGCATACGGAGTTCATTCCTAGTCTAAGATCGGACCGGACCGAGGGTTGTGGCAGCAGGACCAGCAGTCGAATCGGTAGCATACAGAGGAGGACCGGACCGATCCCCGACTTGCGCATTCTGCCTCTTCGGCCGGTTGAGCGTCCGTACGCTCGTTTTGTGGGTTGACTTAGGCATACGTAGTTCATCCCTAGTCTAAGCATACGGAGTTCATTCCCAGTCTAAGATCAAACTGAAACAAGGGTTGCCTTAGCAGGATCGGCAGCACGTAAAGGGGACCGGGCTGATCCCCGACTTGCGCATTCTACCTTTCCGGTTGGTTAAGCTCCTAGACGCCCGTTTTGTGGGTTAGCTTAGGCATAGGGAGTTCATTCCATGTCTAAGCCCCAACCGTACCGGGGGTTGTGGTAGTAGGACCGACAGCATGCAGAGGGGGACTGTGCCGATCCCCGGCTTGCGCATTCTGCCTCTCCGGCCGACTGAGCACCCGCACGCGTGTTTCGTGGGTTGGCTTAGGCATACGGAGTTTATTCCATGTCTAAGCGTACGGAGTTCATTCCCAGTCTAAGAGTTTGAGCCACGGTGCACATGCTGAGCTCAGGCATGTGCTGGCGCTGCATTTTTTTCACCCGGGTCACCATCACCGGAGCATCATTGGAGAGCCTAACCGACGGCATTGGGGGTTCTGACGATTGGGGGGGCCGGGGGGTGTGCGCACATGATGTCCGAAGGGTGCTGGTACTTGGCCCTTATATTAGCCCCCTATCCCTCATCAAAGCTCGAGAACTGACACCCCCTTAAAGACCATTTGAGATTTTATAGATTTGCTGCTAGTAGCCATTAAAGTGTCTGAAAATGGGGACACTTTTTTCAAATATACACAAAATCTTCTCCACTTCGAGCTTTTAGCTGAATTTTTTTATGCATGCCAACAAAAATACAAGGATCATCTCTACCAAATTTGGGGACAAAACTCTTTCTAAAAAAGTTTTAAAAAATCCCGAACCATAAAAAGTTTTGAAAATCATGAAAAATAGAAAACGGGTCATCTTGCCAAGAAACTTCACATGAAGACGTAGGGGACCATTGTATGAAAAATAAAAATGGCATTGGCATGGCAGAAATATGAAGATGTGCTTGAACCCAACTACCACCCGTTTGATCCCCGGCTTGCGCATCCTACCTCTCTGGCCGGCTGAGCGTCCGCACGTTCGTATCGTGGGTTAACTTAGGCATACAGAGTTCATCCCCAGTCTAAGCATATGAAGTTCATTTTGAATCTAAGATCAGACCGGATCGAGGGTTGCGGTAGCAGGATCGACAGCACGCAGGGAGGATTGGGTCGATCCCCAGCTTGCGCATTCTGCCTCTCCGACCGGATGAGCACCCGTACGCCCGTTTCATGGGTTGGCTTAGGCATAGGGAGTTCATTCCATGTCTAAGCCCTAGCCGGACCACGGGTTATGGTAGTGGGACCGACAGCACGTAGACGAGGATTGGGCTGATCCCCAGCTTGTGCATTATGCCTCTCCGATCGGCTCAGCGTCTGCACACTCGTTTCATGGGTTGACTTAGGCATACAAAGTTCATTCCCAGTCTAAGATCAGACTGGACAGATGGTTGTGGCAGCAGGATCGACAGTGTATTTTGTGCATTTTGCCTTTTCGATTGGCCTCTCCGGCTGACTAAGCACCCGCACGCTCGTTTCATGGTTTAACATAGGCATACGGAGTTCATCCCCAGTCTAAGCATATGGAGTTCATTCCCAGTCTAAGATCGAATCAGACCGAGGGTTGTAGTAGTAGGATCGGCAGCACGCAGGGGGGATCCTGCCGATCCCTGACTTGCGCATTCTGCCTCTCCGACTGACTGAGTGCCCGCATGCCCATTTTGTCGGTTAGCTTAGGCATAGGGAGTTCATTCCACGTCTAAGCCCTAACCAAACTGAGGGTTGTGGCAGCGGGACCGGTAGCATGTTGAAGAGGATCGGGCCGATCCCCGGCTTGCGCATTATGCCTCTCCGGCTGGCTCAGCGTCTGCACGCTCATTTCGTGGGTTGACTTAGGCATACGGAGTTCATTCCCAGTCTAAGATCAGACTGGATCGAGGGTTGTGGCAGCAGGATCGACAATACGCAAGCTGGGACCGGGCTGGTCCCCGACTTACACATTCTGCCTCTCCGGTTGGCTGAGTGCCCGCACACCCATTTCGTGAGTTAGCTTAGGCATAGGGAGTTCGTTCCATGTCTAAGCGCCAGCAGGATCAACGGTTGTGGTAGCGAGACCTGCAGCACGCAGAGGGGGGCTGAGGTAAACCCCGGCTTACGCATTTTGCCTCTCCGACGGGTTGAGCGCCCACACGCTCGTTTCGTGGGTTGGCTTAGGCATATGGAGTTCATTCCATGTCTAAGCCCCAGTCGGACCGAAGGTTGCGGCAGCAGGACCAGCAGCACGAATGGTAGCACGTAGGGGGGGATCAGGTCGATCCCCGACTTGCGTATTCTGCCTCTCTAGCCGGCTGAGCACCCGTACACTCGTTTCATGGGTTGGCTTAGCCATACAGAGTTCATTCCATGTCTAAGCCCCAGCCAGACCGAGGGTTGTGGCAGCGGCACCGATAGCATGTAAAGGGGGATCGGGTTTATCCCCGGCTTGTGCATTATGCCTCTCCGACCGGCTCAGTGCCCGAACGCTCATTTCATGGGTTGACTTAGGCATACAAAGTTCATTCCCAGTCTAAGATCGGATCGGACTGAAGGTTGCGGCAGCGAGATTAACAGCACCCAAAAGGGGACCAGGCCGGTCCCCGGCTTGCACATTTTGCCTCTCCGGTCGGCTGAGCACCCACACGCTCATTTCATGGGTTGACTTAGGCATACAAAGTTCATTCCCAGTCTAAGATCAGATCGGACCGAGGGTTGCGGCAACAGGATCGATAGCACGTAATGGGGACTGGATCGGTCCCCAGCTTACGCATTCTGCCTCTGTAGCCAGCTGAGCGCCCGTATGTCCATTTCATGGGTTGGCTTAGGAATAGGGAGTTCATTCCATGTCTAAGCCCCAGTCGAACCGAGGGTTGTGGCAGTGGGACCGATAGCACGTAGAGGGGGACCGGGTCGATCCCCAGCTTGCACATTATGCCTCTCCGACCGACTTAGTGCCCGAATGCTCGTTTCATGGGTTGACTTAGGCATATGAAGTTCATTCCCAATCTAAGATCAGACCGGACTAAGGGTTGCGATAGCAGGATCGACAGCATATAGGGGGGACCGGACCGATCCGTGGCTAGCGCATTCTGCCTCTCCGATTGGCCTCTCCGACTAGCTGAGCGCCTGCACGCTCGTTTCATGGATTGACTTAGGCATACGAAGTTCATCCCCAGTCTAAGCATATGGAGTTCATTCCCAATCTAAGATCGGACTGGATCAAGGCTTGCGGTAGTAGGATCGGTAGCACGCAAGGGGGACCAGGCTGATCCTCGGCTTGCGCATTCTGCCTCTCCGATTGACTGAACGCCCGCACACCCGTTTCGTGGGTTGGCTTAGGCATAGGGAGTTCATTCCATGTCTAAGCCCCAGCTGGACTGAGGGTTGTGGCAGTAGGACTGGTAGCACATAGAGGGGGATCGGGCCGATCCCTGGCTTGCGCATTCTACCTTTCCGGCCGGTTGAGCGCCCGCACGCTCGTTTCATGGGTTGGCTTAGGCATTCAGAGTTCATTCCATGTCTAAGCATATGGAGTTCATTCCCAGTCTAAGAGTTTGAGCCACGGTGCAAATGCTGGGCTCGGGCATGTGCTGGTGTCGCATTTTTTTCGCCTGGGGTACCATCATCGGAGCATCGTCGGAGCATCACTGGAGAGTTTAACCGATGGCATTAGGGGTTCCGACGATTGGGGGGGTCGGGGGGGTGTGCGCACATGATGTGCGATGGGTGCTGGTACTTGGCCCTTATATTGGCCCCCTCTTCCTCATCAAACCTCAAGAACTCACACCCCCTTAAAGAGCATTTGAGATTTTATAGGTTTGCTGCCAGTAGCCATTAAAGTGTCTGAAATGGGGACACTTTTTTCAAACGGTCACAAAATCTTCTCCACTTCGAGTTTTTTGCTGAATTTTTTTTGCATGCCAACAAAAATGCAAGGATCACCTCTACCAAATTTGGGGACAAAACCTTTTCTAAAAAAATTTTAAAAAATCCCAAGCTGTAAAAATTTCAAAAATCGTGAAAAATAGAAAACGGGTCGTCTTGCCATGAAACTTCACATGAAGGCTTAGGGGACCATTGTATGAATTTACAATCCATAAAAATGGCATTGGCAAGGCAGAAATATGAAGATGTGCTTGAACCCACCTACCACCCGTTCGATCCTCGGCTTGCGCATCCTGCCTCTCTGGTCGGCTGAGTGTCCGCACGCTCATTTCGTGGGTTGACTTAGGCATACAGAGTTCATCCCCAGTCTAAGCATACATAGTTCATTCCCAGTCTAAGATCGGATCAGATCGAGGGTTACGGCAGCAGGATCTGCAGCACGCAGGGGGGACCAGGTCGATCCCCGGCTTACGCATTCTACCTCTCTGGCTGGTTGAGCGCCCGCACGCCCGTTTCGTGAGTTGGCTTAGGCATAGGGAGTTCATTCCGTGTCTAAGCCCCAGTCGAACCGAGGGTTGTGGCAACGGGACCGACAACATGCAGAGGGGGATCGGGCCGATCTCCGGCTTGCGTATTATGCCTCTACGATCGGCACAGCACATGAACGCTCGTTTTATGGGTTGACTTAAGCATACGGAGTGCATTCCTAGTCTATGATCGGATCGGATCAAGGGTTACGGCAGTAGGATCGATAGCACACAGGGGGGACCAGGCCAGTCCCTGGCTTACGCATTCTACCTCTCTGACCGGTTGAGCGCCCGCACACTCGTTTCGTGGGTTGGCTTAGGCATACGGAGTTCATTCCTTGTCTAAGCATATGGAGTTCATTCCTTGTCTAAGCATATGGAGTTCATTCCTAGTCTAAGATCGGATTGGGCTAAGGGTTGTGGCAGTAGGACCAGCAGCAGGATCGACAGCACGGAGGGGGGATCGGGTCGATCCCTGGCTTACGAATTCTGTCTCCCGACTGGCCTCTCCGATCGGCTGAGCGCCCGTACGCTCATTTCATGCGTTGACATAGGCATACGGAGTTCATCCCTAGTCTAAGCATACGGAGTTCATTCCGAGTCTAAGATAGGATCAGACCGAAGGTTGCGACAGTCAGATCGGTAGCACGCAAGGGGGACTGGGCCGATCCCCAGCTTGCACATTCTGCCTCTCCGGTCGGTTGAGACCCCACACGCCCGTTTCATGGGTTGGCTTAGGTATAGGGAGTTCATTCCATGTCTAAGCCCCAAACAGAACGAGGGTTGTGGTAGCGAGACCGGCAGCACGTAGAGGGGGACCGGGTCGATCCGCGGCTTGCACATTCTGCCTCTCGTGCCGGCTGAATGCTTGCACGCTCGTTTCATGGGTTGGCTTAGGCATACGAAATTCATTCCATGTCTAAGCATACGAAGTTCATTCCCAGTCTAAGAGTTTGAGCAACAGTGCATATGCTGGGCTCAAGCATGTGCTGGTGCCACATTTTTTTTGCCTAGGGCACCATTACCGGAGCATCGCCGGAGAGCCTAACAGGAGGCATTGGGGGTTCGGTGATTGGGGGGTCGAGGGGGTGTGCGCACATGATGTGTGATGGGTGCTGGTACTTGGCCCTTATATTGGCCCCCTATCCCTCATCAAACCTCGGGAACTCACACTACCTTAAAGAGCATTTGGGATTTTATAAGTTTGCTGCCAGTAGCCATTAAAGTGTCTGAAATGGGGACACTTTTTTCAAATGGTCACAAAATCTTCTCCACTTCAAGTTTTTGGTTGAATTTTTTTGGGCATGCCAACAAAAATACAAGGATCACCTCTACCAAATTTGGGAATAAAACTCTTTCTAAAAAAATTTTAAAAAATCTCTAACTGTAAAAAGTTTCAAAAATAAAAAAATTTAGGGACCGGACAGAGGGTTGCGATAGTAGGTTCGGTAGCACGCAGAGGGATCGGGCCGATCCCCGACATGTGCATTCTACCTCTCCAGCCGATTGAGTGCCCGCACGCCCATTTCATGGGTTGGCTTAGGCATAGGGAGTTCATTCCATGTCTATGCCCCAGTCGGACCAAGGGTTGTGGCAGCAGGACCAGCAGTACGTAGAGGGGACCGACCCGACCCCCGGTTTACGCATTCTGCCTCCTCGACTGGCCTCTCCAGCCAGTTGAGTGTCCGCACGCTCGTTTCGTGGGTTGACTTAGGCATACGGAGTTCATCCCCAGTCTAAGCATACGGAGTTCATGCCTAGTCTAAGATCAGATCGGACAGAGGGTTGCGACAACAAGATCGGCAGCACGCATGGGGGACCAGACCGATCTCTGGCTTGCGCATTTTACCTCTCTGGCCAGCTGAGTGCCCTCACACCCATTTCGTGGGTTGGCTTAGGCATAGGGAGTTCATTCCATGTCTAAGCCCCAGTTAGACCGAGGGTTGTGGCAGCAGGATCGGTAGCATGCAGAGAGGGATCGGGTCAATCCCTGGCTTGCGCATTATGCCTCTCCGGTTGGCTCAACGCTCGAACACTCATTTTGTGGGTTGACTTAGGCATACGAAATTCATTCCCAGTCTAAGATCGGACCAAACTAAGGGTTGTGATAGCAGTATCGACAGCACGCAGGGGGAACTGGGTTGGTCTCTAGCTTGTGAATTCTACCTCTCCGGTCGGCTGAGTGCCCGCACGCTCATTTCATGGGTTGGCTTAGGCATACGGAGTTCATTCCATGTCTAAGCATACAGAGTTCATTACTAGTCTAAGATCAGACCGGACCGAGGGTTGCGGTAGTAGGACTAGTAGCAGGATCGGTAGTACATAGAGGGGGATCAACTCGATCCCCGACTTGTGCATTCTACCTCCCCTATCGGCCTCTCCAGCCAGCTGAACACCCGTACGCTCGTTTCATGGGTTGACTTAGGCATAAGGAGTTCATCCCTGGTCTAAGCATATGGAGTTCATTCCTAGTCTAAGATCAGACCGAATCGAGGGTTGCGGTAGCAGGATCGACAGCACGCAGGGGGGATCGGGCCGATCCCTGCCTTACGCATTCTGCCTCTCCGATCGACTGAGCACCCGTACGCCCATTTTGTGGGTTGGCTTACGCATAGGGAGTTCATTCCATGTCTAAGCCCCATCCAGACCGAGGGTTGTGGCAGTGGGACTGGCAGCACGTAGAGGGGGACCGAGCCGATCCCTGACTTGATCATTATGCCTCTTCGGCTGGCTTAGCGCCCGCACGCTTGTTTCATGGGTTGACTTAGGCATACGGAGTTCATTCCTAGTTTAAGATCGGATCAGACTGAGGGTTTCAGCAGCAAGATCGACAACATGCAAGAGGGATTGGGTCGATCGTCGGCTTGCGCATTCTGCCTCTCCGATCGGCTGGGTGCCCGCACACTTGTTTCATGGGTTGGCTTAGGCATACGGAGTTCATTCCATGTCTAAGCATACGCAGTTCATTCCCAGTCTAAGATCGGATCAGACCGAGGGTTGTAGCAGTAAGATTAGCAGCAGGATCGGCAGCACGTAGGAGGATCGGGCCGATCCCCAGCTTGTGCATTCTACCTCTCCGGTCGGTTGAGTGCCCACACGCTTGTTTCATGGGTTGGCTTAGCATACGGAGTTCATTCCTTATCTAAGCCCCTGCTGGATCGAGGGTCATGGCAGCAGGACTGGCAGCGAGATTTATAGCGTGCAGAGGGGGATCGGGCTAATCTTTGACTTACACATAATGCGTCTCCGACCGACTGAGCGCTCGTACGCTCGTTTCGTGGGTTGACTTAGGCATACGGAGTTCATCCCCAGTCTAAGCATACGGAGTTCATTCCCTGTCGAAGATTGGACTGGACTGAGGGTTGCGGTAGCAGGATCGACAGCACGTAGGGGGGATCGGGCCGATCCCCGACTTGCGCATTCGCCTCTCCGGTCGGTTGAGCGCCCGCACGCCCATTTTATGGGTTGGCTTAGGCATAGGGAGTTCATTCCATGTCTAAGACCCAGTCGGACCGAGGGTTGTGGCAGCGAGACTGGCAGCATGCAGAATGGGATCAAACCAATCCCCAGCTTGCGCATTATGCCTCTCCGGTTGGCTCAATGCCCGAACGTTCGTTTCGTGGGTTAAGTTAGGCATACGGAGTTCATTCCCAGTCTAAGATCAGACCGGACTGAGGTTTGTGGCAGCAGGATCGATCGCACGCAGGAGGGACCGGGTCGGTCCCAGGCTTACGCGTTCTGCCTTTCTGGTCGGCTGAGCGTACACACGCTCATTTCATGGGTTGGCTTAGGCATAAGGAGTTCATTCCATGTCTAAGCATAAGGAGTTCATTCCTAGTCTAAGATCGGACTGGACCAAGGGTTACGACAGTAGGACCAGTAACAGGATCGGTAGCACACAGGGGGGATCGGGCTGATCCCCAGCTTGCACATTCTGCCTCTCCGATTGGCCTCTTGGCCGGTTGAGCACCCGCAAGCTCGTTTCGTGGGTTGACTTAGGCATACGAAGTTCATCCCCAGTCTAAGCATACGAAGTTCATTCCCAGTCTAGGATGTGACTGGACTGAAGGTTGCGGGAGCAGGGTCGGTAGCTCACAGGGGGGACCGGGCGGATCCTCGGCTTGCGCATTCTACCTCTTCGGTCGGTTGAGTGCCCGCATGCCTGTTTCATGGGTTGGTTTAGGCATAGGGAGGTCATTCCATGTCTAAGCCCCAGCCAGACCGATGGTTGTGGCAGCGGGACCGATAGCACGCAGAGGGGGACCGAGCTGATCCCCGGCTTACACATTCTGCCTTTCCGGGTGGCTGAGTACCCGCACGCTCATTTCGTGGGTTCGCTTAGGCATACGAAGTTCATTCCATGTCTAAGCTTACGGAGTTCATTCCCAGTCTAAGAGTTTGAGCCACGGTGCACATGCTGGGCTCGGGCAGGTGCTGGTGTCACATTTTTTTCGCCCGAGGTACTATCGTCGGAGCATCACCGGAGAGCCTAACCGGTAAGATTGGGGGTTCCGACGATTGGGGGGGCCGAGGGGTGTGCCACATGATGTGCAATGGGTTGGCAAAGGCATACGGAGTTCATTCCATGTCTAAGCCCCAACAGAACCGAGGGTTGTGGTAGCTGGACCGGTCACGGGATCAGCAGCATGCAGAGGGGGTTGACTTAAGCATACGGAGTTCATTCCTAGTCTAAGATCAGACCAGACTGAGAGTTGTGGCAGCAGGATCGACAGCACGCAAGGGGGATCAGGCCGGTCCCCGGCTTGCGCATTCTACCTCTTCGACTGGTTGAGCACCCGTACGCTCGTTTTGTGGGTTGGCTTAGGCATACAGAGTTCATTCCCAGTCTAAGATCGGACCGGACCGAAGGTTACGATAGCAGGACTAGCAGCAGGATCAGCAGCACGTAGGGGGGATCGGGTTGGTCCCCAGCTTGCTCATTCTGCCTCTCCTGTCGACTGAGCACCCGCACGCTCGTTTCTTGGGTTGGCTTAGGCATACGGAGTTCATTCCATGTCAAAGCCCCAGTCGAACCGAGGGTTGTGGCAGTAAGACCGACAACGAGATCGGGCTGATCCCCGACTTGCGCATTATGCCTCTTTGGCCGACCTCTTCGGCAGGCTGAGTGTCCGCACGCTCGTTTCATGGGTTGACTTAAACATACGGAGTTCATCCCTAGTCTAAGCATACGGAGTTCATTCCCAATCTAAGATCGGACAAAACCAAGGGTTGTGGCAACAGAATCGGCAGCATGCAGGGGGGATCGGGTCGATTCCCAGCTTGCGCACTCTGCCTCTTCGACCGACTGAGTGCCCGCATGCCCATTTCATGGGTTGGCTTAGGCATAGGGAGTTCATTCCATCTCTAAGCCCTAGCCGGACCAAGGGTTGTGGCAGCATGACCGACAGCACGTAGAGGGGGACCGGGTCGATCCTCGACTTGCACATTATACCTCTCCGACCAGCTCAGCGCCCGAACGCTCGTTTCATGGGTTGACTTAGGCATACTGAGCTCATTCCCAATCTAAGATCGGACCAGACCAAGGGTTGCGGCAGCAAGATTGACAGCACGCAGGGGGGACCAGGTCAATCCCCGGCTTACGCATTCTGCCTCTCCAGTAGGCTGAGCGCTCGTACGCTCATTTCGTGGGTTGGCTTAGGCATACGGAGTTCATTCCATGTCTAAGCATACGGAGTTCATTCCCAGTCTAAGATCGGACCAGACCGAGGGTTACGGCAGTAGGACCAACAGCTGGATTGGCAGCACGTAGGAGGGACCGGGGCAATCCTCGGCATGCGCATTCTACCTCTCTGGTCGACCTCTATGGCCAGTTGAGCACCCACACGCTTATTTCATGGGTTGATTTAGGCATACAGAGTTCATCCCCAGTGTAAGCATATGGAGTTCATTCCCAGTCTAAGATCAGATCAGATCAGATCGAGGGTTACGGCAGCAGGATCGACAGCACACAGGGGGGATCGAGCCAATGCCCGGCTTGTGCATTCTGCCTCTCCGATCGGCTGAGTGCCCGCGTGTTCATTTTATGGGTTGGCTTAGGCATACAGAGTTCATTCCTAGTCTAAGAGTTTGAGCCACGGTGCACATACTGGGCTCGGGCATCATCAGAGAGCCTAACCGACGGCATTGGGGGTTCCGACGATTGGGGGGGCCGGGGGGGTATGCCCACATGATTTGCGATGGGTGCTGGTACTTGGCCCTTATATTGGCCCCCTATCCCTCATCAAACCTCGAGAACTCACACCCCCTTAAAGAGTATTTGAGATTTTATAGGTTTGCTGCCAGTAGCCATTAAAGTGTCTGAAATGGGGATACTTTTTTCAAACGGTCACAAAATCTCCTCCACTTCAAGTTTTTTGCTGAATTGTTTTATGCATGCCAACAAAAATACAAGGATCACCTCTACCAAATTTGGGGACAAAACTCTTTCTAAAAAAATTTTAAAAATCTTGAACCGTAAAAAGTTTCAAAAATCGTGCAAAATAGAAAACGGGTTGTCTTGCCACGAAACTTCACATGAAGGCTTAGGGGACCATTGTATGAATTTACAAGCCATAAAAATGGCATTGGCATGGTAGAAATATGAAGATGTGCTTGAACCCACCTACCACCAGTTCGATCCCCGACTTGCGCATCCTGCCTCTCTGGTCGGCTGAGCGTTCGCACGCTCGTTTCGTGGGTTGACTTAGGCATACGAAGTTCATCCCCAGCCGAAGCAAGCGGAGTTCATTCCCAGTCTAAGATCAGATCGGACCGAGGGTTACGATAGCAGGATCGACAGCACGCAGGGGGGATCAGGCCGATCCCCAGCTTGCGTATTTTGCCTCTCCGATCGGCTAAACGCCCACACGCTCGTGTCATGGGTTGGCTTAGGCATAGGGAGTTCATTCCATGTCTAAGCCCCAGCCGGACAGAGGGCTGTAGCAGCGAGACCGGCATCATGCAGAGGGGGATCGGGTTGATCCTCGGCTTGCGAATTATGCCTCCCTGGTCGGCTCAGTGCCCGCACGCCTGTTTTATGGGTTGACTTAGGCATACGGAGTTCATTCCCAGTCTAAGATCGGATCGAATCGAGGGCTGTGGTAGCAATATCGATAGCACGTAGGTGGGGACCGAGCCAATCCTTGGCTTGCTCATTTTGCCTCTCCGACCGACTGAGCGCTCGTGTGCTAATTTCGTGGGCTGGATTAGGCATACGGAGTTCATTTCGTGTCTAAGCATACGGAGTTCATTCCCAGTCTAAGATAGGATCAGACCGAGGGTAGTGGTAGCATGACCAACCGCAGGATAGGCAACACGCAGGGGGACCGGGTTGATCCCCGGCTTGCTCATCTGCCTCTCTAGCCGGCTGAGCGCTCGCACGCTTGTTACAGGGGTTGACTTAAGCATACGGAGTTCATCCCCAGTCTAACCATACAGAGTTCATTCCAAGTCTTAGATCAAACTGGATTGAGGGTTGCGGCAGTAGGATCGACAACACGTAGGGGGAGCAGGCTGATCCCTGGCTTAAGCATTCTGCCTCTCCGACCGGCAGAGCGCCCGCACGCTCGTTTCGTGGGTTGGCTTAGGCAAAGGGAGTTCATTACATGTCTAAGCCCCAGCCGGACCGAGGGTTGTGGTAGTGGGATTGGCAGCACGCAGAGGGAGACCGGGTCGATCCCCGGCTTGCGCATTCTGCCTCTCCGACCGGCTGAGTGCTTGCACGCTCGTTTCGTGGGTTGGCTTAGGCATACGGAGTTCATTCCATGTCTAAGCATACGGAGTACATTCCCAGTCTAAGATCGGACCAGACCGAGGGTTGCGGCAGCAGGACCAGCAGCATGTAGGGGGGACCGAGTCGATCCTCGGCTTGTGCATTCTGCCTCTCCAGTTGACCTCTCCGGCAGGCTGAGCGCCCACACGCTCGTTTCATGGGTTGACTTAGGCATACGAAGTTCATCCCTAGTCTAAGCGTACAGAGTTCATTCTCAGTCTAATGTCAGACCAGACTGAGGGTTGTGGTAGCAAGATCGATAACACGTAGGGGGACTGGGTCGATCTTCGGCTTGTGCATTCTGCCTCTCTGATTGGCTGAGTGCCCGCATGTCCATTTCGTGGGTTGGCTTAGGCATAGGGAGTTCATTCCATGTCTAAGCCCCAGCCGGACAGAGGGTTATGGCAGTGACATCGACAGCATGCAGAGAGGGACCGGGCCGATCCTTGGCTTGCGCATTATGCCTTTCCGATCGGTTCAGCGCCCGCACGCTCGTTTCGTGGGTTGACTTAGGCATACAGAGTTAATTCCTAGTGTAAGATCAGACCAGTCCGAGGGTTGTGGCAGTAGGATCGACAACACGTAAGGAGGGATCGGGTCGGTCCCCGGCTTACACATTCTACCTCTCCGACCGGCTGAGCACCCGCACGCTCGTTTCATGGGTTGGCTTAAGCATACGGAGTTTATTCCATGTCTAAGCATACAGAGTTCATTCACAGTTTAAGACCAGACCAGATCGAGGGTTGCAGCTGTAAGACCAACAGCAGGATCGACAGCACACAGGGGGGGACCGAGCCGATCCCCGACTTTCACATTCTGCCTCTCCGATCGGTTGAGCGCTCGCACGCTCATTTTGTGGGTTGGCTTAGGCATACAGAGTTCATTCCATGTCTAAGCCCTAGTTGGACTGAGGGTTGTGGTAGCAGGATGGGTAACGGGATCGGTAGCATGCAGAGGAGGATCGAGCTGATCCCCAACTTGCACATTATGCCTCTTCGGTTGGCCTCTTCGATCGGCTGAACGCCCAAACGCTCGTTTCATGGGTTGACTTAGGCATATGGAGTTCATCCCCAGTCTAAGCATACGAAGTTCATTCCCAGTTTAAGATCAGACTGGACCGAGGGTTGTAGTAGTATGATCGACAGCATGCAGGGGGTACCGGGTCGATCCCCGGCTTGCACATTCTGCCTCTCCAGCAAGCTGAGTGCTCGCACGCTCGTTTCGTGGGTTGGCTTAGGCATATGGAGTTCATTCCATGTCTAAGCATACGAAGTTCATTCCCAGTCTAAGATTTTAAGCCACAGTGCACATGCTGGGCTTGAGCATTTGCTCGTGCCGTATTTTGTTCACCCAAGGTACCATCGTCGGAGCATCGCCAGAGAGCCTAACCGGCGGCAATGGGGGTTCCGACGATTGGGGGGGCTGGGGGGTGTGCGCACATGATTTGCGATGGGTGCTGGTACTTGGCCTTTATATTGGCCCCCTATCCCTCATCAAACCTCAAGAACTCACACCCAACTTAAGAGCATTTGAGATTTTATAGGTTTGCTGCCAGTAGCCATTAAAGTGTCTGAAATGGGGACACTTTTTTCAAACGATCACAAAATCTTCTCCACTTTGAGTTTTTAGCTGAATGTTTTTATGGATGCCAACAAAAATACAAGGATCACCTCTACTAAATTTGGGGACAAAACTCTATCTAAAAAAATTTTAAAAAATCCAGAACCGTAAAAAGTTTCAAAAATCATGAAAAATAAAAAATGGGTCATCTTGCCACGAAACTTCACATGAAGGCTTAGGGGACCATTGTATGAATTTACAAGCCATAAAAATGGCATTGGCATGGCAGAAATATGAAGATGTGCTTGAACTCACCTACCACCCATTCGATCCCCGGCTTGCGCATCCTGCCTCTATGGTCAGCTGAGAGTCCGCACGCTCGTTTCATGGGTTGACTTAGGCATACGAAGTTCATCCCCAGTCTAAGCATACGGAGTTCATTCTCAGTCTGAGATTGGATCGGATCGAGGGTTACGACAGCAGGATCGGTAGCACGCAGGAGGGACTGAGCTGATCCTTAGCTTGTGCATTCTGCCTCTCTGGCCGGCTGAGTACCCGCACGCTCATTTCATGGGTTGGCTTAGGCATAGGGAGTTCATTCCATGTCTAAGCCCCAACCAGACCGAGGGTTGTGGCAACGGGACCAACAGCATGCAGAGGAAGACCGGGTCGATCCCCGACTTGCGCATTATGCCTCTTCAGTCGGCTCAATGCCCGCAAGCTCATTTCATGGGTTGACTTAGGCATACAGAGTTTATTCCCAATCTAAGATCAGACTAGACCGAGGATTGTGACAGCAGGATTGACAGCACGCAGGGGGGATCGGATCGATCCCCGACTTACGCATTCTGCCTCTTTGGTGGACTGAGCGCCCGCACGCTCGTTTCATGGGTTGGCTTAGGCATACGGAGTTCATTCCATGCCTAAGCATATGGAGTTCATTCCCAGTCTAAGATTCGACTGGACTGAGGGTTGCAGCAGTAGGACCAGTAGCAGGATCGGTAGCACATAAGGAGGATTGGGTCGATCCCCGACTTGCGCATTCTCCCTCTCCGACCGGCTGAGTGTTCGCACGCTCGTTTCATGGGTTGGTTTGGGCATAGGGAGTTCATTCCATGTCTAAGCCCCAGTCTGATGAAAAGGTTGTGGCAGCGGGACCAATAGCACGTAGAGAGGGACCGGGCCGATCCTTGGCTTGCGCATTATGCCTCTCCGACTGGCTCTGTGCCTGCACGCTCATTTCGTGGGTTGACTTAGGCATATGAAGTTCATTCCCAGTCTAAGATCGGACCATACTGAGGGTTGCGACAGCAGGATCGACAGCATGTAGGGGTGGATCGGGCCGATCTTCGGCTTGCGCATTCTACCTCTCCAACCGATTGAGCGCCCGCACGCCTATTTCGTGGGTTGGCTTAGGCGTAGGGAGTTCATTCCATGTCTAGGCCCCAGTTGGACCGAGTGTTGTGGCAGCGGGACCGGTAGCATGTAGAAGGGGACCGGGCCGATCCCAGGCTTGCGCATTATGCCTCTCCGGTCGGCCTAGCACCCTCACGCTCATTTCATGGGTTAACTTAGGCATACGGAGTTCATTCCCAGTCTAAGATCAGATCAGACCGACGGTTGTGACGGCAGGATCGATAGCACACAGGGGGGGATCGGGCTGGTCCCCAGCTTCCGTATTCTGCCTCTCCGGTTGGCTAAGCGCCTACACGCTTCTTTCGTGGGTTGGCTTAAGCATACGGAGTTCATTCCCAGTCTAAGATCAGATCGGATCGAGGGTTGTGGCAGCAAGACTAGTAGTAGGATCGACAGCACACAGGGGGGGATGGGGCTGATCCCCGACTTGCACATTCTGCCTCTCCGACAGGCTGAGTGCCCGCACGCTCATTTCATAGGTTGGCTTAGGCATACGAAGTTCATTCCATTTCTAAGCCCCAGCTGGATCGAGGGTTATGGCTACAGGACTGACAGCGAGATCAGCAGCATGCAGAGGGGGATCAGGCTACTCCTCGACTCGTGCATTATACCTCTCGAACTGACCTTTCTTGCCGATTGAGCGCCTGTCTGCTCGTTTCGTGGGTTGGCTTAGGCATACGGGGTTCATTCCATGCCTAAGCATACGGAGTTCATTCCCAGTCTAAGATCGGACTGGATTTAGGGCTGTAACAGTAGGACCAGCAGCTGGATCGGTAGCACGTAGGGGGGATCGAGCTGATCCCAGACCTACGCATTCTGCCTCTCCGGCCGACTGAGCGCCCAGACGCTCGTTTCTTGGGTTGGCTTAGGCATACAGTGTTCATTCCATGTCTAAGCATACGGAGTTCATTCCCAGCCTAAGATCAGACCAGATCGAGGGTTGCGACAGCAGGACTAGCACAAGATCGACAGCACGCAGGGGGATCGGGTTTATCCACGGCTTGCGCATTCTGCCTCTTCGACCGGTTGAGCGCCCGCACGCTCGTTTCATGGGTTGGCTTAGGCATACGGAGTTCATTCCATGTCTAAGCCCCAGTCGGACCGAGGGTTATGGCAGCAGGACCGGCAATGGGATCGATAGCATACAGAAGGGGACCGAACCGATCCCCGACTTGCACATTATGCCTCTCTAGACAGCTCAGCACCCGTACGCTCGTTTTATGGGTTAACTTATGCATACGGAGTTCATTCCCAGTATAAGATCAGACCAGACCGAGGGTTGCGGTAGCAAGATCGATAGCACGCAGAGGGGATCAGGTCGAGCCCCGGCTTGCGCATTCTACCTCTCCGGTCGACTGAGCACCCGCACGCTCGTTTTGTCGGTTGGCTTAGGCATACGGAGTTATTCCATGTCTATGCCCCAGTCGGACTGAGGGTTGTGGCAGCAGGACCGGCAGTAAGATCAACAGCACGTAGAGAGGGACCAGGCTGATCCCCGGCTTGCGCATTATGCCTCTCTGATCGGCCTTTACGGTCGACTGAGCGCCCGCACGCTCGTTTCGTGGGTTGACTTAGGCATACGGAGTTCATCCCCAGTCTAGGCATACGAAGTTCATTCCCAGTCTAAGATCGGACAAGACTGAGGGTTACGGCAGTAGGATCTATAGCACGCAGGGGGGACCGGGTCGATCCTTGGCTTGTGCATTCTGCCTCTCCGGTCGGCTGAGCGCCCACACGCCCATTTCGTGGGTTAGCTTAGGCATACGGAGTTCATTCCATGTGTAAGCCCCAGCCGAATCAAAGGTTGTGGCAGCGGGACCAGCAGCACGCAAAAGGGGATCGAGCTGATCTCTGGCTTGCGCATTACGCCTCTTCGGTCGGCTCAGCGTTCGCACTCTCGTTTCGTGGGTTAACTTATGCATACGGAGTTCATTCCCAGTCTAAGATCGAACCGGACCGAGGGTTGTAGCAGTAGGATCGACAGCATGCAGGGGGAAATCAGGTCGATCCCTAACTTGTACATTCTACCCCTTCGGCCGACTGAGCGCCTGCACGCTTGTTTCATGGGTTGGCTTAGGCATACGGAGTTCATTCCATGTCTAAGCATACGAAGTTCATTCGTAGCCTAAAATTTTGAGCCACGGTGCACATGCTGGGCTTGGGCATATTCTGGTGCCGCATTTTTTTTACCTGGGGCACCATCGTCGGAGCATCGTCGGAGAGCCTAACCGACGGCATTGGGGGTTCCGGTGATTGGGGGGTCGGGGGGTTTGCGCACATGATGTGCGATGGGTGCTGGTACGTGTGTCACGGGCTCCGACCTTAGACTTAGAAACCGTGTGGCCTTAGGCTTGGAATCTCCTCCTTTATGCCTAAGTCAGCCTAAAACACAAGCGTATGGGCACTAGAACAATGGGAAGAGCTGATTAAGCAAGTTAAAGAGAAACAGGATAAGAAGGCAAAATTCTAGAAATGTTCTTGTATTCACTGAAACGGAAGTGTTTGATGGTGTACAAATGAGGAACGAGCAGCTCTCTATTTATAGTTGAGGCTCCAACTTACACTTAATGGCAATATCTTTAGAATAAAGGCTAAAATCATAGGATTATACAGATTACAATCAATCAGGATGCTAACTCCTGATTTTTAGGGTCAACCAAATCTGCCAGGATGCTGCTGCTGATCCTGCCTGCTTCTAGAAGCTTCCCTTGTGTGTCCAGCACCTTGGGCCCTTCTGGATGTGGTGCGAGCAACTTGTATGCCAGGCCTTGGTCTCACGGGTTGGCCTGCAAGTTGGGCGAGTGTTCTGAACTCATTTGCTAGGCTTTGCACATAGATACTCGCCAGCACGCCTGGTTGCGGGCCTGAACCTCTAGCTCACCTGCTGGTGTGCCTGATGTGCCTGGCGTGCCTGGCCAGGGTGTGACATTCTCCCCCACCTGATTGCGTAACACCCTATTGCATCTTCTGCATGGTACTACCTGATCTGGTCCCTGAACTGCCATAAGTCATCTGCTGGTTCCCAACTTGCCTCACTATCTGGAAGTCCCTTC
This sequence comes from Durio zibethinus, assembly GCF_047325235.1. Lineage (NCBI taxonomy): Eukaryota > Viridiplantae > Streptophyta > Magnoliopsida > Malvales > Malvaceae > Durio > Durio zibethinus. The sequence continues at coordinate 22,405,840 of NC_143165.1, forward strand.
CAGCGCACCAAGTACTCTTGTTTTGGATGATAGTTCTTCCGTCTCACCTCTCGGTCAGCTATGATGCTGTGGACTTCCTTCTCATATAAGGCCCTTGCTCTCAATGGCACACGCTTTGACTCTGCCCATCTTGGATCTCCCTCATCCTCATGGAACGGCTTGAGCATGCTCACATGGAACACCGGGTGTACCCTCAGCTTGGGTGGCATATCCAGCTTGTAGGCAACCTTGCCTACCCTCTTGACTACTCGAAAAGGTCCCTCATACCTCTGGACTAGGCCTTTGTGCAGCCCCCTATGGCGCACAATGGGATGCAGCTTCACCAATACCAAGTCTCCAACCTGGAACTGAATGTCTCGCCTATTCTGGTCTACCCACTTCTTCGACCTCTTGGCCGCCTTGTGTAGACAAACTCTGGCCAAGTTAGTTTGCTCCTGCCATGCCTTGGCAAACTTGTATGCTGCTGGATTTGACCCTGTATAACCTGCAGCAATCTAACCGGGTGTTAGTGGTTGTTGCCCTGTCACAACCTCAAATGGGCTTTAGTTCATTACCTCGTTCCTTTGCAAGTTGTAGGAAAACTGCGCAATATCTAGTAGCTTTGGCCAGTCCCTTTGTGTGGCACTCACATAGTGCCTGAGGTAGACCTTCAATAGTCCATTCACTCATTCTGTCTGCCCATCGGTCTACAGATGCATGCTGGTGGAAAAGTTCAAGTCTGACCCTAACAGCTTGAACAACTCAGTCCAAAACCTACCCGTGAAATGCCCGTCCCGATCATTAACAATGGTCCTCGGCACTTAACCATGTTTTTCAGGAACAATCGAGCTACCTCCTTGACTGGGCACTCCTTGGTTGCTGGAATGAAGATTCCATACTTGGAAAACCTGTCCATCACTACCATGATGCTTCCAAACCCTTTTGCTTTGGGTAGACCGACTATAAAGTCCAGAGAAACACTCTCCCATGGTCGCTTTGGCACTGGCAATGGCTCCAAGAGACCGCCTGGTTTCTTGAGCTCCATCTTGTCCTACTGGTACACAAGACATGTCTTCACATAGGCCTCCACATCGTCCCTCATGTACGGCCAGTAGTATCGATCCTCGATCAACGCCAAGGTACAACTCACTCCGGGGTATCCAGCCCACCTTGAATCATGGCATTCTTGCAAAACTTCCTTGCAGAGCTTCCCGTGCTGCGACACAAACAGTCTACTTCCCCTGGTGTACTGTAAGCCATCCTGTGACCAAAACTGCCTAGTCTTACCTTGCTGGGCGTACTCCATCAAAGCCTTGGCTGTAGGATCATGCACAAGTCCCTTCTTGATGAGCGGCACCAGTGACCCCTCTGGTTGGCTAGTGGCAGCAAGGTTAGCCTTCCTGCTCAGGGCATCTGCCACTAGGTTCACCCGCCCCAACTTCTACTCCATCTGGAAATCAAATTCCGTAAGAAAATCTTGCCATCTCACCTGCTTGGAGGACAGCTTCTTCTACGTCTGGAAGTAGTTGGTCGCCACATTGTCCATCCTAACCACAAACCTTGATCCTAATTGGTAATGGCGTCAAGTGTGTAAGCAGTGCACCACTACAGTCATCTCTTTCTCTTGGATTGTGTACTTGCGCTCAGTCTCATTCAGCTTCCTACTCTCGAACGCGACTGGACGTCCCTCCTGCATCAACACGCCCCCTATGGCAAAGTTTGATGCATCCGTATGCACCTCATACGGCTTGGCATGGTCTGGCAAGGCTAAGACTGGCTCTTCGGTCATAGCCTGCTTCAACCTGTCAAAGGCTTCCTGACACCCTGCACTCCACCTCATGCTTTCCCTTTCTTGAGTAAGTCAGTCAATGGCGTGGCCATTGCTGAGTGACCTTTGTGAAGCGCCTGTAGTAGTTGACCAGCCTAAGAAACGATCTCAACTCAGTGACCTTGGCTGGTGGTTGCCACTCCAGGATGGTGTGTATCTTGCCTTCATCCATGCGTATCTTGCCACCTCTCACTATGTGGCTAAGGAACGGGATCTCCTGCTGGGTGAATTAACACTTCTCCCTCTTGACAAATAGCTTGTGCGCCCGTAACACCTCGAACACCTGTCTCAAGTGGTCTACATGCTCTCCCAAAGTCTGGCTATAGATCACAATGTCATCCAAATAAACCACAACAAACTGATCAAGGAATGACTGAAGTACCTTGTTCATAAAGGTGCAGAATGTTGCTGGGGTGTTCGTGAGTCTGAAAGTCATCACCAATAACTCATACGAACCATACCGAGTGACACATGCTATCTTTGGCTCATCTCCCTCTGCGATCCTGACTTGATAGTAGCCTGACCTCAAATCCAGCTTGGTGAACCACCTTGTGCCCCCAAGTTGATCGAACAAGTCTGCAATAAGTGAGATGGGGTACTTGTTCTTGATGGTCAGCTTGTTCAAAGCCCGGTAGTCTATTCACAGCTGCAACAACCCATCATGCTTGTGCTGAAATAGAACCGGTGCACCATAGGGTGCCTTCGATGGCCTGATGAAGCCAGCATCAACTAACTCTTTGAGCTACTTCTTCAACTCCTCCAACTCTGGTGGAGACATTTGGTAAGGGGCTCTAGCAGGTGGCTTGGCCTCGGACACCAGCTCGATCTTGTGGTCCACCTCCCTCTTAGGTGGTAGCTTGCTAGGTAGCTTTGCGAGCATCACATCACTAAAGGTCTTCAGCACGTTTAGCACCTCTAAGGGTGACTTGATCTCCTTCTCCCTTGGCTCATCATATTTCAGGAAAGCCAAGAAGGTGTCTTCTTGTCTGCTTACCGCCTTGGCAAATTGAATGGCTAACACAACCCAACTCCAGACCCTCTCCTTAATGGCACTAGGCATTGGCACCATGCATCCAAGATGCAAACACAATCGGTAAAAGGCACAAGGAGGGTGTTAATCCGAACAAGGAAATCCAACCCAATCACAAACTCATAGTCATCAAGGGGTATTACCTCAATGGTCTCCTTGCCTTTCTAGTCTTCAAGCTGCAACTCCACTCCCCGCGCTACTCCAATGGCTGGAACTTCCTTGGAGTTCACCATTTTGATGGTACCAATCCCTTTCTACACCTTTAGTCTGAGCTTCCGGGCTCTATCACCTGAAATAAAATGATGTGAGGCATCTATGTCCTTTAGTGCACTCACCTTCTGACCCGCAACCATCAGATCCGCAAACATTAAGCCCTTTGCTTGCGGCTCCCCTTACTCTGGACAGCATTGAGCACCAACGACCCAAGCTTTGCTGCCCCTGACTCTGGCTCCTTATCAGACTCCTTGTCTACAGTAGCCAGCTTGCCCTTCTGTGGGTAATTACGCGCTATGTGGCTCCCTCCATATAGGTAGCATGCTAGTGGCTCTCGGTCCCCTTTTGCTTTCCACTTGCCTGCTGGTGGCTTCCTTTCACCATCCTTGGTTGAATGGTCTCGGTCTCCATCCTTGGACTCTCGATCACGGTCCTTCCCCTTGGACTGCTTCTTTCGATCTTTATCATCCCTGCCCTTACCCTTAGGCTTGGTAGACTCGAACTTGTTCAGAGACTTGAACTCTATCAAGGCCTCGGTAGTAGTCATGGCTTTAGCCAAGTTATGAACTCCTCTCCTTTGTAGCTCATTCTTCACCCATGGCTTCAGCCCATCCATGAAAGCAAATAAGGCATCCTTCTCACCTAGATCCGAGATTTGTAGCATCAGTTCAGAGAATTTTTGGACATATTCCCTTATGTCCCCTTACTGGCTCAGCCTGTGCAACTTTGCCCGTGCCTCATCATTGGCATACTCCGGGTAAAATTATTCTCTAAACTCTTTTTGGAACTCTGCCCAGGTTCCAATCTTGGGGCTCCCACACCTGACATCATCACACCTACGCCTCTACCACAATAAGGCTACATCAGTGAGATACATAGCAGCGATGCTTACCTTTATCGCCTCATCTTGCATGCCCATGGCCTAGAAGTACTGCTCCATACCCTAAAGGCAGTTATCTACTTCCTTGGCCGCCCTAGTCCCCTTGAACTCCTTAGGCTTGGGGACATCCAATCTTGACTTGGACACTCCAGCAAACATGCCATTCCCAATGGTAGTCTTGCAAGCAACGAGCTCACTGGTAAGCTCCTCCATCCGCTGGTGCATGGCCTCCATGCCATCGCGCAAGGTCAGCACTTCAGCCTCCAAGGTCTGATTCTTTTGGGTGAACACGTCCAAGCCTTTGTTGAGAGCAGCTTGCAGCTCACTTTGGATCTCCTCCCCCATGGAGTCTAGCGATGCAATGTGAGTCTCTACCCCCTCAAGCTTCTCCCCCAAGTCGCCCATGGTCACCTCCACCTTGGCCAGCCTACCGTCCATGGTAGACCAGATATCTTTAGAACTGGCTTTCCTCCCTCTTCCATGCCCATGCTTTTGGGCCTCTGGTTGTTGGTTAGCAGTGTCACTTTGGGATGCCATCTCCTCTAACCTACACAACACAAACACGCAGAATCGAAGTCGCTCTGATACCAACTGTCATGGGCTCCGACCTTAGACTCAGAAACCGTGTGGCCTTAGGCTTGGAATCTCCTCCTTTATGCCTAAGTCAGCCTAAAACACAAGTGTACAGGCACTAGAACAACAAGAAGGGCTGATTACGCAAGTTAAAGAGAAACAAGATAAGAAGGCAGAATTCTGGAAATGCTCTTCTATTCACTAAAATAGAAGTGTTTAATGGTGTACAAATGAGGGAGGAGCAGCCCTTTATTTATAGTTGAGGCTCCAGCTTACACTTAATGGCAATATCCCTAGAATAAAGGGTAAAATCATGGGATTATATAGATTACAATGAATCAGGATGCTAACTCTTGATTTTTAGGGTCAACCAAATCAACTAGGATGCTGCTGCCGATCCTGCCTACTTCAAGAAGCTTCCCTTGCGTGTCCAGCACCTTGGGCCCTTCTGGATGTGGTGCAGGCAGCTTGTATGCCAGGCCTTGGTCTCATGGGCTGCCTGCAAGTTGGGTGGGCATTCTGAACTCGTTTGCTAGGCTTTGCGCACAGATACCCGCCAGCACACCTGGTCTGCGGGCCTCAACCTCTGGCTCACCTACTGGTGCACCTGATGTGCCTGGCGTGCCCGCTCAGGGTGTGACACTTGGCCCTTATATTGGCCCCCTATCCCTCATCAAACCTTGAGAACTCACACCCCCTTAAAGAGCATTTGAGATTTTATAAGTTTGCTACCAGTAGCCATTAAAGTGTCTCAAATGGGGACACTTTTTTCAAACGGTCACAAAATCTTCTCCACTTCGATTTTTTAGCTGAATTTTTTTGTGAATGCCAAAAAAAATACAAGGATCACCTCTACCAAATTTTGGGACAAAACTCTTTCTAAAAATTTTTTAAAAAATCCCGAACCATAAAAAGTTTTGAAAATCGTGAAAAATAGAAAATGGGTCATCTTGCCACAAAACTTCACATGAAGGCTTAGGGGAAAATTGTATGAATTTACAAGACATAAAAATGGCATTGGTACGGCAGAAATATGAAGATGTGCTTGAACCCACCTACCACCCATTCGATCCTTGGTTGCGCATCTTGCCTCTCTGGTTGGCTTAGCGCCCGCACACTTGTTTCGTGGGTTGACTTAGGCATATGGAGTTCATCCCCAGTCTAAGCATATGGAGTTCATTCCCAGTCTAAGATCGGATTGAACCGAGGATTGCGACAGTAGGATCGGTAGCACGCAGGAGGGACCGGGGCAATCCCCGGCTTGCGCATTCTGCCTCTCCGATCGGTCAAGTGCCTGCACGCCTATTTCGTGGCTTGGCTTAGGCATAGGGAGTTCATTCCATGTCTAGGCCCCAGCCAGACCGAGGGTTCTGGCAGCGTGACCGACAGCACACAGAGGGGGACCAGGTCGATCCCCGGCTTGCGCATTATGCCTCTCCGGTTGGCTCAGCGCCCGCATGGTCGTTTCGTGGGTTGACTTAGGCATACGGAGTTCATTCCCAGTCTAAGATCAGACCGGACCAAGGGTTACGGTAGCAGGATCGACAGCACGTAGGGGGGATCGGGCCGATCCCTGGCTTGCGCATTCTGCCTCTCTGACCGGCTGAGCACCCGCATGCTCATTTCGTGGGTTGGCGTAGGCATACGGAGTTGATTCCATGTTTAAGCATATAGAGTTCATTCCTAGTCTAAGATCAGACCGGACCAAGGGTTGCGGTAGCAGGACCAGCAGCAGGATCGGTAGCACGTAAGGGGGGGACCAGGCCGATCCCCGGCTTGCGCATTCTGCCTCTCCGGTCGGTTGAGCGCCCGCACGCTCATTTCATGGGTTGGCTTAGGCATACGGAGTTCATTCCATGTCTACGCATACAGAGTTCATTCCCAGTCTAAGATCGGACCAGACCGAGGGTTGTGGCAGCAGGACCAGCAGTAGGATCGACAGCACGCAGGGGGGACCGGGCTGATCCTCGACTTACGCATTCTACCTCTCCGGCCGACTGAATGCCTGTACGATCATTTCATCGTTGGCTTAGGCATATGGAGTTCATTCCATGTCTAAGCCCCAGCCGGATCGAGGGTTGTGGTAGCAAGACCGACAGCAAGACCAGCAGTGGGATCGACAGCACGTAGAGGGGTACCGGGCTAATCCCTGATTTGTGCATTATGCCTCTACGACCGGCCTCTCCGGTCGACTGAGCGCTCGCATGCTCATTTTAATGGGTTGACTTAGGCATACGAAGTTCATCCCCAATCTAAGCATACGGAGTTCATTCCCAGTCTAAGATCAGACTGGACCGAGGGTTACGACAATAGGATCGGTAGCACGCAGGGGGGATCGAGCCAATCCCCAGCTTGCGCATTCTGCCTCTCTGACCGACTGAGCGCCCTGCATGCCCGTTTCATGGGTTGGCTTAGTCATAGGGAGTTCATTCCATGTCTAAGCCACAGCCGGACTGAGGGTTGTGGTAGTGGGATCGGCAGCACGTCGGGGGGACCGGGCTGATGCCTGGCTTGCGCATTCTGCCTCTTCGACCGGCTGAGTGCCCGCATGCCCGTTTCATGGGTTGGCTTAGGCATAGGGAGTTCATTCCATGCCTAAGCCCCAGCCAGATCGAGGGTTGTGGTAACGGGACCGATAGCACGTAGAGGGGGACCAGGCCGATCCCCGACTTGCGCATTATGCCTCTTCGATCAGCTCAGCGCCTGCACACTCATTTCGTGGGTTGACTTATGCATACAGAGTTCATTCCCAGTCTAAGATAGGACCGGACCGAGGGTTGCGGTAGCAAGATCAACAGCATGCAGGGGGGACCGGGCTGATCCCCAGCTTGCGCATTCTGCCTCTCTAGCCAGCTGAGCACCCGTACGCTCGTTTCGTAGTTTAGCTTAGGCATACGATGTTCATTCCACATCTAAGCATACGGAGTTCATTCCTAGTCTAAGATTTTGAGCTTCGACGCACATGCTAGGCTCAGGCATGTGCTGGTACCACATTTTTTTCTCCTGTGGCACCATCACCGGAGCATCGTCGGAGAGCCTAACCAGCGGCATTGGGGGTTTCGGCGATTTGAGATTTTATAGGTTTGCTGCCAGTAGCCATTAAAGTGTCTCAAATGGGGACACTTTTTTCAAACGGTCACAAAATCCTCTCCACTTCGAGTTTTTAGCTGAATTTTTTTGTGCATGCCAAGAAAAATACAAGGATCACCTCTAACAATTTTGGGGGCAAAACTCTTTCTAAAAAAATTTTAAAAAATCCCGAACCGCAAAAAGTTTCAAAAATCATGAAAAATAGAAAACGGGTTGTGCTTGAACCCACCTACCACCCGTTCGATCCCAGGCTTGTGCATCCTGCCTCTCTGGTCAGCTGAGCGCCAGCACTTTTGTTTCATGGGAGGCATACGGAGTTCATCCCCCGTCTAAGCATACGGAGTTCATTCCCAACCTAAGATCGGATCGGACAGAGGGTTGCGACAACAGGACCGACAGCACGCAAGGGGGATCGGGTCCATCCTGGCTTGCGCATTCTGCCTCTCCAACCAGCTGAGCGCCTGTATGCCCATTTCATGGGTTGCCTTAGGCATAGGGAGTTCATTCCATGTCTCAGCCCCAATCGGACCGAAGGTTATCGCAGCAGGACCGGCAGCACACAGAGGGGGACTGGGTCGATCCCCGACTTGCGCATTATGCCTCTCCGGTTGGCTCAGCACCCGCACTCTCATTTCATGGGTTGGCTTAGTCATAGGGAGTTCATTCCATGTCTAAGCCATAGCTGGATCGAGGGTTGTGGCAGTGGGATCGACAGCATGTCGAGGGGACCGGGCTGATCCCCGACTTGCGCATTCTGCCTCTCCGGCCGGTTGAGTGCCCACACGTCCGTTTCATGGGTTGGCTTAGGCATAGGGAGTTCATTCCATGCCTAAGCCCTAGCCAGACCGAGGGTTGTGGTAGCGGGACCGATAGCATCCATAGGGGGACCAGGCCGATCCTCGGCTCGCGTATTTTGCCTCTTCGGTCGGCTCAGAGCTCGCACGCTCGTTTCGTGGATTAACTTATGCATACGGAGTTCATTCCCAGTCTAAGATTGGACCGGACCGAGGGTTGCGGCAGCAGGATCGATAGCGCGTAGGGGGGACCGAGCCGATCCTTGGCTTGCACATTTTGCCTCTCTGGCCGGCTGAGCACCCGGACGCTCGTTTCATAGGTTAGTTTAGGCATATAGAGTTCATTCCACGTCTAAGCATATGGAGTTCATTCCCAGTCTAAGATTTTGGGCCACGATGCACATGCTAGGCTCGGGCATGTGCTGGTGCCGTATTTTTTTTGCACGGGGCACCATCGTCGGAGAGCCTAACCGATGGCATTGAAGGTTCCGATGATTTGGGGGGTCGGGGGGTGTGCGCACATGATGTGTGATGGGTGCTAGTACTTGGCCATTATTGGCCCCCTATCCCTCTTCAAACCTCGAGAACTCACACCCCCTTAAAGAGCATTTGAGATTTTATAGGTTTGCTGCCAGTAGCCATTAAACTGTCTGAAATGGGGACACTTTTTTCAAATGGTCACAAAATCTTCTCCACTTCGAGTTTTTAGCTGAATGTTTTTGTGCATGCCAAAAAAAATACAAGGATCATCTCTACCAAATTTGGGGACAAAACTCTTTCTAAAAAAATTTTAAAAAATCTTGAACCGCTAAAAGTTTCAAAAATCATGAAAAATAGAAAACGGGTCTTCTTGCCACGAAACTTGACATGAAGGCTTAGGGGACCATTGTATGAATTTACAAGCCATAAAAGTGGCATTGGCACAGCAAAAATATGAAGATGTGCTTGTACCCACCTACCACCCGTTCGATCCCTGGCTTACGCATCTTGCCTCTCTAGTCAGCTAAGCGCCCGCACGCTCGTTTCGTGGGTTGACTTAGGCATACGGAGTTCATACCCAATCTAAGAATACGAAGTTCATTCCCAGTCTAAGATTGGACTGGATCGAGGGTTGCGGCTGCAGGATCGACAGCACGCAGGGGGGACCGGATCGATCCCTGGCTTGCGCATTCTACCTCTCCGACCGACTAAGCACCCGCACGTCCATTTCGTGGGTTGGCTTAGGCATAGAGAGTTCATTCCATGTGTAAGCTCCAGCCGGACTGAGGGTTGTGGTAGCGGGACCGGCAGCATGTAGAGGGGGACCCGGCTGGTCCCCGACTTGCGCATTATGCCTCTTCGGCCAGCTCAGCACTCGCACGCTCGTTTCGCGGGTTGACTTATGCATACAGAGTTCATTCCCAGTCTAACATCAGACCAGACCGAAGGTTGCGGCAGCAGGATCGACAGCACGTAGGGGGACCAGGCCAATGCCTGGCTCGTGCATTCTACTTCTCCGGTCGACTGAGTGCCCGCATGCTCATTTCGTGGGTTGGCTTAGGCATACAGAGTTCATTCCATGGCTAAGCATACAAAGTTCCTTCCCAGTCTAGGCATACGAAGTTCATCCCCAGTCTAAGCATACGGAGTTCATTCGAAGTCTTAGATTAGATCGGACCGAGGGTTGTGGCAGCAAGATCGACAGCATGTAGGGGGGACCGGGCCGATCCCTGGCTTGCACATTCGGCCTCTTCGACCGACTGAGCACCCATACGCCCGTTTCGTGGGTTGGCTTAGGCATAGGGAGTTCATTCCATGTGTAAGCCCCAGCCGGACCGAGGGTTGTGGCAACGGGGCCAGCAGCGCGCAGAGGGGGATCGGGCTGGTCCTCAACTTGTGCATTATGCCTCTTCGGCCAGCTCAACACCCGTACGCTAGTTTCATGGATTCACTTATGCATATAGAGTTAATTTCCGTCAAACATCGGACCAGACTGAGGGTTGTGACAGCAGGATCGACAGCACGCAGAGGGGACCGGGCCAATCCCCGGCTCGTGCATTCTGCTTCTCCGGCTCGCATGCTCGTTTCGTGGGTTGGTTTAGGCATACAGAGTTCATTCCATGGCTAAGCATACAGAGTTCCTTCCCAGTCTAGGCATACGGAGTTCATCCCCAGTCTAAGCATACGGAGTTCATCCCCAGTGTAAGCATACGGAGTTCATTCCCAGTCTAAGATCGGATCGGACTGAGGGTTGCGGCAGCAAGATCGATAACACGTAGGGGGACCGGGCCGATCCCTGGCTTATGCATTCTGCCTCTTCGACTGGCTGAGCACCCGCACGCCCATTTCGTGGGTTGGCTTAGGCATAAGGAGTTCATTCCATGTCTAAGCCCCAGCCAGACAGAGGGTTGTGGTAGCGGGACCAGCAGCACACAGAGGGGGACTATGCCGATCCTCGGCTTGCGCATTATGCCTCTTCGGCCGAGTCAGCGCCCGCACGCTCATTTTGTGGGTTGACTTTTGCATACGGAGTTCATTCCCAGTCTAAGATCAGACCAGACTAAGGGTTGCGATAGCAAGATCGACAGCACGCAGGGGGGGATCGGGCCTCTTCGATCGGTTGAGCGCCCGTACGCTCGTTTCGTGGGTTGGATTAGGCATACGGAGTTCGTTCCATGTCTAAGCATATGGAGTTCATTCCCAGTCTAAGATTTTGAGCCACGGTGCACATGCTGGGCTCGGGCATGTGCTGGTGTCGCATTTTTTTCGCTCGGTGCACCATCGTCGGAGCATCACCGGAGAGCCTAATCGGCGGCATTGGGGGTTTCGGCGATTGGGGGGTCGGGGGGTGTGCGCACATGATGTGCGATGGGTGCTGGTCCTTGGCCCTTTTATTGGCCCCCTATCCCTCATCAAACCTTGAGAACTCACACCCCCTTAAAGAACATTTGAGATTTTAAAGGTTTGCTGCCAGAAGCCATTAAAGTGTCTGAAATGGGGACACTTTTTTCAAACGGTCACAAAATCTTCTCCACTTCGAGTTTTTAGCTGAATTTTTTTGTGCAAGCCAACAAAAATACAAGGATCACCTCTACCAAATTTGGGGACAAAAATCTTTCTAAAAAAATTTTAAAAAAATCCCGAACCGCAAAAAGTTTCAAAAATTATGGAAAATAGAAAACGGGTTGTCTTCCCAAGAAACTTCTCATGAAGGCTTAGGAGACCATTCTATGAATTTACAAGCCATAAAAATGGCATTGGCATGGTAGAAATATGAAAATGTTCTTGAACCCACCTACCACTTATTCGATCCCTGGCTTGTGCATCCTGCCTCTCTGGTCGGCTGAGCGCCAGCACTTTTGTTTCGTGGGAGGCATACAGAGTTCATCCCTAGTCTAAGCATACGAAGTTCATTCCCAGCCTAAGATCGGATCGGACCGAGGGTTGCGGTAGTAGGATCGATAGCACGCAAGGGGGATCGGGTCCATCCCGGCTTGCGCATTCTACCTCTCCAACCGGCTGAGCGCCCGTATGCCCATTTCATGGGTTGCCTTAGGCATAGGGAGTTCATTCCATGTGTCAGCCCCAGTCGGATCGAGGGTTATGGCAGCGGGAACGGCAGCACACAGAGGGGGACCGGGTCGATCCCCGACTTACGCATTATGCCTCTCCGACTGGCTCAACGTCCGTACTCTCGTTTCATGGGTTGGCTTAGTCATAAGGAGTTCATTCCATGTCTAAGCCACAGTCGGACCGAGGGTTGTGGCAGTGGGATCGGTAGCACACGGAGGGGACCGAGCTGATCCCCGGCTTGTGCATTCTGCCTCTTCGATGAGTTGAGTGCCCGCATGCCCGTTTCGTGGGTTGGCTTAGGCATAGGGAGTTCATTCCATGCCTAAGCCCCAGCCAGACCAAGGGTTGTGGTAGTGGCATCGACAGCATGCGCAAGGGGACCAAGCCGATCCTCGGCTCACCCATTATGCCTCTTCGGTCGGCTCAGCGCTCGCACGCTCGTTTCATGGGTTAACTTATGTATACGGAGTTCATTCCCAGTCTAAGATCAGATCGGACTGAGGGTTGCGGCAGTAGGATCGACAGCATGCGGGGGGGACCGGGCCGATCCCCGACTTATGCATTTTGCCTCTCTGGCCGGCTGAGCACCCGGACGCTCGTTTCATAGGTTAGCTTAGGCATACGGAGTTCATTCCTAGTCTAAGATTTTGGGCCACGATGCACATGCTAGGCTCGGGCATGTGCTGGTGCCGTATTTTTTTTGCCCGAGGCACCATCGCCGGAGAGCCTAACCGACGGCATTGGGGGTTCCGACGATTTGGGGGGCCGGGGGGGTGTGCGCACATGATGTGCGATGGGTGCTGGCACTTGGCCATTATTAGCCCCCTATCCCTCTTCAAACCTTGAGAACTCACACCCCCTTAAAGAGCATTTGAGATTTTATAGGTTTGCTGCCAGTAGCCATTAAAGTGTCTAAAATAGGGAGACTTTTTTCAAACGGTCACAAAATCTTCTCCACTTCGAGTTTTGAGTTGAATTTTTTTGTGCATGCCAAAAAAAATACAAGGATCATCTCTACCAAATTTGGGGACAAAACTCTTTCTAAAAAAATTTTAAAAAATCTCGAACCGCTAAAAGTTTTAAAAATCGTGAAAAATAGAAAACGGGTCTTCTTGCCACGAAACTTGACATGAAGGCTTAGAGGACCATTGTATGAATTTACAAGCCATAAAAATGGCATTGGAATGGCAGAAATATGAAGATGTGCTTGTACCCACCTACCACCCATTCGATCCTCGACTTACGCATCCTACCTCTCTGGTCGGCTGAGCGCCCGCACACTTGTTTCGTGGGTTTACTTAGGCATACAGAGTTCATACCCAGTCTAAGCATATGAAGTTCATTCCCAGTCTAAGATTGGACTAGATCGAGGGTTGCGACTGTAGGATCGACAGCACGCAAGGGGGACCGGGCTGATCCCTAGCTTGCGCATTCTACCTCTCCGATCGACTGAGCGCTCGTACGCCCATTTCATGGGTTGGCTTAGGCATAGGGAGTTCATTCCATGTGTAAGCCCCAGCCAGATTGAGGGTTGTGGCAGCGGGACCGACAGCACGTAGAGGGGGACCCGACTGGTCCCCGACTTGCGTAATTATGCCTCTTCGGCTGACTCAGCACCCGCACGCTCGTTTCACGGGTTGACTTATGCATACAGAGTTCATTCCCAGTCTAACATCGGACCAAACCAAGGGTTACAACAGCAGGATCGACAGCACGCAAGGGGGCCAGGCTGATCCCCAGCTTGCGCATTGTGCCTTTCCGACCGATTGAGCGCCCACATGCTCGTTTCATGGGTTGGCTTAGGCATACGGAGTTCATTCCATGGCTAAGCATACAGAGTTCATTCCTAGTGTAGGAATACAGAGTTCATCCCCAGTCTAAGCATATGGAGTTCATTCGAAGTCTTAGATCGGATCGGATCGAGGGTTGTGGCAGCAAGATTGACAGCACGTAGGGGGGACCGGGCCGATCCCTGGCTTGCGCATTCTGCCTCTCCGGCCGGCTGAGTGCCCGCATGCCCGTTTCATGGGTTGGCTTAGGCATAGGGAGTTCATTCCATGTCTATGCCCCAGTCGGACTGAGGGTTGTGGCAGCGGCACCGGCAGCACGTAGAGGGGGACTGGGCCAATCCCCGGCTTGCGCATTACGCCTTTTTGGCCGGCTCAGCGCCCGCACGCTCGTTTCATGGGTTGACTTATGCATACAAAGTTCACTCCCAGTCTAAGATCAAACTGGACTGAGGGTTGCGCTAGCAGGATCGACAGCACGCAGGGGGGACCGGGCCTCTTCGACCAGCTGAGCGCCCGCACGCTCGTTTCGTGGTTGGATTAGGCATACGGAGTTCATTCCATGTCTAAGCATATGGACTTCATTCCCAGTCTAAGATTTTGAGCCACGATGCACATGCTGGGCTCGAGCATGTGCTGGTGCTGCATTTTTTTCGCTCAGGGCACCATCGTCGGAGCATATCGGAGAACCTAATCGACAGCATTGGGGGTTTCGGCGATTGGGGGTCCGGGGGGTGTGCGCACATGATGTGTGATGGGTAATGGTACTTGGCCTTTTTATTGCCCCCCTATACCTCATCAAACCTCAAGAACTCACACCCCCTTAAACAACATTTGAGATTTTAAAGGTTTGCTGCCAGAAGCCATTAAAATGTCTGAAATGGGGATACTTTTTTCAAACGGTCACAAAATCTTCTCTACTTCAAGTTTTTTGCTGAATTTTTTTGTGCAAGCCAACAAAAATACAAGGATCAACTCTACCAAATTTGGGGACAAAACTCCTTCTAAAAAAAATTTAAAAAATCCCGAACCATAAAAAGTTTCAAAAAACGTGAAAAATAGAAAACGGGTTGTCTTCCTAAGAAACTTCTCATGAAGTCTTAGGGGACCATTGTATGAATTTACAAGCCATAAAAATGGCATTGGCATGGTAGAAATATGAAGATGTGCTTGAACCCACCTACCACCCGTTCGATCCTCGGCTTGTGCATCCTGCCTCTTTGGTCGGTTGAGCGCCAGCCCTTTCGTTTCGTGGGTTAACTTAGGCATACGGAGTTCATCCCCAGTCTAGGCATACAGAAATCATTCCTAGCCTAAGGTCGGATCGGACCGAGGGTTGCGACAGTAGGACCGACAGCACGCAGGGGGGATCGGGTCGATCTCGGTTTGCGCATTCTGCCTCTTCAACCGGCTAAGCACCCGCACGCCCATTTCATGGGTTGGCTTAGGCATAGGGAGTTCATTCCATGTCTAAGCCCCAGTCAGACCGACGGTTGTGGCAGCGAGACTGGCAGCACACAGAGGGGGACCAGGTCGATCCCCGACTTGCGCATTATGTCTCTCCGGTCAGCTTAGTGCCCGCACGCTCATTTCGTGGGTTGACTTAGGCATACGGAGTTCATTCCCAGTCTAAGATCAGACCGGATCGAGGGTTACGGCATGGAATGACTTAGGCATCGTACGCATTATGCCTCTCCGACCGATTGAGCACCCGCGCGCTCGTTTCGTGGGTTGGCTTAGGCATAGGGAGTTCATTCCATGTCTAAGCATACGGAGTTCATTCCTAGTCTAAGATCAGACCGAATTGAGGGTTGCTACAGCATGACCAGTAGTAGGATCGACAGCACGCAGGAAGGGCCTGGCTGATCCCCGGCTTCTGCATTCTGCCTCTCCGATCGGCTGAGCATCCGCACGCTCATTTTGTGGGTTGGCTTAGGCATACGGAGTTCATTCCATGTCTAAGCCCTAGCCGGACTGAGGGTTGTGGCAGCAAGACCGACAGCGAGATCGACTGCACGCAGAAAGGGACCGGGCTGATCCTTGACTTACGCATTATGCCTCTCCAGCTGGTAGAGTGCCCGCACGCTCGTTTCATGGGTTGACTTAGGCATACGGAGTTCATCCCCAGTCTGAGCATATGAGTTCATTCCCAATCTAAGATCGGACCGGACCGAGGGTTACGGTAGCAGGATCGGCAGCACGCAAGGGGGACCGGGTCGATCCTCGACTTGCGCATTCGCCTCTCTGGCCGACTGAGCGCCTGCACGCCCGTTTCGTAGGTTGGATTAGGCATAGGGAGTTCATTCCATGTCTAAGCCCTAGCCAGATCGAGGGTTGTGGTAGCGGGACCGACAACATGCAGAGGGGCATCGAACCGATCCCCGGCTTGTGCATTATGCCTTTTCGGTCGGCTCAACGCCCGCACACTCGTTTCATGGGTTGACTTATGCATATGGAGTTCATTACCAATCTAAGATCAGACCAGACCGAGGGTTGTGGCAGTAGGATTGACAACATACAGGAAGGGACTGGGTCGATCCCCAGCTTGTGCATTCTGCCTCTCCGGCCGACTGAGCGCCCGCACGCTCGTTTCGTGGGTTGGCCTAGGCATACAGAGTTTATTCCAGTCTAAGCATACAGAGTTCATTCCCAGTCTAAGATTTTGAGCCATGGTGCACATGCTGGGCTCGGGCATGTGCTGGTGCCGAATTTTTTTCACTTGGGGCACCATCGCTGGAGCATCGCCAAAGCATCATCGGAGAGCCTAACCGATGGCATTGGAGGTTTCGACGATTGGGGGTCTGGGCGGGTGTGTGCACATCATGTGCGATGGGTACTGGCACCTGGCCCTTATATTAGCCCCCTATCCATCATCAAACCTCGAGAACTCACACCCCCTTAAAGAGCATTTGAGATTTTATAGGTTTGCTACCAGTATCCATTAAAGTGTCTAAAATGGGGACACTTTTTTCAAACAGTCACAAAATCTTCTCCACTTCGAGTTTTTAGCTGAATTTTTTTAAGCAAGCCAAAAAAAATACAAGGATCACCTCTACCAACTTTGGGGACAAAAATCTTTCTAAAAAAAGTTTAAAAAATCCTGAACCACAAAAAGTTTTAAAAATCGTGAAAAATAGAGAACGGGTCGTCTTGCCACGAAACTTGACATGAAGGCTTAGGGGACCATTGTATGAATTTACAAGCCATAAAAATGGCATTGGCATGGCAGAAATATAAAGATGTGCTTGAACCCACCTACCACCCGTTCGATCATCGGCTTGCGCATCCTACCTTTTTGGTCGGTTGAGCGCCCGCACGCTCGTTTGGTGGGTTGACTTAGGCATACGGAGTTCATCCGTAGTCTAAGCATACGGAGTTCATTCCTAGTCTAAGATCAGATCGGACCGAGGGTTACCGCAGTAGGATCGGTAGCCTGCAGGGGGGACCGGGCCAATCCTCGGCTTGTGCATTCTGCCTCTCTAGCCGGCTGAGTGCCCGCATGCCTGTTTCATGGGTTGGCTTAGGCATAGGGAGTTCATTCCATGTCTAATCCCCAGTCAGACCGAGGGTTGTGATAGCGGGATCGGTAGCATGCAAAGGGGGATCGGGTCGATCCCCGGCTTCTGCATTATGTGTCTCCAGTCGGCTCAGCACCCGCACGCTCGTTTCATTGGTTGACTTAGGCATACAGAGTTCATTCCCAGTCTAAGATTGGACCGGACCAAGGGTTGCGACAGCAGGATCGACAGCACGCAGGGGGGATCGTGTCGGTCCCTGGCTTGCGATTCTGCCTCTCTGACCGATTGAGCGCCCGTTCGCTCGTTTCGTGGGTTGGCTTACGCATACAGAGTTCAATCCATGTCTAAGCATACAGAGTTAATTCCCAGTCTAAGATCGGACTGGCCCGAGGGTTGTGACAGCAGGACCAGCAGCAGGATCGACAGCACGCAGGTACTTGGCCCTTATATTGGGTGCTGGTACTTGGCCCTTATATTGGCCCCCTATCCCCCATCAAACCACGAGAACTCACACCCCCTTAAAGAGCATTTGAGATTTTATAGGTTTGCTGCCAGTAGCCATTAAAGTGTCTGAAATGGGGACACTTTTTTCAAACGGGCACAAAATCTTCTCCACTTCGAGTTCTTAGCTGAATTTTTTTATGCATGCCAAGAAAAATACAAGGTCACCTCTAACAATTTTGGGGGCAAAACTCTTTCTAAAAAAATTTTAAAAAATCCTGAACCGCAAAAAGTTTCAAAAATCGTGAAAAATAGAAAACGCGTCGTCTTGCCATGAAACTTCACATAAAGGCTTAGGGGACCATTGTATGAATTTAAAAGCCATAACATTGGCATTAGCATGGCAGAAATATGAAGATGTGCTTGAACCACCTACCACCTATTCGATCCTCGGCTTCCGCATCCTGCCTCTCTGGTCGGCTGAGCGCCCGTACTGGGTTGACTTAGGCATACGAAATTCATTCCCAATCTAAGATTAGATCGGACTGAGGGTTGCGGCAATAGGATTGGCAGCATGCAGGGGGATTGGGCCTATCCCCGGCTTGCGCATTCTACCTCTTCGATCGACTGAGCACCTGCACGCCCGTTTCGTGAGTTGGCTTAGGCATAGGGAGTTCATGCCATGTTTAAGCCCCTGCCGGACTGAGGGTTGTGGCAGCTGGACCGACAGCACGCAAAGGGGGACCAGGCCAATACTCGGCTTGTGCATTATGCCTCTCCGGTCGGCTCAACGCCTGCACGCTTGTTTAATGGGTTGACTTAGGCATACGGAGTTCATCCCCAGTCTACGATCGAGCTGGACCGAAGGTTGCGGTAGTAGGGCCAGTAGCAGGATCGACATCACACAGGGGGGATCGGGTCGATCCCCGACTTGTGCATTCTACCTCTCCAACCAGTTGAGCGCCAGTGTCACACCCTAGGCGGGCGCGCCAGGCACATTAGGTGCACCAGCAGGCGAGCCAGAGGTTAAGGCCCGCAGACCTGGTGTGCTGGTGGGTATCTATGCGCAAAGCCTAGCGAACGAGTTCAGAACACCCACCCAACTTGCAAGCCAGCTCGTGAGACCAAGGCCTAGCATACAAGTTGCCCGTACCACATCCAGAAGGGCCCAAGGTGCTGGACACGAAAGGGAAGCTTCTAGAAGCAAGCAAGATCAGCTGAAGCATCTTGGCAGATTTGGTTGACCCTGAAAATCAGGAGTTAGCATCCTGATTGATTGTAATCTGTATAATCCCATTATTTTAGCCTTTATTCTAGAGATATGCCATTAAATTGTAGCTGGAGCCTCAACTATAAATAGAGGGCTGCTCTACCCTCATTTATACACCATCAAACACTTCTGTTTTAGTGAATACAAGAGCATTTCCAGAATTCTATCTTCTTATCATGTTTCTCTTTAACTTGCATAATCAGCCCTTCCCATTGTTCTAGTGCCCGCACGCTTGTGTTTTAGGCTGACTTAGGCATAAATGAGGAGATTCCAAGCCTAAGGCCACATGGTTTCTGAGTCTAAGGTCAGAGCCCGTGATAGTTGGTATCAGAGCGAGTTTGATTCTGCATGTTTATGTTGTGTAAGTTAGATCGTGATTGAGGAGATGGCATCCCAAAGTGACGTTGCTAGCCAACAACCAGAGGCCCAGGAGCATGGGCGTGGAAGAGGCAAGAAAGCTAGTTCTAGAGATATCTGGTCTATCTTGGACGGTAGGCTGGCCAAGGTGGAGGTGACCGTAGGCAACATGGGGGAGAAGCTTGAGGAGGTAGAGACTCACATTGCATCGCTAGACTCCATGGGAAAGGAGATCCAAAGTGAGCTAAAAGCTGCTCTCAACAAAGGCATAGACGTGTTCACCCGAAAGAATCAGACCTTGGAGGCTGAAGTGCTGACCTTGCGCGATGGCATGAAGGCCATGCGCCAGCGGATGGAAGAGCTTGCCAATGAGCTCATTGCTTGCAAGACTACCATTGGGAATGGTATGTTTGTTGGAGTGTCCAAGTCCAGATTGGATGTCCCCAAGCCTAAGGAGTTCAAAGGGACTAGGGCAACCAAGGAAGTAGACAACTACCTATAGGGTATGGAGCAGTACTTCCAGGCCATGGGCATGCAAGACGAGGTGATAAAGGTAAGCACCGCTACTATGTATCTCACTGATGTAGCCTTATTGTGGTGAAGGTGCAGGTGTGATGATGTCAGGCATGGGAGTGCTAAGATTAGAACCTGGGTAGAGTTCTAAAAGAAGTTCAGAGAACAATTTTACCTGAAGTATACCGATAATGAGGCAAGGGCAAAGTTGCACAGGCTGAGCTAGCAAGGGGACATAAGGGAGTATGTCTAAAAATTCTCTGAACTGATGATACAGATCTCGGATCTAGGTGAGAAGGATGCCTTACTTGTTTTCATGGATGGGCTGAAGCCGTGGGTGAAGCATGAGCTACAAAGGAGAGGAGTTCATGACTTGGCTAAAGCCATGACTACTGCCGAGGCCTTGATAGAATTCAAGCCTCTGAACAAGTTCGAGTCTACCAAGCCCAAGGGTAAGGGCAGGAATGATAGGGATCGAAAGAAGCAGTCCAAAGGGAAGGACCGTGACCAGAAGTCCAAGGATGGAGACCGAGGTCGTTCAACCAAGGATGGCAAGAGGAAACCACTAGGAGGCAAGTGGAAAGTAAAAGGAGACCAAGAGCCACTAGCATGCTACCTATGCGGAAGGAGCCATATAGCACGGAATTGCCCGCAGAAGGGCAAACTGGCTGCTGTAGACAAGGAGTATGACGAGGAGCTAGAGTCAGGGGCAGCAAAGCTTGGGTCGTTGATGCTCAATGCTATCCAGAGTAAGGAGATCCGTAAGCTAAAGGGCTTAATGTTTACGGATCTAATGGTTGTGGGTCAAAAGGTGAATGCACTGGTGGACACAAGTGCCTCACATCTTTTTATTTCAGGTGATGGAGCCCGAAAGCTCAAACTAAAGGTGCAAAAAAAGACTGGTACCATCAAAACGATGAACTCCAAGGAGGTTCCAGCCATTGGAGTAGCACGAGGAGTGGAGTTGTAGCTTGGAGACTGGAAAGGCAAGGAGACCATAAAGGTAATACCCCTTGACAACTATGAGTTTGTGATTGGGTTGGATTTCTTTGTTCGAATTAATGCCCTCTTTGTGCCTTTTGTCGATTGTGTTTGCATCTTGGATGCACGATGCCAATGCCTAGTGCCATTGAGGAGAGGGTCCGGAGTTGGGTCACGGGTGGTGCCAGCCATCCAATTTGCCAAGGCGGTAAGCAGATAAGAAGACACCTTCTTGGCAGCCCTGAAATATGATGAACCCAAGGAGAAGGAGACCGAGTCACCCTTGGAGGTGTTAAAGGTGCTGAAGACCTTTAGTGATGTGATGCCCACAAAGCTGCCTAGCAAGCTACCACCTAAGAGGGAGGTGGACCACAAGATCGAGCTGGTGTCCGAGGCCAAGCCACCAGCTAGAGCCCCTTACCGAATGTCTCCACCAGAGTTGGAGGAATTGAAGAAGCAGCTCAAAGAATTAGTTGATGCTGGCTTCATCAGGCCATCGAAGGTGCCCTATGGTACACCGGTTCTATTTCAGTGCAAGCATGATGGGTCGTTGTGGTTATGCATAGACTACCGAGCTTTGAACAAGCTAACCATTAAGAATAAGTACCCCATCCCACTCATTGCGGACTTGTTCGATCAACTTGGGAGCGCAAGGTGGTTCACCAAGCTAGATTTGAGGTCGGGCTACTATCAAGTCAGGATCACGGAGGGAGATGAGCCAAAGACAACATGTGTCACTCGGTATGGTTCATATGAGTTCTTGGTGATGCCTTTCGAACTCACAAACGCCTCAGTAACATTTTGCACCCTTATGAACAAGGTACTTCAGTCGTTCCTTGATCGATTTATTATGGTTTATTTGGATGACATTGTGATCTACAGCCAGACTTTGGGAGAGCATGTAGACCACTTGAGATAGGTGTTCGAGGTGTTACGGGTGCACAAGCTATTTGTCAAGAGGGAGAAGTGCTCATTCGCCAACAAGATATCCTGTTCCTAGGCTACATAGTGGGAGGTGGCAGGATACGTATGGATGAAGGCAAGATACACGCCATCCTGAAGTGGCAACCGCTAGCCAAGGTCACTGAGTTGAGATTGTTCATTAGGCTGGTTAACTACTACAGGCGCTTCATCAAAGGTCACTTAGCAATAGCCACGCCATTGACTGACTTGCTCAAGAAAGGGAGAGCATGGGAGTGGAGCGTAAGGTGCCAAGAAGCCTTTGATAGGTTGAAGCAGCTTGTGATTGAAGAGCCTATCTAGGCCTTGCCAGACCATGCCAAGCCGTATGAGGTACATACGGATGCATTAGACTTTGCCATAGGGGGCATGTTGATGCAGGATGGACGTCTAGTCACGTTCGAGAGCAGGAAGCTGAACGAGACTGAACGCAAGTACACGATCCAAGAAAAGGAGATGACTGTAGTGGTACACTACTTGCGCAATTGGTGCCATTACCTATTGGGGTCGAGGTGCCTGGTGAGGATGGACAATGTGGCAACCAGCTACTTTCAGACGCAAAAGAAGCTGTCCCCCAAACAGGTGAGATGGTAAGATTTTCTTGCAGAATTTGATTTTTAGATGGAGTACAAGCCAGGACGGGCGAACCTAGTGGCAGACGCCCTGAGCAAAAAGGCTAACCTTGCTGCCATTAGCCAACTAGAGGGGTCACTGGTGCCGTGCATCAAGGAGGGACTTGCGTATGATCCTACAGCCAAGGTTTTGATGGAGTACGTCCAGCAAGGTAAGACTAGGCGGTTTTTGTTGCAGGATGGGTTGCTGTACACCAAGGGTAGTAGACTGTTTTTGCCATAGCATGGAAAGCTCCGCAAGGAAGTTTTGCAATAATGCCATGATTCAAGGTGGGCTGGACACCCCAGAGTGAGCCACACCCTGGCGCTGATCGAGGACCGGTACTACTGGCCGTACATAAGGGACAATGTGGAGGCCTATGTGAAGACTTGTCTTGTGTGCCAGCAGGACAAGGTGGAGCTCAAGAAACCAGGGGGTCTCTTAGAGCCATTACTAGTGCTAGAGTGACCATGGGAGAGTGTTTCTCTGGAATTTATAGTTGGTCTACCCAAAGCAGAAGGGTTTGGAAGCATCATGGTAGTGGTGGACAGGTTTTCCAAGTATGGAATCTTCATTCCAGCAACCAAGGAGTGCCTAGCCAAAGAGGTAGCTTGATTGTTCCTAAAGAACATGGTTAAGTACTGGGGAGTGCCGACGACCATTGTTAGTGATCGGGACGGGTGTTTCACGGGCAGGTTCTGGACTGAGTTGTTCAAGCTATTGGGGTCAGACTTGAACTTTTCCACCAGCATGCATCCGTAGACCGATGGGCAGACAGAGCGAGTAAATGGACTATTGGAGATCTACCTCAGGCACTATGTGAGTGCCACACAAAGGGACTGACCAAAGCTGCTAGATATTGCATAGTTTTCCTAAAACTTGCAAAGGAGCGAGGCAACGAACCAAAGCCCATTTGAGGTTGTGACAGGGTAACAACCACTAACTCCCAGTTCGATTGCTGCAAGTTATACAGGGCCGAATCCAGCAGCATACAAGTTTGCCAAGGCATGGCAGGAGCAAACTGACTTGGCCAGAGTTTGTCTACACAAGGTGACCAAGAGGTCGAAGAAGTGGGTAGACCAGAATTGGCAGGACGTGTAGTTCCAGGTTGGAGACTTGGTGTTGGTGAAGCTGCATCCCATTGTGTGCCATAGGGGATTGCACAAAGGCCTAGTCCAAAGGTATAAGGGACCTTTCTGAGTAGTCAAGAGGGTAGGCAAGGTTGCCTACAAGCTGGATATGCCACCCAAACCGAGGGTAAACCCAGTGTTCTATGTGAGCATGCTCAAGTCATTCCATAAGGATGAAGGAGATCCAGGACAGGCAGAGTCAAAGCGTGCACCATTGGGAGCAAAGGCTTCATATGATAAGGAGGTCTACAGCATCATAGCTGACCGAGAGGTGAGACGAAAGAATTATCAGCCAAGATAAGAGTACTTAGTGCGCTGGAAGAGACTTCCAGACAGTGAGGTGAGTTGGGAACCAACAGATGACTTAAGGCAGTTCGGGGACCAGATCAGGCAGTACCATGTAGAAGATGCAACGAGGGTGTTGCACAATCAGGTGGGGGAGAATGTGATGCCCTGGACGGGTGCGCCAGGCACATCAGGCACACCAACAGGTGAGCCAGAGGTTAAGGCCCACAGACTAGGCGTGCTGGTGGGTATCTGTGCGCAAAGCCTAGCAAACGAGTTCAGAATGCTCACCCAACTTGCAGGCCAGCCCGTGAGACCAAGGCCTAGCATACAAGCTGCCCGCACCACATCCAGAAGGGCCCAAGGTGCTAGACACGCAAGGGAAGCTTTTGGAAGCAGGCAGGATCAGCTGGAGCATCCTGGCAGATTTGGTTGACCCTAAAAATCAAGAGTTAGCATCCTGATTGATTGTAATCTGTATAATCCCATGATTTTAGCCTTTATTCTAGGGATATGCCATTAAGTTGTAGCTAGAGCCTCAACTATAAATAGAGGGCTGCTCCACCCTCATTTGTACACCATCAAACACTTCTGTTTCAGTGAATACAAGAGCATTTCCAAAATTCTGTCTTCTTATCCTGTTTCTCTTTAACTTGCTTAATCAGCCCTTCCCATTGTTCCAGTGGCCGCACGCTTGTGTTTTAGGCTAACTTAGGCATAAAGGAGGAGATTCCAAGCTTAAGGCCGCACGGTTTCTGAGTCTAAGGTCAGAGCTCGTGATAGTTGGTATCAGAGCGAGTTCAATTCTGTTTGTTTGTGTTGTGCAGGTTAGATCGTGATTGAGGAGATGGCATCCCAAAGTGACGTTGCTAGCCAACAACCAGAGGCCCAAGAGCATGGGCGTGGAAGAGGCAAGAAAGCCAGTTCTAGAGAACATTATGCCTCTCCGACCGACTCAGCGTTCGAATGCTCGTTTCATGGGTTGACTTAGGCATACGGAGTTCATTCCCAGTCTAAGATTGGATCGGACCGAGGGTTGCGGTAGCAAGATCGACAGCACGCAAGAGGGGACCAGGCCAGTCCTCGAGTTATGTATTCTGCCTCTCCGGCCGATTGAGCGCTCGCATGCTCATTTCGTAGGTTGGCTTAGGCATACGGAGTTCATTCCATGTCTAAGCATACGGAGTTCATTCCCAGTCTAAGATCGGACTGGATCGAGGGTTGCGGTAGCAGGGCTAGCAGTAGGATCGGTAGCATGCAGGGGGGGATCAGGTCGATCCACGGCTTGTGCATTTTGCCTCTCCAGCCGGCCTCTCCGATCGGTTGAGCGCCCGTGCGCTTATTTCATGGGTTGACTTAGGCATACAGAGTTCATCCCCAGTCTAAGCATACAGAGATCATTCCCAGTCTAAGATCGAATCAGATCGAGGGTTGCGATAGCAAGATCGGTAGCACGTAGGGGGGACCAGGCCAATCCCCGGCCTATGCATTCTGCCTCTCCGACCGGGTGAGCGCCCGCACGCCAGTTTCATGTTTTGGCTTAGGCATAGAGAGTTCATTCCATGTCTAAGCCCCAACCAGACCGAGGGTTGTGGTAGCAGGATCGACAGCACGCAAAGGGGGACCGGGCTGATCCCCAGCTTGCGCTTTCTGCCTCTCCGATCGACTGAGCGCCCGCATGCTCATTTCATGGGTTGGCTTAGGCATACGGAGTTCATTCCATGTCTAAGCATACGGAGTTCATTCCCAGTCTAAGAGTTTGAGCCTCGATGCACATGCTGGCCTCAAGCATTTGCTGGTGCTGCATTTTTTTTGCCCAGGGCACCATCGCCAGAGCATCGTCGGAGAGCCTAGCCGACGGCATTGGGGGTTCCGACGAATGGGGGGGTCGGGGGGTGTGTGCACATGATGTGCTATGGGTGTTGGTACTTCACCCTTATATTGGCCCCCTATCCCTTATCAAACCTTGAGAACTCACACCATTTTAAAGAGCATTTGAGATTTTATAGGTTTGCTACCAGTAGCCATTAAAGTGTTTGAAATGGGGACACTTTTTCAAACGGTCACAAAATATTCTTCACTTCGAGTTTTTAGCTGAATTTTTTTGTGCATGCCAAAAAACATACAAGGATCACCTCTACCAAATTTGGGGATAAAACTCTTTCTAAAAAAATTTTAAAAAATCTCAAACTGTAAAAAGTTTTAAAAATTGTGAAAAATAGAAAACGGGTTGTCTTGCCATGAAACTTCACATGGAGGTTTAGGGGACCATTGTATGAATTTACAAGCCATAAAAATGGCATTGGCATTGCAGAAATATGAAGATGTGCTTGAACCCACCTACCACCCTTTCGATCCCCAGCTTGCGCATCATGCCTCTCTAGTCGGCTGAGCATCTACACGCTCGTTTCATGGGTTGACTTAGGCATATGGAGTTCATCCTAGTCTAAGCATACAGAGTTCATTCCCAGTCTAAGATCAGACTGGACCGAGGGTTACGGCAGCAGGATCGGTAGCATGCAGGGGGGACGGGGTCAATCCCCGACTTACGCATTCTGCCTCTCAGGTCGGTTGAGCACCCGCACGCCCGTTTTGTTGGTTGGCTTAGGCATAGGGAGTTCATTCCATGTCAAAGCCCCAGTCAGACTGAGGGTTGTGGCAACGGGACCGACAGCATGCAAAGGGGGACCGGGCCGATCCCCGGCTTGCCCATTCTACCTCTCCGGCTGGCTGAGCGCCCGCACGCTCGTTTCATGGGTTGGCTTAGGCATACGGAGTTCATTCCATGTCTAAGCATACGAAGTTCATTCCATGTCTGAGCGCCCCCACGTCCGCACGCTCGTTTCATTTCGTGGCCAGTCTGAAATGGGGACACTTTTTTCAAACGGTCACAAAATCTTCTCTACTTCGAGTTTTTAGCTGAATTTTTTTATGCATGCCAAAAAAAATAAAAGGATCACCTCTACCAAATTTGAGGACAAAACTCCTTCTAAAAAATTTTAAAAAATCCCAAACCGTAAAAAGTTTTAAAAATCGTGAAAAATATAAAACGGGTAGTCTTGCCATGAAACTTCACATGAAGGCTTAGGGGAAAATTGTATGAATTTGCAAGCCATAAAAATGGCATTGGCATGGCAGAAATATGAAGATGTGCTTGAACCCACCTACCACCCGTTCGATCCTCAGCTTGCGCATCTTGCCTCTCTGGTCGGTTGAGCATTCGTATGCTCGTTTCGTGGGTTGAATTAGGCATACGAAGTTCATCCCCAGTCTAAGCATACGGAGTTCATTCCTAGTCTAAGATCAGATAGGATCGAGGGTTATGGCAGTAGGATCGATAGCATGCAGGGGGGAATGGGTCAATCCTTGGCTTGCGCATTCTGCCTCTCCGATCGACTGAGCGTCCGTACGCCCGTTTCGAGGGTTGGCTTAGGCATAGGGAGTTCATTCCATGTCTAAGCCCCAACCAGACTGAGGGTTGTGGTAGTGGGACTGGCAGCACATAGAGGGGGATCGGGCTGATCCCCGGCTTGCGCATTATGCCTCTCCGACCTGTTCAGCACCCGTACGCTCATTTCAGGGGTTGACTTAGGCATACAGAGTTCATTCCCAGTCTAAGATCGGATCGGATCGAGGGTTACGGTAGCGGGATCGACAGCACGCTGGGAGGGACCGCGTCGGTCCCCGTTTGCGCATTCTGCCTCTCCTGTCGGCTGAGCACCCGCACGCTTATTTCGTGGGTTGGCTTAGGCATACGGAGTTCATTCCATGTCTAAGCATACGAAGTTCATTCCCAGTCTAAGATCAGACTGGACCGATGGTTGCGGCAGCAGGACCAGCAGTAGGATCGGCAGCACGTAGAGAGGACCGGGTCGATCCTCGACTTGCGCATTCTACCTCTTCGGCTTAGGCATACGGAGTTCATTTCGTGGGTTGGCTTAGGCATACGGAGTTCATTCCATGTCTAATCTCCAGCCAGACCGAGGGTTGTGGCAACAGGACCGACAGCGGGATTAGCAGCAAGCAGAGGGGGATCAGACTGATCCTCGACTTGTGCATTATGCCCCTCCAGTCGGCCTCTCTGACTGGTTGAGCGCCTGCACGCTCGTTTCATGGGTTGACTTAGGCATACGAAGCTCTTCCCCAGTCTCAGCATACGGAGTTCATTCCCAGTCTAAGATCAGACTGGATCGAGGGTTACGACAGTAGGATCAACAGCACACAGGGGGACCGAGCCAATCCCCAGCTTGCGCATTCTGCCTCTCCGACCGACTGAGCGCCCGCATGCCCGTTTCGTAGGTTGGCTTAGCCATAGGGAGTTCATTCCATGTCTACGCCCCAGCCAGACCGAGGGTTATGGCAGTGGGATCGACAGCACGCAGAGGGGGACCAGGCCGATCCCAGGCTTACGCATTATGCCTCTCCGGCCGGCTCAACGCCCGAACGCTCGTTTCGTGGGTTAACTTAGGCATACAGAGTTCATTCCCAGTATAAGATCAGATCGGGCTGAGGGTTGCGACAGCAGGATCGATAGCACGTAGGGGGATCTGGTCGGTACCTGGCTTGTGCATTCTACCTCTTCGACCGACTGAGCGCCCGCACGCTCGTTTCGTGGGTTTGCTTAGGCATACGGAGTTCATTCATGTCTAAGCATACAGAGTTCATTCCCAGTGTATGATCAGACCGGACTGAGGGTTGCGGTAGCAGGACCAGCAGCAGGATCGGTAGCACACAGGGGGGACCGGTTCGATCCCCGGCTTACGCATTTAGCCTCACCGACTGACTGAGTGCCCGCACGCTCATTTCGTGGGTTGACTAAGGCATACGGAGTTCATCCCTAGTCTAAGCATATGGAGTTCATTCCTAGTCTAAGATTGGACCGAACCGAGGGTTGCGGTAGCAAGATCGGCAACATGCAGGGGGGACCGAACCGGCTGAGCGCCCGTACACCCGTTTCGTGGGTTGGCTTAGGCATAAGGAGTTCATTTCATGTCTAAGCCCCAGCTGGACTGAGGGTTGTGGCGGCGGGATTGGCAGCACGCTGAGGGGGACCGGGCCGATCCCCGGCTTGCGCATTATGCCTCTCCGATCGGTTGAGCGCCCGCACGCTCGTTTCGTGGGTTGGCTTAGGCATACAGAGTTCATTCCATGTCTAAGCATGCGAAGTTCATTCCCAATCTAATAGTTTGAGCCACGATGCAGATACTGGGCTTGCTCATGTGCTGGTGCCACATTTTTTTCGCCCGGGGCACATCACCGGAGCATCGCCGGAGAGCCTAACTGGAGGCATTGGGGGTTTTGACGATTGGGGGGGCCGGGGAGTGTGCGCACATGATGTGCGATGGGTGCTAGTACTTGGCCCTTATATTGGCCCCCTACCCCTCATCAAACCTCGAGAACTCACACCCCCTTAAAGAGCATTTGAGATTTTATAGGTTTGCTACCAGTAGCGATTAAAGTGTCTGAAATGGGGACACTTTGTTCAAATGGTCACAAAATCTTCTCCACTTTGAGTTTTTAGCTGAATTTTTTTGTACATGCCAACAAAAATACAAGGATCACCTCTACCAAATTTGGGGACAAAAATCCTTCTAAAAAAATTTTAAAAAAATCCCGAACCGTAAAAAGTTTTGAAAATCATGAAAAATAGAAAATGGGTTGTCTTTCCACGAAACTTCACATGAAGGCTTAGGGGACCATTGTATGAATTTACACGCCATAAAAATGGCATTGGCATAGCAAAAATATGAAGATGTGCTTGAACCCACCTACCACTCATTCGATCCCCTTTGGTCGGTTGAGTGCCCGCACGCTCGTTTCGTGGGTTGACTTAGGCATACGGAGTTCATACCCAGTCTAAGCATACGGAGTTCATTCCTAGCCTAAGATCAAACTAGATTGAGGGTTACGATAGCAGAATAAGCAGCACGCAGGGGGGATCAGGCCGATCCCTGGCTTACGCATTCTGCCTCTCCGACCGGCTGAGCGCCCTCACGCTCGTTTCATGGGTTGGCTTAGGCATAGGGAGTTCATTCCATGTCTAAGCCCCAGCCGAACCAAGGGTTGTGGCAGTGGGACTGACAGCACGCAGAGGGGGATCGGGTCGATCCCTAGCTTGCGCATTATGCCTCTTCGGTCGGCTCAGCACCCGCACACTCCTTTCATGGGTTGACTTAGGCATACAGAGTTCATTCCCAATCTAAGATTGGACCGGATCGAGGGTTATAGTAGCAGGATCGACAGCACACAGGGGGGGACCGACCCGATCCCCGGCTTGTGCATTCTGCCTCTCCGGTCGACTGAGCGCCCATACGCTCGTTTTGTGGGTTGGCTTAGGCATACGGAGTTCATTCCATGTCTAAGCATAAGAGCTCATTCCCAGTCTAAGATCGAACCGCATCGAGGGTTGCGACAGCAGGACCAGCAGCAGTATCGACAGCACGCATGGGGACCGGGCTGATCCCCGGCTTGCGCATTCTGCCTCTCTGATCGGCTGAGTGCCCGCACGCTCATTTTGTGGGTTGGCTTAGGCATACGGAGTTCATACCATGTCTAAGCCCCAGCCAGACCGAGGGTTGTGGTAGCAAGACTGGCAGCGGGATCGAAAGCATGCAGAGGGGTACCGGGCTGATCGTCGGCTTACGCATTATGCCTCTTCGGCCGGCACAGCGCCCGCACGCTCGTTTCGTGGGTTAACTTATGCATACGGTGTTAATTCCTAGTCTAAGATCGAACCAAAATGAGGATTGCAGTAGTAGGATTGATAGCACGTAGGGGGGACCGGGTCGATCCTCGACTTACGCATTCTGCCTCTCCGGTCGACTGAACACCTGCACATTCGTTTCGTGGGTTGGCTTTGGCATATGGAGTTCAATCCATGTCTAAGCATACGGAGTTCATTCCCAGTCTAATATTTTGAGCCATGGTGCATATGCTAGGCTCAGGCATGTGCTGGTGCAAAATGTTTTTTGCCCAGGGCACCATCGTCGGAGCATCGCCGGAGAGCCTAACCGAAGGTATTGGGGGTTCCGACGATTGGAGGGGCCGGCGGGTGTGCGCACATGATGTGCGATGGGTGCTGTTACTTGGCCCTTATATTGGCCCCATATCTCTCATCAAACCTCTAGAACTCACACCCCCTTAAGGAGCATTTGAGATTTTATAGGTTTACGGCCAGTAGCTATTAAAGTGTCAGAATTGGGGACACTTTTTTCAAATGGTCACAAAATCTTCCCCACTTCGAGTTTATAGCTGAATTTTTTTGTGCATGCCAACAAAAATACAAGCATCACCTCTACCAAATTTGGGGATAAAACTCTTTCTAAAAAATTTTAAAAAATCCCGAACCGTAAAAAGTTTTAAAAATCTTAAAAAATAGAAAACGGGTCGTTTTGCCACGAAACTTCACATGAAGGTTTAGGGGACCATTGTATGAATTTACAAGCCATAAAAATGGCATTGGCATGGCAGAAATATGAAGATGTGCTTGAACCCACCTACCACCCGTTTCTTCCCTGGCTTGCGCTTCTTACCTCTCTGGGCGGCTGAGCGCCCGTACGCTCGTTTCGTGGGTTGACTTAGGCATATTGAGTTCATCCCCAGTCTAAGCATATGAAGTTCATTCCCAGTCTAAGATCGGACCGAATAGAGGGTTGCGATGTAGGATCGATAGCACGTAGGTGGGATCGGGTCGATCCCCGACTTGCGCATTCTGCCTCTTCGACTGGCTGAGCGCCCGCACGCCCGTTTCGTGGGTTGGCTTAGGCATAGGGAGTTCATTCCATGTCTAAGCCCCAGTCAGACCGAGGGTCATGGCAGCGAGATCGACAGCACGCAGAGGGGGATCGGGTCGATCCTCGGCTTGCGCATTATGCCTCTCCGAAAGGCTCAGCGCCCGCAGGCTCATTTCGTGGGTTGACTTAGGCATATGGAGTTCATTCCCAGTATAAGATCAGACCAGACCGAGGGTTGCAGCCACAGGATTGACAGCACGTAGGGGGACCGGGTCGGTCCCCAGCATACGCATTCTGCCTCTCCGACTGACTAAGCGCCTGCTCGCTCGTTTCGTGGGTTGGCTTAAGCATACGGAGTTCATTTCATGTCTAAGCATATGGAGTTCATTCCCAGTCTAAGATCGGACCGGATCGAGGGTTGCGGTAGCAGGACTAGCAGTAGGATCAGCAACATGTAGGGGGGTCAGGTCGATCCCCGGCTTACGCATTTTACCTCTCTGGCCGATTGAGCGCCCACACGCTCGTTTCGTAGGTTGGCTTAGGCATACGGAGTTCATTCCATGTCTAAGCCCCAGTCGGACCGAGGGTTGTAGCAGTAGGACCAGTAGCGGGATCGACAGCATACAGAGGGGGATCGGGCTGATCTCCGACTTGCGCATTATGCCTCTCTGGCCGGCCTCTCTGGCCGGCCTCTCTAATCGACTGAACGCCCGCACGCTCGTTTCGTGGGTTGAATTAGGCATACTGAGTTCATCCCCAGTCTAAGCACAAGAAGTTCATTCCCAGTCTAAGATCAAACTGGATCGAGAGTTGCAGTAGCAGGATTGGCAACACGTAAGGGGGACTGAGGCGATCCTCAGCTTGCGCATTCTGCCTCTCCGGCCGGTTGAGCGCCCGCACATCTGTTTCGTGGGTTGGCTTAGGCATAGGGAGTTCATTCCATGTCTAAGCCCCAGTCGGATTGAGGGTTGTGGCAGCGGGACCAACAGCATGCAGAGGGGGACCGGGTCGATCATCGGCTTGCGCATTATGCCTTTTCGGTCGGCTCAGTGCCTGCACGCTCATTTCGTGGGTTGACTTATGCATACGGAGTTCATTCCCAGTCTAAGACCAGACTAGACCGAGGGTTACGGTAGTAGGATCGACAGCACGCAGGGGGGATCGGGCCGATCCCAAGCTTACGCATTCTACCTATCCGGTCGGCTGAGCGCCCGCACGCTTGTTTCGTGGGTTGGCTTAGGCATACGGAGTTTATTCCATGTCTAAGCATACGGAGTTCATTCCCAATCTAATATTTTGAGCCACGGTGCACATGCTGGGCTCGAGCATTTGCTGGTGCCGCATTCTTTTTCGCCTGAGGCACCATCACCGGAGAGCCTAACCGGCGACATTGGGGGTTCCGGTGATTGAGGGGGTCGGGGGGTGTGCGCACATGATGTGCGATGGGTGCTAGTACTTGGCCCTTATATTGGCCCCCTATCCCTCATCAAACCTTGAGAACTCACACCCCCTTAAAGAGCATTTGAGATTTTATAGGTTTGCTGCTAGTAGCCATTAAAGTGTCCATAATGGGGACACTTTTTTCAAACGGTCACAAAATCTTCTCGACTTCGAGTTTTTAGCTGAATTTTTTTGTGCATACCAAAAAAAATACAAGGATCACCTCTACCAAATTCGTGGGTTGACTTAGGCATACAGAGTTCATCCCCAATCTAAGCATACGGAGTTCATTCCAGTCTAGGATCAGACTGGACCGAGGGTTGTGGCAGCAGGATCGGTAGCACGCAGGGGGGATCAGGCCGATCCTCGGCCTGCGCATTCTGCCTCTCCTGCCGGTTGAGCACCCGCACGCTAGTTTCGTGGGTTGGCTTAGGCATAGGGAGTTCATTCCATGTCTAAGTCCCAACTGGATCGAGGGTTGTGGCAGTGGGACCGACAGCACACGGAGCGGGATCGGGCCGATCCCCGACTTGCGCATTATGCCTCTCCGGTCGGCTCAGCGCCCGCACGCTCATTTCGTGGATTGACTTAGGCATACAGAGTTCATTCCCAGTCTAAGATCAGACTAGACTGAGGGTTGTGACAGTAGGATTGACAGCATGCAGGGGGGATCGGGCTGATCCCCAGCTTGTGCATTTTGCCTCTCCGGTCGGCTGAGCGCCCGCACGCTCGTTTCGTGGGTTGGCTTAGGCATACAGAGTTCATTCCTTGTCTAAGCATATGGAGTTCATTCCCAGTCTAAGATTTTGAGCCACGGTGCACATGCTGGGCTCGGGCATGTACTGGTGCCGCATTTTTTTCGCCCGGGGCACCATCATAGAAGCATCGTCGGAGAGCCTAATCGGCGGCATTGGGGATTCCGGCGATTGGGGGGGCCGGGGGGTGTGCACAAATGATGTGCGATGGGTGCTGGTACTTGGCCCTTATATTGGCCCCCTATCCTTCATCAAACCTCGAGAACTCACACCCCCTTAAAAAGCATTTGAGATTTTATAGGTTTGCTGCCAGCAACCATTAAAGTGTCTGAAATGGGGACACTTTTTTCAAACGGTCACAAAATCTTCTCCACTTCGAGTTTTTAGCTGAATGTTTTTGTGCATGCCAAAAAAAATATAGGGATCACCTCTACCAAATTTGGGGACAAAAATCTTTCCAAAAAAATTTTAAAAAATCTTGAATCGTAAAAGGTTTTGAAAATCATGAAAAATAGAAAACGAGTCGTCTTGCCACGAAACTTCACGTGATGGCTTAGGGGACCATTGTATGAATTTACAAGCCATAAAAATGGCATTAGCATGGCAGAAATATGAAGATGTGCTTGAACCCACCTACCACCCATTCGATCCCCGACTTGCGCATCTTGCCTCTCTGGTCGACTGAGCGTTCGCACGTTCGTTTCGTGGGTTGACTTAGGCATACGGAGTTCATCCCCAGTCTAAGCATATGAAGTTCATTCCCAGTCTAAGATTAGACTTGACCGAGGGTTGCGACAGCACGATCGACAGCACGCAGGGGGGATCGGACTGATCCTCGGCTTGCTTATTCTACCTCTCCGGTTGGCTAAGCACTCGCACGCCTATTTCGTGGGTTAGCTTAGGCATAGGGAGTTCATTCCATGTCTAAGCCCTAGCCGGACTGAGGGTTGTGGCAGCGGGATCGACAGCACGCAGAGGGGGATCGGGCCGATCCCCGGCTTGTGCATTATGCCTCTCCAGTCGGCTCAGTGCCCGCACGCTCATTTCATGGGTTGACTTAGGCATACGAAGCTCATTCCTAGTCTAAGGTCAGACCAGACTGAGGGTTGCGACAGCATGATCGACAGCACGCAGGGGGGATCGGGCCGATCCTCGACTTACGCATTCTATCTCTCTGGCTAGCTGAGCGCCCGCACGCACATTTTGTGGGTTGGCTTAGGCATACAGAGTTCATTCAGTGTCTAAGGATACGGAGTTCATTCCCAGTCTAAGATCAGATCGGATCGAGGGTTGCGACAGCAGGACCAGTAGTAGGATCGACAGCACGCACGGGGGGACCGGGCAATCCTCGGCTTACGAATTCTACCTCTTCGGCTGGCTGAGCGTCCGTACACTCGTTTCATGGGTTGGCTTAGGCATATGGAGTTCATTCCATGTCTAAGCCCCAGTTGGACCAAGGGTTGTGGCAGTAGGACTAGTAGCTGGATCGACAGCACCAGAAGGGAAACGGGCTGATCCCCGGCTTGTGCATTATGCCTCTCTAGTCGGCTGAGAGCCCGCACGCATGTTTCGTGGGTGGACTTAGGCATACGGAGTTCATCCCTAGTCTAAGCATATGGAGTTTATTCCCAGTCTAAGATCGGACCGGATCGAGGGTTGCGACAGCAGGATCGGTAGCACGCTGGGGGGACCGGGCCGATCCCTGGCTTGTGCATTCTGCCTCTTCGACTGGCTGATTACTCGCACGCCCGTTTCGTGGGTTGGCTTAGGCATAAGGAGTTCATTCCATGTCTAAGCCCCAGTCAGACCGAGGGTTATGGCAGTGGGACCGACAGCACACAGAGGGTGATCGAGCTGATCCCCGACTTACGCATTATGCCTCTTCGGTCGGCTCAGCACCCGCACCCTCATTTCATGGGTTGACTTATGCATACGAAGTTCATCCCTAGTCTAAGCATACGGAGTTCATTCCCAGTCTAAGATTGGACCGGACCAAGGGTTGAGATAGCAAGATCAACAGCACGTATGAGGGATCGGGTCGATCCCCAGCTTGCACATTCTGCCTCTCTGGTCGGCTGAGCGCCCGCACGTCCATTTCATGGGTTGGCTTAGGGATAGGGAGTTCATTCCATGTCTATGCCCCAGCCGAACTGAGGGTTGTGGCAATGGGATCGGTAGCACGCAGAGGGGACCAGGTCGATCCCCTGCTTACGCATTATACCTCTTCGGTTGGCTCAGCACCCGCACGCTCATTTCGTGGGTTGACTTATGCATACGAAGTTCATTCCCAGTCTAAGATCAGATCAGACCAAGGGTTGTGACAATAGGATCGACAGCACGCATGGGGGACTGGGCCAATCCTTGGCTTGCGCATTCTGCCTCTCCAGCCGGTTGAGCACCCACACGCTCGTTTCGTGGGTTGGCTTAGGCATATGGAGTTCATTCCATGTCTAAGCATACGGAGTTCATTCCCAGTCTAAGATTTTGAGCCACGATGCACATGCTGGGCTAAGGCATGTTCTGGTGCTGCATTTTTTTCACCCGGGGTACTATCGTCGGAGCGTCACTGGAGAGCCTAACCGACGGCATTGGGGGTTCCGACGATTGGGGGGGCCGGGGGGTGTGCGCACATGATGTACGATGGGTGCTGGTACTTGTGTCACGGGCTCCGACCTTAGACTCAGAAACCGTGTGGCATTAGGCTTGGAATCTCCTCCTTTATGCCTAAGTCAGCCCAAAACACAAGCGTACGGACACTAGAACAACGAGAAGGGTTGATTACGCAACTTAAAGAGAAACAGGATAAGAAGGCAGAATTTTGGAAATGCTCTTGTATTCACTGAAACGGAAGTGTTTGATGGTGTACAAATGAGGGAGGAGTAGCCCTCATTTATAGTTAAGGCTCCAGCTTACACTTAATGGCAATATCCCTAGAATAAAGGCTAAAATCATGGGATTATACAGATTACAATCAATCAAGATGCTAACTCCTGATTTTCAGAGTCAACCAAATCTACCAGGATGCTGCTGTTGATCCGACCTGCTTTCAGAAGCTTCCCTTGCTTGTCCAGCACCTTGGGCTCTTCTAGATGTGGTGCGGGCAGCTTGTATGCCAGGCCTTGGTCTCATGGGTTGGCCTGCAAGTTGGGTAGGCATTCTAAACTCGTTTGCTAGGATTTGCGTGTAGATACCCGCCAGTATGCCTGGTCTGTGAGCCTCAACCTCTAGCTCACCTGCTGGTGCGCCTGATGTGCCTGGTGCGCCCGCCCAAGGTGTGACATTCTCCCCCACCTGATTGCGTAATGCCCTTATTGCGTCTTCTGCATGGTACTGCCTATTCTGGTCCTCAAACTGCCATAAGTCATTTGCTGGTTCCCAATTCACCTCACTGTCTAGAAGTCTCTTCCAGTACACCAAGTACTCTTGTCTTGGCTGATAGTTCTTTCGTCTCACCTCCTGATCAGCTATGATGCTTTGGACCTCCTTCTCATATAAGGCCCTTGCTCCCAATGGCATACGCTTTGACTCTGCCTGTCCTGGATCTCCCTCATCCTTATGGAACGGCTTGAGCATGCTCACATAGAACACCGGGCTACCCTCAGCTTAGGTGGCATATCCAGTTTGTAGGCAACCTTGCCTACCCTCTTGACTACTCGAAAAGGTCCTTCATACCTCTGGACTAGGCCTTTGTGTAGCCCCCTATGGCGCATAATGGGATGCAGCTTCACCAACACCATGTCTCCAACCTGGAACTGCACGTCCCACCTATTTTGGTCTGCCTACTTCTTCGACCTCTTGGCCGCCTTGTGTAGACAAACTCTGGCCAAGTCAGTTTGCTCCTGCCATGCCTTGGCAAACTTGTATGTTGTTGGATTTAGCCTTGTATAACCTGCAGCAATCGAACCGGGTGTTAGTGGTTGTTACCCTGTCACAACCTTAAATGGGCTCTAGTTCGTTGCCTCGCTCCTTTGCAAGTTATAGAAAAACTGTCCAATATCTAGCAGCTTTGGCCAGTCCCTTTGTGTGGCACTCACATAGTGCCTGAGGTAGACCTCCAATAGTCTATTCACTCATTCTGTCTGCCCATTGGTTTATGGATGCATGTTGGTGGAAAAGTTCAAGTCTAACCCCAATAGCTTGAACAACTCAATCCAGAACCTGCCCGTAAAATGCCCATCCTGATCACTAACAATGGTCTTCGGCACTCCCCAGTACTTAACCATGTTCTTCAGGAACAATCGAGCTGCCTCCTCGGCTGGGCACTCCTTGGTTACTGGAATGAAGATTCCATACTTGGAAAACCTGTCCACCATTACCATGATGCTTCCAAACCCTTTTGCTTTGGGTAGACTGACTATAAAGTCCAGAGAAACACTCTCCCATGGTCGCTCTGGCACTGGCAATGGCTCTAAGAGACCGCCTGGTTTCTTGAGCTCCACTTTGTCCTGTTGGCACACAAGACAAGTCTTCACATAGGCCTCTACATCGTCCCTCATGTGCGACTAGTAGTACCGATCCTCGATCAGTGCCAAGGTACGGCTCACTCTGAGGTGTCCAACCCACCTTGAATCATGGCATTCTTGCAAAACTTCCTTGCGGAGCTTCTCGTGCTACGGCACAAATAGTCTATTGCCCCTGGTGTACAACAAGCCATCTTGCAGCAAAAACCACCTAGTCTTACCTTACTGGGCATACTCTATCAAAGCCTTGGCTGTAGGATCATACGCAAGTCCCTTCTTGATGCGCGGCACCAGTGACCCCTCTGGTTGGCTAATGGTAGCAAGGTTAGCCTTCCTACTCAGGGCGTCTGTCACTAGGTTTGCCCACCCCAGCTTGTACTCCATCTGGAAATCAAATTCCGTAAGAAAATCTTGCCATCTCGCCTGCTTGAGGGACAGCTTCTTCTACGTCTGAAAGTAACTGGTCGCCACATTGTCCATCCTAAGCACAAACCTTGACCCTAACAGGTAATGGCACCAAGTGCGCAAGCAGTGCACCACTGCAGTCATCTCCTTCTCTTGGACCGTGTACTTGCGCTTAGTCTCATTCAGCTTCCTGCTCTCAAATGTGACTGGACATCCCTCCTACATCAACATGCCCCCTATGGCAAAGTCTGATGCATCCGTATGCACCTCATACGACTTGGCATGGTCTGGCAAGGCCAAGACTGGCTTCTCGATCACAGCCCGCTTCAACCTATCAAAGGTTTCCTGGCACCCTGCGCTCCACTCCCATGCTTTCCCTTTCTTGAGCAAGTCAGTCAATAGCGTGGCTATTACTGAGTGACCTTTGATGGAGCACCTGTAGTAGTTGACCAACCCAAGGAACGATCTCAACTTAGTGACCTTGGCTGGTGGTTGCCACTCTAGGATGGCGTGTATCTTGCCTTTATCCATGCATATCCTGCCACTTCCCATTATGTGGCCAAGGAACGGGATCTCCTGTTGGGCGAATGAGCACTTCTCCCTCTTGACAAATAGCTTGTGCACCCGCAACACCTTGAACACCTGTCTGAAGTGGTCTACATGCTCTCCCAAAGTCTGGCTGTAGATCACAATGTCATCCAAATAAACCATAACAAACTGATCAAGGAATGACTGAAGTACTTTATTCATAAAGGTGCAGAATGTTGCTGGGGCATTCATGAGTTTGAAAGGCATCACCAAGAACTCATACGAACCATACCGAGTGACACATGCTATCTTTGGCTCATCTCCCTTCGTGATCCTGACTTGATAGTAGCCTGACCTCAAATCCAGCTTGGTGAACCACCTTGCGCTCCCAAGTTGATCGAACAAGTTCGCAATGAGTGGGATGGGGTACTTGTTCTTGATGGTCAGCTTGTTCAAAGCCTGGTAGTCTATGCACAGTCGCAACAACCCATCATGCTTGCACTGAAATAGAATCGATGCACCATAGGGTGCCTTCGATGGCCTGATAAAGCCAGCATCAACTAACTCTTTAAGCTGCTTCTTCAACTCTTCCAACTCTGGTGGAGACATTCAGTAAAGGGCTCTAGCTGGTGGCTTGGCCTTGGACACCAGCTCAATCTTGTGGTCCACCTCCCTCTTAGGTGGTAGCTTGCTAGGTAGCTTTGCGCGCATCACATCACTAAAGGTCTTCAGCACTTTTAGCACCTTCAAGGGTGACTCGGTCTCTTTTTCCCTTGGCTCATCATATTTCAAGGCTGGCAAGAAGGTGTCTTCTTGTCTGCTTATCACCTTGGCAAATTGGATGGCTGACACCACCCGCGACCCAACTCCAGACCCTCTTCTCAATGGCACTAGGCATTGGCACCATGCATCCAAGATGTAAACACATTTGACAAAAGGCACAAAGAGGCCGTTAATTCGAACAAGGAAATCCAACCCAATCACAAACTCATAGTCGTTAAGGGGTATTACCTCAATGGTCTCCTTGCCTTTCCAGTCTCCAAGCTGCAACTTCACTCCCTGCACTACTCCAATGGTTGAAACTTTATTAGAGTTCACCGTTTTGATGGTACCAGTCCTTTTCTGCACTTTTAGTCTGAGCTTCCAGGCTCTATCACCTGAAATAAAAAGATGTGAGGCACCTGTTTCCACTAGTGTGCTCACCTTCTAACCCACAACCATTAGATCCGCACACATCAAGCCCTTTGGCTTACGGCTCCCCTTACTCTGGACAACATTGAGCACCAACGACCCAAGCTTTGCTGCCCCTGACTCTGGCTCTTCATCAGACTCCTTGTCTACAGCAGCTAGCTTACCCTTCTGCAGGTAATTGCGCGCTATGTGGCTCTCTCCACATAGGTAGCATGCTAGTGGCTCTCGGTCCCCCTTTGCTTTCCACTTGCCTGCTGGTGGCTTCTTCTCGCCATCCTTGGTTGAACGATCTCGATCTCTATCCTTGGACTTCCGATCACAGTCTTTCAATTTAGACTGCTTCTTTCGGTCCCTATCGTCCCTGCCCTTACCCTTGGGCTTGGTAGACTCAAACTTGTTCAGAGGCTTGAACTCTATCAAGGCCTCGGTAATAGTCATGGCTTTAGCCAAGTCATGAACTCCTCTTCTTTGTAGCTCATGCTTCACCCACGACTTCAGCCCATCCATGAAAGCAAATAAGGCATCTTTTTCACCTAGATCTGAGATTTGTAGCATCAGTTTAGAGAATTTTTGGACATACTCCCTTATGTCCCCTTACTGGCTCAGCCTGCGTAACTTTACCCGTGCCTCATCACCGGTATACTCCGGGTAAAATTATTCTCTGAACTCCTTTTGAAACTCTGCCCAGGTTCCAATCTTGACGCACCCACGCCTGACATCATCACACCTGCGCCTCTACCATAATAAGGCTACATCAGTGAGATACATAGCAGCGGTGCTTACCTTTATCGCCTCGTCTTGCATGCCTATAGCCTGGAGGTACTGCTCCATACCCTAAAGGTAGTTATCTACTTCCTTGGCCGCCCTAGTCCCCTTGAACTCCTCAGGCTTGGGGACATCGAATCTGGACTTGGACACTCTAGCAAACATGCCATTCCCAATGGCAGTCTTGCAAGCAACAAGCTCACTGGTAAGCTCCTCCATCCGCTGGTGCATGGCCTCCATGCCATCGCCTAAGGTCAGCACTTCAGCCTCCAAGGTCTGATTCTTTTGGGTGAACACGTCCAAGCTTTTTTTGAGAGCAACTTGCAACTCACTTTGGATCTCCTCCCCCATAGAGTCTAGCAATGCAATGTGAGTCTCTACCCCCTCAAGCTTCTCCCCCATGTCACCCATGGTCACCTCCACCTTGGCCAGCCTACCGTCCATGGTAGACCTGATATCTCTAGAACTGGCTTTCCACCCTCTTCCACACCCATGCTCCTGGGCCTCTAGTTGCTGGTTAGTAGCGTCACTTTGGGATGCCATCTCCTCTAACCTACACAACACAAACACGTAGAATCAAACTTGCTCTGATACCAACTGTCATAGGCTCAGACCTTAGACTCAGAAACCATGTAGCCTTAGGCTTGGAATCTCCTCCTTTATGCCTAAGTCAACCTAAAACACAAGCGTACGGGCACTAGAACAACAGGAAGGGCTGATTGTGCAAGTTAAAGAGAAACAGGATAAGAAGGTAGAATTCTAGAAATGCTCTTGTATTCACTGAAACAGAAGTGTTTGATGATGTACAAATAAGGGAAGAGCAGCCCTCTATTTATAGTTGAGGCTCCAGCTTACACTTAATGGCAATATCCCTAGAATAAAGGCTAAAATCATGGGATTATACAGATTACAATCAATCAGGATGCTAACTCCTGATTTTCAGGGTCAACCAAATCTGCTAGGATGCTCTGCTGATCCTACCTGCTTCCAGAAGCTTCCCTTGCGTGTCCAGCACCTTTGGGCCTTCTGGATGTGGTGTGGGTAGCTTGTATGCCAGGCCTTGGTCTCACGGGCTGGCCTGGAAGTTGGGCAGGCGTTCTGAACTCGTTTGCTAGGCTTTGCGGGTAGATACCCACCAGAACACCTGGTCTGCGGGCCTCAACCTCTAGCTCGCCTGCTAGTGCGCCTGATGTGCCTGGCGTGCCCGCCTAGGGTGTGACACTTGGCCCTTATATTGGCCCCTATCCCTCATCAAACCTCAAGAACTCACACCCCCTTAAAGAGCATTTGAGATTTTATAGGTTTGCTGCCAGTGGCCATTAAAGTGTCTGAAATGGGGACACTTTTTTTCAAATGGTCACAAAATCTTCTCCACTTTGAGTTTTTAGTTGAATGTTTTTGTGCATGCCAAAAAAAATACAAGGATCACCTCTACCAAATTTGGGGACAAAACTCTTTCTAAAAAATTTTTAAAAAATCTCGAACCGTAAAATGTTTCAAAAATCATGAAAAATACAAAACGGGTCGTCTTGCCATGAAACTTCACATGAAGGCTTAGGGGACCATTGTATGAATTTACAAGCCATAAAAATGGCATTGGCATGGTAGAAATATGAAGACGTGCTTGAACCCACCTACCATCCATTCGATCCCTGACTTGCTCATCCTGCTCACTGGTCGGCTGAGCACCCGCACGCTCGTTTCGTGGGTTGAGTTAGGCATACGGAGTTCATCCCCAATCTAAGCATATGGAGTTCATTCCTAGTCTAAGATCAGATTGGACCAAGGGTTGTGGCAGCAGGATCGGCAGCACGCAGGGGGGACCGGGCTAATCCCCAGCTTGCACATTCTACCTTTCCTGTCGGTTGAGCGCCCGCACGCTCGTTTCGTGGGTTGGCTTAGGCATAAGGAGTTAATTCCATGTCTAAGCCCTAGTTGGACCGAGGGT
Organism: Durio zibethinus; assembly: GCF_047325235.1. Taxonomy (NCBI): domain Eukaryota; kingdom Viridiplantae; phylum Streptophyta; class Magnoliopsida; order Malvales; family Malvaceae; genus Durio; species Durio zibethinus. Next base: position 22,448,858 of record NC_143165.1, read on the forward strand.
TATGGCTGCGGGATCGACAGCACACAAAAGGGGACTGGGCTGATCCCCAGCTTGCGCATTATGCCTCCTTGGCCCGCTCAGTGCCTGCACGCTCGTTTCATGGGTTGACTTTGGCATACGGAGTTCATTCCCAGTCTAAGATTGGATCAAACCGAAGGTTGCAGTAGCAGGATCGATAGCATGTAGGGGGGACCGGGCTGATCCCCGGCTTACGCATTCTGCCTCTCCGGTCGGCTGAACGTCCGCATGCTCGTTTCATCAGTTGGCTAAGGCATACGGAGTTCATTCCATGTCTAAGCATATGGAGTTCATTCCCAGTCTAAGATCAGACTGGACCGAGGGTTACGATAGTAGGATCGATAGCACGCAGGGGGGACCGAACCGATCCCTGGCTTACGCTTTCTGCCTCTCCAGCCGATCGGGTGCCCGCACGCTCATTTCGTGGGTTGGCTTAGGTGTACGAAGTTCATTCCATATCTAAGCCCTAGCCGAACAAAGGGTTGTGGCAGTAGGACCAACAGCGGGATTGGCAACACGCAGAAGGGGACCAGGCTGATCTTGACTTACACATTATGCCTCTCAGGTCAGCCTCTCTGACCGACTGAGCATCTGCACACTCGTTTCATGGGTTGACTTAGGCATACGAAGTTCATCCCTAATCTAAGCATACAGAGTTCATTCCAGTCTAAGATTGGACTGGATCGAGGGTTGCGACAGTAGGATAGGTAGCATGCAGGGGGGACCGGGCTGATCCCCGGCTTGTGCATTCTACCTCTCAGGCAGGCTGAGCACCCGCACGCCCGTTTCATTGGTTGGCTTAGGCATAAGGAGTTCATTCCATGTCTAAGCCCCAGCCGGACCGACGGTTGTGACAGCGGGATTGACAGCACGCATAGGGGGACCGGGCCGATCCCCGTCTTGTGCATTATGCCTCTCGGAGCGGCTGAGCGCCCGCATGCTCATTTCGTAGGTTGGCTTAGGCATACGGAGTTCATTCCCCGTCTAAGATTTTGAGCCACGGTGCACATGTTGGGCTCGAGCATGTGCTGGTGCCCATTTTTTTTGCCCGGGGCACCATCGTTGGAGCATCGTCGGAGCATCGTCGGAGAGCCTAACTTACAGCATTAGGGGTTCTGACGATTGGGGGTGCCGGGGGGTGCGCACATGATGTGCAATGGGTGCTGGTACTTGGCCCTTATATTGGCCCCCTATCCCTCATCAAACCTTGAGAACTCAAACCCCCTTAAAGAGCATTTAAGATTTTATAGGTTTGCTGCAAGTAGCCATTAAAGTGTCTGAAATGGGGACACTTTTTTCAAACGGTCACAAAATCTTCTCCACTTCAATTTTTTAGCTAAATTTTTTTGTGCATGCCAACAAAATACAAGGATTACCTTTACCAAATTTGGGGACAAAACTCTTTCTAAAAAAATTTTAAAAAATCCCAAACTGTAACAAGTTTTGAAAATCGTGAAAAATAGAAAATGGGTCGTCTTGCCACGAAACTTCATATGAAGGCTTAGGGGACCATTGTATGAATTTACACGCCATAAAAATGACATTGGCATGGTAGAAATATGAAGATGTGCTTGAACCCACCTACCACCCGTTCGATCCTCGGCTTGCGCATCCTGGCCCTCTTGTCCGCTGAGCGCCCGCACGCTCGTTTCGTGGGTTGACCTAGGCATATGGAGTTCATCCCCAGTCTAAGCATACAGAGTTCATTCCCAGTCTAAAATCAGATCGGACCGAGGGTTACGACAGCAGGATTGGCAGCACGCAGGGGGGATCGGGCTGATCCCTGGCTTGTGCATTTTGCCTCTCCGACCGGCTGAGCGCCCGCACGCCTGCTTCGTGGGTTGGCTTAGGCATAGGGAGTTCATTCCAAGTCAAGCCCCAGTAGGACCGAGGGTTGTGGTAGTGGGATCGGTAGCACGTAGAGGGCAACCGGGCAGATCCCCGTCTTGCGCATTATGCCCCTTCGACCTGCTGAGCGCCTGCATGCTCGTTTCATGGGTTGACTTATGCATACGGAGTTCATTCCCAGTCTAAGATCTGACCGAACCGAGGGTTGCAGCAGTAGGATCGACAACACGCAGGGGGGACTGGGCTGATCCCCGACTTGCGCATTCTGCCTCTCCGATCGACTGAGCGCCTGCACGCTCGTTTCGTGGGTTGGCTTAGGCATACGGAGTTCATTCCATGTATAAGTCATAGTCGGATCGAGTGTTGTGGTAGCAGGACCGGTAGCAGTATCGACAGCATGCAGAGGGGATCGGGCTGATCCTCGACTTGCGTATTATGCCTCTCCAGCCGGCTGAGTGCCCGTACGCTCGTTTCGTGGGTTGACTTAGGCATATGGAGTTCATCCCCAGTCTAAGCATATAGAGTTCATTCTCAATCTAAGATCAAACCGTATCGAGGGTTACGGCAGTAGGATCGGTAGCACGCAGGGGGCTGGGCCGTTCCCCGACTTACCTATTCTGCCTCTCCGGTCGGCTGAGCACCCGCACGCCCATTTTTTGGGTTGGCTTAGGCATAGGGAGTTCATTCCATGTCCAAGCCCCAGTCAGACCGAGGGTTGTGGCAGTGGGACCGACAGCATGCAGAGGGGGACCGAGTCGATCCCCGGCTTGCGCATTATTCCTCTTTGGCCAGCTCTATGCCTGCATGCTCGTTTCGTGGGTTGACTTATGCATTCGGAGTTCATTCCCAGTCCAAGATTGAACCGTACCAAAGGTTACGGTAGCAGGATCGACAGCACGCAGGAGGGGACCGGGCCGATCCCCGGCTTGCGCATGCTGCCTCTCCGGTCGGCTGAGCGATCGCACGCTCGTTTCGTGGGTTGGCTTAGGCATACAGAGTTCATTCCATGTCTAAGCATACGAAGTTCATTCCTAGTCTAAGATTTTGAGCGACGGTGCACATACTGGGCTCGGGCATGTGCTGGTGCCACATTTTTTTTGCCCGAGGCACCATTGTCGAACATCACCGGAGAGCCTAACCGGGGGCATTGGGGGTTCCGGTGATTGGGGGGGCCGGGGGGGTGTGCGCACATGATGTGCGATGGGTGCTGGTACTTGGCCCTTATATTGGTCCCCTATCCCTCATCAAACCTCGAGAACTCACACCCCCTTAAAGAGCATTGAGATTTTATAGGTTTCCTGCCAGTAGCCATTAAAGTGTCTAAAATGGGGACACTCTTTGCAAACGGTCACAAAATCTTCTCCACTTCGAGTTTTTAGCTAAATGTTTTTGTGCATGCCAACAAAAATAAAAGGATCACCTCTACCAAATTTGGGGACAAAACTCTTTCTAAAAAAATTTTAAAAAATCCTAAACCGCAAAAAGTTTTGAAAATCATGAAAAATAAAAAACACGTCGTCTTGCCACGAAACTTCACATGAAGGCTTAGGGGACCATTGTATGAATTTACAAGCCATAAAAATGGCATTGGCATGGCAGAAATATGAAGATGCGCATGAACCCACCTATCACCCGTTCAATCCCCGGCTTGCGCATCCTGCCTCTCTGGTCGACCGAGCGCCTGCACGCTCGTTTCGTGGGTTGACTTAGGCATATAGGGTTCATCCCCAGTCTAAGCATATGGAGTTCATTCCCAGTCTAAGATCAGACCAGATCGAGGGTTACGGCAGCAGGATCGGTAGCACGCAGGGGTGACCGGACCGATCCTCGACTTACGCATTCTGCGTCTTCGATCGGCTGAGCACCCGCATGCTCGTTTCGTGGGTCGGTTTAAGCATACAGAGTTCATTCCCAGTCTAAGATCGAACCAGACTGAGGGTTGCGGTAGTAGGATCGACAGCACGCAGGGGGGACCGGGCCGATCCCCAGCTTGCACATTCTGCCTCTCCGACTGGCTGAGCGCCCGCATGCCCGTTTCGTGGGTTGGCTTAGGCATAGGGAGTTCATTCCATGTCTAAGCCCCAATCAGATCAAGGGTTGTGGCAGCGAGACTGACAGCATGCAAAGAAGGATCAGGCCGATCCCCGGCTTCCGCGTTATGCCTCTCTGGCCGGCTCAATGCCCGAACGCTCGTTTCGTGGGTTGACTTAGGTATACGGAGTTCATTCCCAGTCTCAGATCAGACCGGATCGAGGGTTGCAGTAGTAGGTTCAATAGCATGCAGGAGGGACTGGGATGGTCCTCGGCTTACGCATTCTGCCTTTTCGATCGGCTGAGTGCTCGCGCGCTCGTTTCATGGGTTGGCTTCGGAATATGGAGTTCATTCCATGTCTAAGCATATGGAGTTCATTCCCAATCTAAGATCAGATCGAACCGAGGGTTACGGTACCAGGACCAGCAGTAGGATCTGTAGCACACAGGGAGGGATCGGGTCGATCCCCGGCTTGTGCATTCTGCCTCTCCGGTAGGCTTCTCTGGCCGACAGAGCACCCGCACGCTCGTTTCGTGGCTTTACTTAGGCATACAGAGTTCATCTCCAGTCTAAGCATATAGAGTTCATTTCCAGTCTAAGATTGGATTGGACCGAGGGTTGCGACAGTAGGATCGACAGCACAAAGGGGGGATCGGGCCGATCCCCGGCCTACGCATTCTGCCTCTCCGGTCGGTTGAGCGCCCGCATGCCCGTTTCATGGGTTGGCTTAGGCATAGGGAGTTCATTCCACGTCTAAGCCCTAGCCAAACCGAAGGTTGTGGTAGCGAGATCGGCAGCATGCAGAGGGGGACCAAGCCGATCCCCGACTTGTGCATTTTGCCTCAGTGGCCGGCTGAGCGCCCGCACGCTCATTTCGTAGGTTGGCTTAGGCATACGGAGTTCATTCCATGTCTAAGCATACAGAGTTCATTCCCAATCTAAGAGTTTGAGCCACGGTGGAGATGCTGGGCTCAGGCATGTGCTGGTTCCACATTTTTTCACCCAAGGCACCATTGCCGGAGTATACTCGGAGAGCCTAACCGACGGCATTGGTGGTTCTGGCGATTGGGTGGGCCAGGGGGTGTGCGCACATGATGTGCGATGAGTGCTGGTACTTGGCCCTTATATTGGCCCCCTATCCCTCATCAAACCTCAAGAACTCACACCCCCTTAAAAAGCATTTGAGATTTTATACGTTTGCTGCCAGTGGCCATTAAAGTGTCTGAAATGGGGACACTTTTTTTCCAACGGTCACAAAATCTTTTCCACTTCGAGTTTTTAGCTGAATTTTTTTTTGCATGCCAAAAAAAATACAAGGATCACCTCTACCAAATTTGGGGACAAAAATCTTTCTAAAAAAATTTTAAAAAATCTTGAACCGTAAAAAGTTTCAAAAATCGTGAAAAATAGAAAACGGGTCGTCCTGCCATGAAACTTCACATGAAGGCTTAGGGGACCATTGTTTGAATTTAAAAGCCATAAAAATGGCATTGGCATGGTATAAATATGAAGATGTGCTTGAACCCACCAACCACCCGTTTGATCCCCAGCTTGCGTATCCTGCCTCTCTGGTCGACTGAGCGTTCGCATGCTCGTTTCGTGGGTTGACTTAGGAGTATGGAGTTCATCCCTAGTATAAGCATACGGAGTTCATTCCCAGTCTAAGATCGGATCGGATCAAGGGTTGCGACAGCAGGATCGACAGCACGTAGGGGGCACCGGGCCGATCCCCAGCTTGCGCATTCTACCTCTTCGGCCTGCTGAGCGCCCGCACGCCCATTTCGTGGGTTGGCTTAGGCATAGGGAGTTCATTCCATGTCTAAGCCTCGGCTGGACTGAGGGTTGTGGCAGCCGGACTGGCAGCACGTAGAGGGGGATCGGGCTGATCCCTGGCTTGCGCGTTACACCTCTCCAGTCGGCTCAGCGCCCGCACGCTCATTTCGTTGGTTGACTTAGGCATACGAAGTTCATTCTCAGTCTAAGATCGGTCCAGACCAAGGGTTGTGGCAGCAGGATCGACAGCATGCAGGGGGGACCAGGCCGGTGCCCGACTTGTGCATTCTACCTCTCCGGCATGTTGAACGCCCGTTTCGTGGGTTGGCTTAGGCATACGGCGTTCATTCCATGTCTAAGCATACGAATTTCATTCCTAGTCTAATAGTTTGAGCCACGGTGCACATGCTGGGCTCGGGTATGTGCTGGTGCCAAATTTTTTTCGCTCGGGGCAACATCGTCGAAGCATCATCGGAGAGCCTAGCCGACGGCATTGGGGGTTCCAGTGATTGGGGGGCCGGAGGTGTACGTACATGATGTGTGATGGGTGCTGGTACTTGGCCCTTATATTGGCCCCCTATCCCTCTTGAAACCTCGAGAACTCACACCCCCTTAAAGAGCATTTGAGGTTTTATAGGTTTGCTGCCAGTAGCCATTAAAGTGTTTAAAATAGGGACACCTTTTTCAAACGGTCACAAAATCTTCTCCACTTTGAGTTTTTAGCCGAATGTTTTTAGGCATGCCAAAAAAAATACAAGAATTCCCTCCACCAAATTTGGGGAGAAAACTCTATCTAAAAATTTTTTTAAAAATCCCAAACCGCAAAAAGTTTTGAAAATCATGAAAAATAGAAAATGGGTCGTCTGGCCACGAAACTTCATATGAAGGCTTAGGGGACCATTGCATGAATTTACAAGCCATAAAAATGGCATTGGCAAGTCAGAAATATAAAGATGTGCTTGAACCCACCTACCACCCATTCGATCCTCGGCTTACGCATCCTGCCTCTCTGGTCGACTGAGCGTTCGCACACTCGTTTCATGGGTTGACTTAGGCATATGGAGTTCATCCCCAGTCTAAGTATACGGAGTTCATTCCCAGTCTAAGATCGAATCGGACCGAGGGTTGCGACAGCAGGATCGATAGCACGCAGGGGGGATCGGGCCGATCCCCAGCTTGCACATTCTGCCTCTTTGACTGGCTGAGCACCCGCACGTCCGTTTCATGGGTTGGCTCAGGCATAGGGAGTTCATTCCATATCTAAGTCCTAGCTGGATCGAGGGTTATGGCAGCGGGACCGACAGCACATAGAGGGGGACCGGGTCGATCCCCGGCTTGCACATTTTGCCTCTCCGACCGGTTCAGTGGCCGAACGCTCATTTCATGGGTTGACTTAGGCATACGGAGTTCATTCTCAGTCTAAGATCAGACCAGACCAAGGGTTGAGGCAACAGGATCAACAGCACGTATGGGGGGACCCGGTCGATCTCCAACTTACGCATTCTACCTCTTCGGTAGGCTGAGTGCCCACATGCTTGTTTCAAGGGTTGGCTTAGGCATATGGAGTTCATTCCATGTCTAAGCATATGGTGTTCATTCCCAGTCTAAGATCTGACTGGACCTAGGGTTATGGCAGCAGGACCAACAGCACGATCAGCACACGCAGGGGAGACCAGGCCGATCCGTGACTTACGCATTCTACCTCTCTGGCCAGCTTAACGCCCGCATGCTCATTTTGTGGGTTGGCTTAGGCATACGGAGTTCATTCCATGTCTAAGCCCTAGCCGAACTGAGGGTTGTGGCAGCAGGACCGACAGCGGGATAGACAGCATATAGAAGGGGATCGGCCTGATCCCCAGCTTGCATATTATGCCTTTCCGGTCGGCCTCTTCGATCGGTTGAGCACTCGCACGCTCGTTTTATGGGTTGACTTAGGCATATGGAGTTCATCCCCAGTCTAAGCAAATGGAGTTCATTCCCAGTCTAAGATCAGACCGGATGGAAGGTTGCGACAGCAGGATCGGCAGCACGCAGGGGGGACTGGGTGGATCCCCGGCTTGCGCATTCTACCTCTCTGACCGAATGAGCACCCGCACGCCCGTTTCGTGGGTTGGCTTAGGCATAGGGAGTTCATTTCATGTCTAAGCCCCAACCAGAACGAGGGTTGTGGCAGTGAGACTGACAGCACGCAGAGGGGGATCGGGTTGATCCCCGGCTTATGCATTATGCCTCTCCGATCGGCTCAGTGCCCGCACGTTCATTTTTTGGGTTGACTTAGTCATAAGGAGTTCATTCCCAGTCTAAGATCAGACCAGTCTGAGTGTTGCGACAGTAGCATCGACAGCACGTAGGGGGGACTGGGTCGACCCCAGCTTGTGCATTCTGCCTTTCTGACGGGCTGAGCACCCACATGCTCATTTCGTGGGTTGGCTTAGGCATATGGAGTTCATTCCATGTCTAAGCATATGGAGTTCATTCCCAGTCTAAGATTAGACCAGACCGATGGTTGCAGCAGCAAGACCAGTAGTAGGATCGACAGCACGCAGGAGGGATCGGCCAATCTGACCAGCTGAGTGCCCGCACGCTCATTTCATGGGTTGGCTTAGGCATACGGAGTTCATTCCATGTCTAAGCTCCAGCCGGACCGAGGGTTGTGGCAGTAGGACTGGTAGCGGGATTAGTAGGACGTAGAGAAGGTCGAGCTGATCCTCGGCTTGCACATTATGCCTCTTCGGCCGACCTTTTCGATTGGCTGAGCACCTGTACGGTCATTTCATGGGTTGACTTAAGCATACAGAGTTCATCCCCAGTCTAAGCATACGGAGTTCATTCCCAGTCTAAGATCAGATCGGACCGAGGGTTACGGCAACAGGATCAGCAGCATGCAGGGGGGATCGGACCGATCCCCGGCTTGCGTATTCTGCCTCTCTGGTCGGCTAAGCACCCGCACACCCGTTTCATGGGTTGGCTTAGGCATAGGGAGTTCATTCCATGTCCAAGCCACAGCCAGACCGAGGGTTGTGGCAGCAGGACTGGCAGCACGCAAAGGGGGACCGGGCCGATCCCTGGCTTGTGCATTATGCCTCTTCGGCCGGCTCAGCGCCCGCACGCTCGTTTCGTGGGTTGACTTATGCATACGAATTTCATTCCCAATCTAAGATCGGATCGGACTAAGGGTTGCGGCAGTAGGATCGATAGCACACACGGGGGATCGGGTCGATCCCCGATTTGCGCGTTCTATCTCTTCGACCGACTGAGCGCCCGCATGCTCGTTTCGTCGGTTGGCTTAGGCATACGGAGTTCATTCCATGTCTAACCATACGGAGTTCATTCCCAGTCTAAGATTTTGAGCCATGGTGCACATGTTGGGCTCGGGCATGTGTTGGTGCCACATTTTTTTCGTACGAGGCACCATCACCGGAGCATCATCGGAGAGCCTAACCGACGGCATTGGGGGTTCCAGCGATTGGGCGGCCAGGGGGTGTGCGCACATGATGTGCGATAGGTGCTGTTACTTGGCCCTTATATTGGTCCCCTATCACTCATCAAACCTCGAGAACTCACACCCCCTTAAAGAGCATTTGTGATTTTATAGGTTTGCTGCCAGTAGCCATTAAAGTATTTGAAATGGGGACACTTTTTTCAAACGGTCACAAAATCTTCTCCACTTTGAGTTTTTAGCTGAATTTTTTTGTGCATACCAAAAAAAATACAAGGATCACCTCTACTAAATTCAGGGACAAAACTCTTTCTAAAAAAAGTTTAAAAAATCCCGAACCATAAAAAGTTTCAAAAATTATGAAAAATAGAAAGCGGGTCGTCTTGCCACAAAACTTCACATGAAGACTTAGGGGACCGTTGTATGAATTTACAAGCCATAAAAATGGCATCGGCATGGTAGAAATATGAAGATGTGCTTGAACCCACCTACCATCCGTTCTATCCCTGACTTGCGCATCTTGCCTCTCTGGTCGGTTGAGCGCCCGCACGCTCATTTCATGGGTTGACTTAGGCATACGGAGTTCATGCCCAGTCTAAGCATACGGAGTTCATTCACAGTCTAAGATAGGATCAGACTGAGGGTTACGGCAGTAGGATCAGCAGCAGCAAGGGGCGGGGTCGATCCTCGGCTTCCGTATTCTACCTCTTCGGCCAGTTGAGTGCCCGCACGCCCGTTTCGTGGGTTGGCTTAGGCATAGGGAGTTCATTCCATGTCTAAGCCCCAGCTGGATCGAGGGTTGTGGTAGCGGGATCGACAGCATGCAGAGGGGGACCGAGTCGATACCCGACTTGCACATTATGCCTCTCCAGCCAGCTCAACGCCGGTACGTTCATTTCGTAGGTTGACTTAGGTATACAGAGCTCATTCCTAGTCTAAGATCGGACTAGACCGATGGTTGCAATAGCATGATCGACAGCACGTAGGGGGGGACCGGGTTAATCCCGAGCTTACGTATTTTGCCTCTTCGATCAGTTGAGCGCCCGCACGAATGCTCATTTTGTGGGTTGCCTTAGGCATACAGAGTTCATTCCATGTCTAAGCATACGGAGTTCATTCTTAGCCTAAGATTAGACTGGACCAAGGGTTACGGCAGTAGGACCAGCAGTAAGATCGATAGCCCACAGGGGGGACCGAGCCGATCCTCGACTTGCGCATTCTGCCTCTTCGGCCAGTTGAGCACCCGCTCGCTCGTTTCGTGGGTTGGCTTAGGCATACGGAGTTCATTCAATGTCTAAGCCCCAGCCAGATCGAGGGTTGTGGCAGCAGGACCGACAGCGGGATCGACAGAACGCAGAGGGGGATCGGGCTGATCCCCAGCTTGCGCATTATGCCTTTCCGGCCGGTTGAGCGCCTGCACGCTCGTTTCATGGGTTGACTTAGGTAAACGGAGTTCATCCCCAGTCTAAGCATACGGAGTTCATTCCTAGTCTAAGATCGGAGAGGATAGAGGGTTGCAACAGCAGGATCGGCAGCACGCAGGGGGGATCGAGCCGATCCCCGACTTGCGCATTCTGCCTTTCCGGCCAGCTGAGCGCCCACACGCCTGTTTCGTGGGTTGGCTTAGGCATAGGGAGTTCACTCCATGTCTAAGCCCTAGCCAGACCGAGGGTTGTGGCAGCGGGACTGGCAGCATGTAGAGGGGGATGGGGCCGATCCCCGACTTGCGCATTATGCCTCTTCGATCGGCTCAGCACTCGCACGCTCATTTCGTAGGTTGACTTATGCATATGAAGTTCATTCCCAGTCTAAGATCGGGCCAGACCAAGGGCTGCAGCAGCAAGATTGACAGCACGCAAGGGCGATTGAGCCGATCCCTGACTTGCGCATTCTGCCTCTCCGGTCGACTGAGGGCCCATACGATCGTTTTGTGGGTTGGCTTAGGCATACAGAGTTCATTCCATGTCTAAGCATACGAAGTTCATTCCATGTCTAAGCATATGGATTTCATTTCCAGTCTAAGATTTTGAGCCACAGTGCACATGCTGGGCTCAGGTATGTGCTGGTGTCATATTTTTTTTGGTCCGGGCACCATCGTCGGAGCATCATCGGAGAGCCTAACCGACAGCATTGGGGGTTCTGACGATTGGAGGGGCCGGGGTGGTGTGCGCACATGATGTGCGATTGGTGCTGGTACTTGGCCCTTATATTGGCCACCTATCCCTCATTAAACCTCGGGACACTTTTTTCAAATGGTCACAAAATCTTCTCCACTTCGAGTTTTTAGCTGAATTTTTTAAAAACAAAACGGGATGAAATTCTTTCTAAAAATTTTTTTAAAAATCCTGAACCACAAAAAGTTTTGAAAATCGTGAAAAATAGAAAAGGGGTCTTCTTGCCACGAAACTTCACATGAAGGCTTAGGGGACCATTGTATGAATTTACAGGCCATAAAAATGGCATTGGCATGGCAGAAATATGACGATGTGCTTGAACCCACCTACCACCTGTTCGATCCCCGGCTTACGCATCCTGCCTCTCTGGTCGGTTGAGTGCTCGTACGCTCCTTTCGTGGGTTGACTTAGGCATACGGAGTTCATCCCCAGTCTAAGCATACGAAGTTCATTCCCAGTCTAAGATCGGATCGGATCGAGGGTTGCGGCAGTAGGATCGGTAGCATGCAGGGGAGATCAGGCCGATCCCCGGCTTACGCATTCTGCCTCCCCGGTCAGCTGAGTGCCCATACACCCGTTTCGTGTGTTGGCTTAGGCATAAGGAGTTCATTCCATGTCTATGCCCCAGCCGGACCAAGGGTTGTGGCAGCAGGACCGACAGCACATAGAGGGGGACCCGATCGATCCCTGGCTTGCGTATTATGCCTCTCCGACCGGCTCAGCACCCGCACGCTCATTTCATGGGTTGACTTAGGCATACAGAGTTCAGTTCTAGTCTAAGATTGGACCGGACTGAGGGTTGAGGCAACAGGATCGACAACACGTAGGGGGGATTGGGTCGATCCCCAACTAGCGCATTCTACATCTCCGACTGGCTGAACGCCCGCACGCTCATTTCGTGGGTCAGCTTAGGCATACGGAGTTCATTTCATGTCTAAGCATACGGAGTTCATTCCCAGTCTAAGATAGGATCAGTCTGAGGGTTGCGACAGCAGGACCAACAGCAGGATCGGTAGCACGCAGGGGGGATCAGGCTGATCCCCGGCTTACGCATTCTCCCTTTTCGATCGGTTGAATGCCCGCATGCTCGTTTCGTGGGTTAGCTTAGGCATACGGAATTCATTCCATGTCTAAGCCCCAGCTAGACCCAGGGTTGTGGCAGCAGGACCGGTAGTAGGATCGAAGCACACAGAGGGGGATCGGGCTGATCCCTGGCTTGCGCATTACGCCTTTTCGGTCGGCCTCTTCGGCCGGCTGAGTGCCCGTACACTCATTTCGTGGGTTGACTTAGGCATACGGAGTTCATCCCCAGTCTAAGCTGATGGAGTTCATTCCCAGTCTAAGATCAGACCAGACTGAGGGTTGTGGTAATAGGATCGACAGCACGCAGGGGGGACCGAGCCGATCCCTGGCTTGCGCATTCTGCCTCTCTGGTCGGCTGAGCACCCGCATGCACATTTCATGGGTTGGCTTAGGCATACGGAGTTCATTCTAAGCATACAGAGTTCATTCCATGTTTAAGCGTACAGATTGCATTCCCAGTCTAAGATTTTGAGCCACGATGCACATGCTGGGCTTGACCATGTGCTGGTGCAGCATTTTTTTCGCCCAAGGCAGCATCATCGGAGCATCATCGAAGAGCCTAACTGGCGGTATTGGGGGTTCTAACGATTGGGGGGGTCGGGGGGTGTGTGTACATGATGTACGTTAGGTGCTGGTACTGGCCCCTATATTGGCCCTCTATCCCTCATCAAACCTTGAGAACTCACAACCCCTTCAAGAGCATTTGAGATTTTATAGGTTTGCTGCCAGTAACCATTAAAATGTCTGAAATGGGGACACTTTTTTCAAACGGTCACAAAATCTTCTCCATATCGAGTTTTTAGCTGAATTTTTTTCTGCATGCCAACAAAAATAAAAGGATCACCTCTACCAAATTTGGGGACAAAAATCTTTCTAAAAAATTTGAAAAAATCCTGCACCATAAAAAGTTTTGAAAATCGTGAAAAATAGAAAATGGGTCGTTTTGCCACGAAACTTCATATGAAGGCTTAGGGGATCATTGAATGAATTTACAGGCCATAAAAATGGCATTGGCATGGTAGAAATATGATGATGTTCTTGAACCCACCTACCACCCGTTCGATCCCCGGCTTGTGCATCCTGCCTCTCTTGTCGGCTGAGCGCCCGCACGCTCATTTCGTGGGTTGACTTAGGCATACGAAGTTCATCCCCAGTCTAAGCATATGGAGTTCATTCCCAGTCTAAGATTAGAACGGACCGAGGGTTAAGACAGTAGGATCGACAGCACGCAGGGGGGACTGGGCCGATCCCCGACTTTCGCATTTTACCTCTCTGACTGGTTGAGCGACCGTACGCTCGTTTCATGGGTCGGCTTCAGAATATGGAGTTCATTCCATGTCTAAGCATATGGAGTTCATTCCTAGTCTAAGATCGAATCAGACCGAAGGTTGCGACAGCAGGACCAACAGCAGGATCGGTAGCATGCAGGGGGGATCGGGCTGATCCTAGATTTACATATTCTACCTCTCCGATCGATTGAGCACCCGCACGCTCGTTTCAAGGGTTGGCTTAGGCATACGAAGTTCATTCAATGTCTAAGCCCCAGCCAGACCCAGGGTTGTGGTAGCAGGACCGGCAGCGGGATCGACAGCACACAGAGGGGAACCGGGCTGATCCTCAGCTTGCGTATTATGCCTTTCCGATCGACTGAGCGCTCACACGCTCGTTTCATGGGTTAACTTAGGCATACGGAGTTCATCCCCAGTCTAAGCATATGGAGTTCATTCCCAGTCTAAGATCAGATCGGATCGAAAGTTGCGACAGCAGGATCGACAGTACGCAGGAGGGATCGGGCCGATCCCCAGCTTGTGCATTCTGCCTCTCCGGTCAGCTGAGCACCCGCACACTCGTTTCATGGGTTCGATTAGGCATACAGAGTTCATTCCATGTCTAAGCCCCAGCCAGATCGAGGGTTGTGGTAGCAGGACTGGCAGCGGGATCGACAGCACGCAAAAGGGGGTCGGGCTAATCCCCGACTTGTGCATTATGCCTTTTCGGCCGACATCTCCGGTCGGCTGAGTGCCCGCTCGCTCATTTTGTGGGTTGACTTAGGCATACAGAGTTCATCCCCAGTCCAAGCAGACGGAGTTCATTCCCAATCTAAGATCAGACCGGACCGAGGGTTGCGGTTACAAGATCGGTAGCACGTTGGAGGGACCGGGCTGATCCCCGGCTTGCGTATTCTGCTTCTTCGACTGGCTGAGCACCCGTACACCCGTTTCGTGGGTTGGTTTAGGCATAGGGAGGTCATTCCATGTCTAAGCCCCAGCCAGACCGAGGGTTGTGGCAGCGGGACCGACAGCACGCAGAGGGGGACCGAGTCGATCCTTGACTTTCGCATATGCCTCTTCGGCCAGCTCAGTGCCCGTATGCTCGTTTCGTGGGTTGACTTATGCATACAGAGTTCATTCCCAGTCTAAGATCAGACCGGACCAAGGGTTACGGTAGCAGGATCGATAGCACGTAGGGGGGGATCGGGTCGATACCCGGCTTGCACATTTTGCCTCTCCGACCGGCTGAGCGCCCGCACGCTCGTTTCGTGGGTTGGCTTAGGCATACGGAGTTCATTCCATGTCTAAGCATACTGAGTTCATTCCCAATCTAAGATTTTGAGCCACGGTGCACATGCTGGGCTTGAGCATGTGCTAGTGCCACATTTTTTTCACCCGGGCACCATCGTCGGAGCATCGTCGGAGAGCCTAACCGACGACATTGGGGGTTCTGATGATTAGGGGGCCGGGGGGGTGTGCACACATGATGTGCGATGGGTGCTGGTACTTGGCCCTTATATTGGCCCCCTATCCCTCATCAAACCTCGAGAACTCACACCCCCTTAAAACGCATTCGAGATTTTATAGGTTTGCTGCCAGTAGTAATTAAAGTGTCTGAAATGGGGACACTTTTTTCAAATGGTCACAAAATCTTCTCCACTTCGAGTTTTTAGCTAAATATTTTTGGGCATGCCAACAAAAAAACAAGGATCACCTCTACCAAATTTTATGGCAAAACTATTTCTAAAAAAATTTTAAAAAATCTCGAACCGTAAAAAGTTTCAAAAATCATGAAAAATAGAAAACGGGTCGTCTTGTCACGAAACTTCACATGAAGGCATAGGGGACCATTGTATGAATTTATAGGATATAAAAATGGCATTGGCATGGCAAAAATATGGAGATGTGCTTGAACCCACCTACCACCCGTTCGATCCCCGGCTTGCGCATCCTGCCTCTCTGGTCGGCTGAGCGTCCGCACGCTCGTTTCATCGGTTGACTTAGGCATACGAAGTTCATCCCCAGTCTAAGCATACGGAGTTCATTCCCAGTCTAAGACCAGATCAGACCGAGGGTTGCGACAGTAGGATCGGTAGCACACAGGAGGGATCGGGTCAATCCCCGGCTTGTGCATTTTACTTGTCCGACTGGCTGAGCACCTGCACGCCCGTTTCATGGGTTGGCTTAGGCATAGGGAGTTCATTCCATGTCTAAGCCCCAGCCAGACTGAGGGTTGTGGTAGTGAGACCGATAGCACGTAGAGGGGGACCGAGCCGATCATCGACTTGCGCATTATGCCTTTTTGGCTGGCTTAACGTCCAAATGCTCCTTTCGCGGGTTGTCTTGGGTAAACAGAGCTCATTCTTGGTTTAAGATCAGATCGAAGATTGTGGCAGCAGGATCGACAGCACGCAGGGGGATAGGGCTAATCCTCGGCTTGCGCATTCTGCCTCTCCGGTAGACTGAGCGCCCGCACGTTTGTTTCGTGGGTTAGTTTAGGCATACGAAGTTTATTCCATGTCTAAGCATACAAGTTCATTCCAGTCTAAGATCGAACCAGACTGAGGGTTGCTGTAGCAGGACCGATAGTAAGACCAGCAGTAGGATCGACAGCATGTAAGAGGCCCGGGCCGATCCACGGCTTGCACATTTTGGCTCTCCGATCGACTTCTCCAACTGGTTGAGCCCCCACACGCTCGTTTCATGGGTTGACTTAGGCATACGGAGTTCATCCCCAGTCTAAGCATACAGAGTTCATTCCCAGTCTAAGATTGAATCGGATCGAGGGTTGCGACAGTAGGATCGGTAGCATGTAGGGGGGATTGGGCCGATCCTCGGCTTGCGCATTCTGCCTCTCTGGTCGACTGAGCGCCCGCATGCCCGTGTCGTGGGTTGGGTTAGGCATACAGAGTTCATTCCATGTCTAAGCCCCAACCGGACCAAGGGTTGTGGCAACGAGACTGGTAGCACGCAGAGGGGGACCGGTAGCACGCAGAGAGGGACCGAGCCGATCACTAGCTTGCGCATTATGCCTCTCTGGCCAGCTCAGTGCCCGAACACTCATTTCATGGTTTGTCTTAGGCTTATGGAGCTCATTCTCAGTCTAAGATCGGATCGAGGATTGCGGTAGTAGGATCGATAGCACGTAGGAGGGGTCCAGGCTAATCCCTGGCTTGCACATTTTGCCTCTCCGGTCAACTGAGCACCCGAACACTTGTTTCATGGGTTGGCTTAGGCATACGGAGTTCATTCCATGTCTAAGCATAGAAAGTTCATTCCCAATCTAAGATCGAACCGGATCGAAGGTTGCAGCAACAAGACCAACAGCAAGATCAGAAGCTTGTAGGAAGGCCTAAGTCGATCCTTAGCTTGTGCATTCTGCCTCTCCGACTGGCCTCTCTGACCGGTTGAGCACCCGCACGCTCGTTTTATGGGTTGACTTAGGCATACAGAGTTCATCCCCAGTCTAAGCATACGGAGTTCATTCCCAGCTTAAGATCGAATCGGATCGAGGGTTGCGATGGTAGGATCGGTAGCATGGACTGAGGGTTGTGGTAGCAGGATCGACAGCACGTAGAGAGGGATCAGGCTGATCCCTGGCTTGCGCATTCTGCCTCTCCAGTCGGTTGAGCGCCCACACACTCGTTTCATGGGTTGGCTTAGGCATACGGAGTTCATTCCATGTCTAAGCATATGGAGTTCATTCCCAGTCTAAGAGTTTGAGCCATGGTGCACATGCTGGGCTCGAGCATGTGCTGGTGGCACATTTTTTTCGCCCGAGGCACCATCGTCGGAGCATCGTCAGAGAGCCTAACCGACGACATTGCGGGTTTTGACGATTGGGGGGGTCGGGGGGTGTGCTCACATGATGTGCGATGGGTGCTGGTACTTGGCCCTTATATTGGCCCCCTATCCCTCATCAAACCTCGAGAACTCACACCCCCTTAAAGAGTATTTGAGATTTTATAGGTTTGCTGCTAGTACCCATTAAAGTGTCTGAAATAGGGACATTTTTTTCAAATAGTCACAAAATCTTCTCCACTTTGAGTTTTTAGCTGAAGTTTTTTGTGCATGCCAACGAAAATACAAGGATCACCTCTTCCAAATTTGGGGACAAAACTATTTATAAAAAAATTTTAAAAAATCTCGAACCATAAAAAGTTTCAAAAATCATGAAAAATAGAAAACGGGTCGTCTTGTCACGAAACTTCACATGAAGGCGTAGGGGACCATTGTATGAATTTACAAGATATAAAAATGGCATTGGCATGGCAGAAATATGGAGATGTGCTTGAACCCACCTACCACCCGTTCGATCCTCGACTTGCGCATCCTACCTCTTTGGTCGATTGAGCGTCCGCATGCTCGTTTCTTGGGTTGACTTAGGCATACGGAGTTCATCCCCAGTCTAAGCATACGGAGTTCATTCCTAGTCTAAGATCAGACTAGATCGAGGGTTGCGACAGTAGTATCGATAGCATGTAAGGGGGACCGGACCGATCCCCAACTTGCGCATTCTGCCTCTCTGGCCGACTGAACGCCCACACGCCTGTTTCATGGGTTGGCTTAGGCATAGGGAGTTCATTCCACGTCTAAGTCCCAGCTGGATCGAGAGTTGTGGCAGCGGGACCGGCAACACGCAGAGGGGGATCGGGTCGATCCTCAGCTTACGCATTATGCCTCTCCGACCGGCTCAGTGCCCGCATGCTCATTTCGTGGGTTGACTTAGGCATACAGAGTTCATTCACGGTTTAAGATTGGACTGGATCGAGGGTTGTGGTAGCAGGATCGACAGCACGCAGGAGGGATCGGACCAGTCCCTGGCTTGTGCATTCTGCCTCTTCGACTGGCAAAGTGCCTGTACGCTTGTTCCATGGGTTGGCTTAGGCATACGGAGTTCATTCCATGTCTAAGCATACGGAGTTCATTCCCCGTCTAAGATCAGACCGGACTGTGGGTTACGGTAGCAGGACCAGTAGCAAGGTCGACAGCACGTAGGGGGGATCAGGTCGATCCTCGACTTGTGTATTTTACCTTTTCGGTCGGTTGAGCGCCTGCACGATCGTTTCATGGGTTGGCTTAGGCATACGTAGTTCATTCCATGTCTAAGCCCTAGCCGGACCGAGGGTTGTGGTAGTAGGATCGGTAGTGGGATCGACAGCATGTAGAGGGGGATCGGGCTGATCCCCGGCTTTCGCATTATGCCTCTCCAGCTAGCTGAGCACCTGTATGCTTGTTTCATGGGTTGACTTAGGCATACGGAGTTCATCCCCAGTCTAAGCATACGAAGTTCATTCCCAGTCTAAGATCGAACCGGATCGAGGGTTGCGACAGCAGGATTGATAGCATGCAGGGTGGACCAGGCCGATCCCTGGCTTTCGTATTCTGCCTCTCCGACCGGCTGAGCACCCATACGCCTGTTTCATGGGTTGGCTTAGGCATAGGGAGTTCATTCCATGTCTAAGCCCCAGCCGGACCGAGGGTTGTGGTAGTGGGATCGACAGCACGCAGAGGGGGATCGGGCTGAACCCCGGCTTGCACATTATGCCTCTCCGATCGGCTCAATGTCTGAACGCTCGTTTCGTGGGCTGACTTAGGTATACAAAGTTCATTCCTAGTCTAAGATCAGACCGAACTGAGGGTTGCAGCAGCAGGATTGATAGCATGTAAGGGGGGACCAGGTCGGTCCTCAGCTTGTGCATTCTACCTCTCCGGCTGGCTGGGCGCCTGCACGCTCATTTCGTGGGTTGGCTTAGGCATACGAAGTTCATTCCATGTCTAAGCATACAGAGTTCATTCCCAGTCTAAGATCGGATCGGACCGAGGGTTGCAACAACAGGACCAGCAGTAAGATCGACAACACGTAGGGGGGACCGGGCCGATCCCTAACTTTTACATTCTGCCTCTCCAGCTGGCCTCTCCAGTCGGCTGAGCATCCGCACGCTTGTTTTGTGGGTTGACTTGGGCATACGAGTTCATCCCCAGTCTAAGCATACGAAGTTCATTCCCAGTCTAAGATCGAACCAGACCGAGGGTTGCGGCAGTAGGATCGATAGCACGCAGGGGGACCGGGCTGATCCCTGGCTTGCACATTCTGCCTCTTCGGCTGACTGAGCGCCTGTATGCCTGTTTTGTGGGTTGGCTTAGGCATAGGGAGTTCATTCCATATCTAAGCCCCAGTCGAAAAGAGGGTTGTGGCAGCGGGACCGACAGAATGTGGAGAGGGATCGGGCCGATCCTTGGCTTGTGCATTCCGCCTCTTCGACTGGCTGAGTGCCCGCACGCTCGTTTCATGGGTTTGCTTCGGCATACAGAGTTCATTCCTTGTCTAAGCATACAAAGTTGATTCCCAATCTAAGACCAGAACGGACCGAGGGTTGCGACAGCAGGATCAGTAGCACGTAGGGGGGGACCAGGCCGATCCTTAACTTTTGCATTCTGCCTCTTCGGTCGGCCTGTCCGACTGGAAGAGCACCCGTACGCTCGTTTCGTGGGTTGACTTAGGCATACGGAGTTCATCCCCAGTCTAAGCATACGGAGTTCATTCCCAGTGTAAGATCGAACTGGACCGAGGGTTATGGCAGCAGTGTCGGTAGCACGTATGGGGGATCGGGCTGATCCCCAGCTTGATCATTCTGCCTCTCCGGCCGATTGAGCACCAGTATGCCCGTTTTATGGGTTGGCTTAGGCATAGTGAGTTCATTCCATGTCTAAGCCCCAACCAGATCGAGGGTTGTGGTAGCGAGACTGACAAAAAGTAGAGGGGGATCAGGCTGATCCCCGACTTGCGCATTCTACCTCTCCAGCCGGTTGAGCGCCCGCACGCTCGTTTTGTGGGTTGGCATAGGCATATGGAGTTCATTAAATGTCTAAGCTTACGGAGTTCATTCCCAGTCTAAGATCAGACCAGACCGAGGGTTACGGTAGCAGGACCAGCAGTAGTATTGGCAACACATAGAGGGGACCGGGTCGATCCCCAGCTTGCACATTCTACCTCTCCGATCGGCCCTTCTAGCCGGTTGAGCACCCGCACGTTCATTTCGTGGGTTGACTTAGGCATACGGAGTTCATCCCCCGTCTAAGTATACGGAGTTCATTCCCAGTCTAAGAGTTTGAGCCACGGTGCACATGCTGGGCTCGAGCATGTGCTGGTACCATATTTTTTTTTGCCTGGGGCACCATCGCCGGAGCATCGCCGGAGCATCGCCGGAGAGCCTAACCAATGGTATTGGGGGTTCTGACGATTGGGGGGGCCGGGGGGTGTGCACACATGATGTACAATGGGTTTTGGTACTTGGCCCTTATATTGGCCCCCTATCTCTCATCAAACCTCGAGAACTCACACCCCCTTAAAGAGCATTTGAGATTTTATAGGTTTGCTGCCAGTAGCCATTAAAGTGTCCGGAATGGGGACACTTTTTTCAAACGGTCACAAAATCTTCTCCACTTCGAGTTTTTAGCTGAATTGTTTTGTGCATGCCAAAAAAAATACAAGGATCACCTCTACCAAATTTGGGGACAAAACCCTTTCTAAAAAAATTTAAAAAAATCCCGAACCTCGAAAACTTTCAAAAATCGTGAAAAATAGAAAACGGGTCGTCTTGCCACAAAACTTCACATGAAGGCATAGGGGACCATTGTATGAATTTACAGGCCATAAAAATGGCATTGGCATGGCAGAAATATGAAGATGTGCTTGAACCCACCAACCACCCGTTTGATCCCCGGCTTGCACATCCTGCCTCTCTGGTCAGTTAAGCGTCCGCATGCTCGTTTCATGGGTTGACTTAGGCATACAGAGTTCATCCCCAGTCTAAGCATATGGAGTTCATTCCCAGTCTAAGATTGGACTGGACCGTAGGTTGCGACAGCAGGATCGACAGCACGTAGGGGGGATGAGGCTGATCCCCGACTTACGCATTCTACCTCTCCGACCGGCTGAGCGCCCGCACGCCCGTTTCGTGGTTTGTGTTAGGCATAGGGAGTTCATTCCATGTCTAAGCCCCAGTCGGACCGAGGGTTGTGGCAGCAGGACCGGTAGCACGTAGAGAGGGATCGGGCCAATCCCCGACTTGCACATGTGCCTTTCCGGCAGGCTCAGCACCCGCACGCTCATTTTGTGGGGTTGACTTAGGCATACAGAGTTCATTCCCAGTCTAAGATCAGACCGAACTAAGGGTTGTGGTAGAAGGATCGACAGCACACAGAGGGGACCGTCCCCGAGTTGCACATTCTGCCTCTCCGACCGACTGAGTGCCCGCACGCTCGTTTCGTGGGTTGGCTTAGGCATACGGAGTTCATTCCATGTCTAAGCATACAGAGTTCATTCCCAGTCTAAGATTGGACCGGACTGAG
This sequence comes from Durio zibethinus, assembly GCF_047325235.1. Classification (NCBI taxonomy): domain Eukaryota; kingdom Viridiplantae; phylum Streptophyta; class Magnoliopsida; order Malvales; family Malvaceae; genus Durio; species Durio zibethinus. The sequence goes on from NC_143165.1 coordinate 22,470,851, forward strand.
GGTTGCAATAGTAGGACCAGTAGCAGGATCGGTAGCATGCAGGGGGGACCAGGCTGATCCCCGAGTTACGTATTTTGCCTCTCTGACCGGTTGAGCACCCGCACGCTCGTTTCGTGGGTTGGCTTAGGCATACGGAGTTCATTCCATGTCTAAGCCCTAACCAGATCGAGGTTTGTGGTAGCAGGACCGGTAACAGGATCAATAGCACGCAGAGGGGGACTAGGCTGATCCTCGGCTTACGCATTATGCCTCTCCAGTCGGTTGAGCGCCCGCACGCTCATTTCATGGGTTGACTTAGGCATATGGAGTTCATCCCCATTCTAAGCATACAGAGTTCATTCCCAGTCTATGATCGGATCAGACCGAGGTTTACAGCAGCAGATTGACAGCATGCGGGGGGGACCGGGCCGATCCCCGGCTTGCACATTCTGCCTCCCCGGCGGTCTGAGCACCCACACACCCGTTTCATGGGTTAGCTTAGGCATAGGGAGTTCATTCCATTTCACAACCCCAGTCAGATCGAGGGTTGTGGTAACGGGACCAACAGCACACAGAGGTGGATCAGGTCGATCCCCGGCTTGCGCATTTTACCTCTTCGGCCGGCTCAACGTCCGAACGCTCGGTTCATGGGTTTACTTAGGCATATGAAGTTCATTCCTAGTCTAAGATCGAACCGAACTGAGGGTTGCGGTAGCAAGATTGACAGCACGCAGGGGGGGTTTGGGCCGGTCCCCAGCTTGCGCATTCTGCCTCTCCGGACGGCTGAGTGCCTGTACGCTTGTTTCATGGGTTGGCTTAGGCATACGATGTTCATTCCATGTCTAAGCATACGGAGATCATTCCTAGTCTATGATCAGACAAGATCGAGGGTTCTGGCAGCAGGACCAGCAGCAGGATCGACAGCGTGTTAGGGGTGATCGGGCCGATCCTCGGCTTGCGCATTCTGCCTCTCTGGTCGGCCTCTCCGATTGACTGAGCGCCCGCACGCTCGTTTCGTGGGTTGACTTAGGCATACAGAGTTATTCCCAGTCTAAGCATAAGATCGAATTGGATCGAGGGTTACGGCAGCAGCATCGGTAGCACGCAGGGGGGATCGGGTCGATCCCCGGCTTACGCATTCTGCCACTCCGGTTGGTTGAGCGCCCGCACGCTCGTTTCGTGGGTTGGCTTAGGCATACGGAGTTCATTCCATGTCTAAGTATACAGATTTCATTCCCAGTCTAAGAGTTTGAACCACGGTGCACATGCTGGGCTCGGGCATGTGGTGGTGCTGCATTTTTTTTGCCCGGGGCACCATCATCGGAGCTTCGCCGGAGAGCCTAACCGACGGCATTGAGGGTTCCGACGATTGGGGGGCCGGGGGGTGTGCGCACATGATGTGCTATGGGTGCTGGTACTTGGCCCTTATATTGACCCCTTATCCCTCATCAAACCTCAAGAACTCACACCCCCTTAAAGAGCATTTGAGATTTTTATAGGTTTGCTGCCAGTAGCCATTAAAGTGTTTTAAATGGGGACACTTTTTTCAAAAGGTCACAAAATCTTCTCCACTTTGAGTTTTTAGCTAAATATTTTTCACATGCCAAAAAAAATACAAGGATCATCTCTACCAAAATTGGGGACAAAACGCTTTCTAAAAAAATTTTAAAAAATCTCGAACCGCAAAAAGTTTCCAAAATCATGAAAAATAGAAAACGAGTCGTCTTGCCACGAAACTTCACATGAAGGCATAGGGGACCATTTTATGAATTTACAAGCCATAAAAATGGCATTAGCAAGGCAGAAATATGAAGATGTGCTTGAACCCACCTACCACCGATTCGATCCCCGACTTGCGCATCCTGCCTCTCTGGTCGGCTGAGCGTCCGCAGCTTGTTTCATGGGTTGACTTAGGCATACGGAGTTCATCCCTAGTCTAAGCATACAGAGGTCATTTCCAGTCTAAGATCAAATCAGATCGAGGGTTACGACAGCAGGATCGACAACACGCAGGAGGGACCGTGCCGATCCTCTACTTGTGCATTCTGCCTCTCCGACCAGCTGAGCGCCCGCACTCCGGTTTCGTGGGTTGGCTTATGCATAGGGAGTTCATTCCATGTCTAAGCCTCAGCCAGACCGAGGGTTGTGGCAGCGGGACTGGCAGGACGAAGATGGTGATCGGGTCGATCCCCGGCTTGCGCATTATGCCTTTTCGGCTGGCTCAGCGCTCACACGCTTGTTCCGTGGGTTGACTTAAGCATACTGAGTTCATTCCATGTCCTGCCACGAAACTTCACATGAAGGCATAGGGGACCATTGTATGAATTTACAAGCCATAAAAATGGCATTGGCACGACAGAAATATGAAGATGTGCTCACATCCTGCCTCTTTGGTCGGCTGAGCATTTGCACGCTCGTTTCGTGGGTTGACTTAGGCATACGGAGTTCATCCCCAGTCTAAGCATACGGAGTTCATTCCCAGTCTAAGATCAGACCAGACTGAGTGTTGTGGCAGTAGGATCAATAGCACGCAGGGGGATCGGGCCAATCCCTGGCATGCGCATTCTGCCTCTCTGGTTGGCTGAGCACCCGCATGCCCGTTTCATAGGTTGGCTTTGGCATAGGGAGTTCATTCCATGTCTAAGCCCTAGTCGGACTGAGGGTTGTGGCAGCAGGACCAGCAGCATGCGGATGGTGATCGGGCTGATCCCCGACTTGTGCATTATGCCTCTCCGACTGGCTCAGTGCTTGCATGCTCATTTCGTGGGTTGACTTAGGCATACGGAGTTCATTCCTAGTCTAAGATCAGATCGAATCGAGGGTTGCGACAGTAAGATCGATAAAACATAGGGGGGATCAGGTCGATCCCCGACTTATGCATTCTGCCTCTCCGATCGGTTGAACGCCCGTATGCTCGTTTCATGGGTTGGCTTAGGCATACGGAGTTTATTCCATGTCTAAGCATACAGAGTTCATTCCTAGTCTAAGATCAAACCAGACCGAGGGTTGGACAGCAGGATCAGCAGCAGGATCGATAGCATGTAAGAGGGGATCGGGCTGATCCTTGGCTTACGTATTCTGCCTCTCCGATCAACTGAGCGCCTGCACGCTCGTTTCATGGGTTGGCTTAGGCATACGGAGTTCACTCCATGTCTAAGCCCCAATCGGACCGAGGATTGTGGTAGTAAGATCAGTAGCAGAATCAGTAGCATGCAGATGAGGATCGAACTGATCCCTAGCTTGCTCATTACGCCTCTCTGATCGGCCTTTCCGATCGGTTGAACACCCGCATGCTCGTTTCATGGGTTGACTTAGGCATACGGAGTTCATCCCCAGTCTAAGCATATGGAGTTCATTGCCAGTCTAAGATCAGACCGGATCGAGGGTTATGGTAGCGGGACCGACAGTATGTAAGGGGGATCGGGCTGATCCTCGGCTTACGCATTATGCCTCTCCGGCTGGCTCAGCGCTCACACGCTTGTTTCATAGGTTGACTTAAGCATACAAAGTTCATTCTCAGTCTAAGATCAGACTAGACTGAAGGTTGCGGTAGCAGGATCGACAGCACGCAGGGGGGACCGGGTCGATCCCCAGCTTGTGCATTTTGCCTCTCCGATCGACTGAGCGCCCGCACGCTCGTTTCATGGGTTGGCTTAGCCATATAGAGTTCATTCCATGTCTAAGCATACAGAGTTCATTCTTAGTCTAAGATCAGACCGGATCGAGGGTTACGATAGCAGGACTAGCAGCAAGATCGACAGTAAGCATGAGGGATCAAGCCGATCCCCGGCTTGCGTATTCTGCCTCTCCGATCGGTTAAGCATCGCATGCTTGTTTCGTGGGTTGGCTTAGGCATACGGAGTTCATTCCATGTCTAAGCCCTAGCCGAACCGAGGGTTGTGGATGTAGGACTGGTAGCAGTATCGACAGCACGCAGAGGAAGATCGGGCTGATCCCTGCCCTGCGCATTATGCCTCTTCGGCCGGCCTCTCCGACTGGCTAAGCGCCCGTAAGCTCGTTTCGTGGGTTGACTTAGGCATACGGAGTTCATCCCAAGTCTAAGCATACAGAGTTCATTCCCAGTCTAAGATCAGACCAGACAGAGGGTTACGACAGTAAGATCGATAGCACGCAGGGGGATCGGGCTGATTATGTCTCTCCATCTGACTCAGCGCTCGAATGCTCATTTCATTGGTTGACTTAGGCATACGAAGTTCATTCCCAGTCTAAGATCAGACCGAATCGAGGGTTGCTGCTGCAGGATCGAGAGCACGTAGAAGGGATCAAAACGGTCCTCGATTTACGCATTCTACCTCTTCGGTCCGTTGAACGCCCGTACGCTCATTTTGTGGGTTGGCTTAGGCATACGGAGTTCATTCTATGTCTAAGCAAACGGAGTTCATTCCCAGTCTAAGATCGAATCGGACTGAGGGTTGTGGCAACAGGACCAGCAGCAGGATCGGTAGCATGCAGGGGTGGATCGGGCTGATCCCCGACTTGCTCATTCTGCTTCTCCGGTCAGCTGAGCGCCCACATGCCCATTTCATGAGTTGGTTTATGCATAGGGAGTTCATTCCATGTCTACACCCCAGCCGGACTGAGGGTTGTGGCAGCGGGATCGACAGCACGCAGAGGGGGAACGGGCTGATCCCCGGCTTATGCATTCTACCTCTCCGATCGGCTGAGTGCCCACACGCTCATTTCATGGGTTGGCTTAGGCTTACGGAGTTCATTCCATGTCTAAGCCCCAGCCGGACTGAGGGTTATGGTAGCAGGATCGACAGCGCGATTAGTAGCACGCAGAGGGAGATTAGACTGATCCCCGACTTGCGCATTATGCCTCTCTGATGGGCCTCTCAGATCGACTGAGTGCCCGCTCACTCATTTCGTGGGTTGACTTAGGCATACGGAGTTCATCCCTAGTCTAAGCATACAGAGTTCATTCCTAGTCTAAGATCGGATCAGACCGAGGGTTGTGACAGTAGGATCGATAGCATGTAGAGGGGACCGAGCCGATCCCCGGCTTGCGCATTCTTCCTCTTCGATCGTCTGAGCACTCACACGCCTATTTTGTGGGTTGGCTTAGGCATAGGGGGCTCATTCCATGTCTAAGCCCCAGCCGGACCGAAGGTTGTGGCAATGGGACCGGCATCACGCAAAGGGGGATCAGACGGATCCTCGACCTGCGCATTCTGCCTTTCCAGCCGGATGAGCGCCCGCACGCTCATTTCATGGGTTGGCTTAGGCATACGGAGTTCATTCCATGTCTAAGCGTACGGAGTTCATTCCCAGTCTAAGATCAGATCGGACCGATGGTTGCGACAGTAGGACCAATAACAGGATAGACAGCACACAGGGGGGATCGGGTCGATCCTCGACTTATGCATTCTGCCTCTCCGACCGACTGAGCGCCCGCATGCCCGTTTCGTGGATTGGCTTAGGCATAGGGATTTCATTCCATGTCTAAGCCCTGGCCAGACCGAGGGTTGTGGCAACGGGACCGGCAGCACGTAAAGGGGGATCGGGTCGATCCTCGGCTTACGCACTCTGTCTCTTAGGTCGGTTAAGCACCCGCGCGCCCATTTCATGGGTTGGCTTAGGCATAGGGAGTTCATTCCATGTCTAAGCCCCAGCCGGACCGAAAGTTGTGACAGCGGGATCGACAGCACGCAGAGGCAGATCGGGCCGATCCCCGGCTTACGCATTATGACTCTCCGGTTCGTTCAGGCATATGAAGTTTATTCCCAGTCTATGATCAGACCAGACCGATGGTTGAGACAGCAAGATCAACAGCACGTAGGGGGGGACCGAGCTGGTCTTCGACTTGCGCATTCTACCTCTATGGCCGGCTGAGCGCCCGAAAGCTCATTTCGTTGGATGGCATAGGCATACAGAGTTCATTCCATGTCTAAGCCCCAGTCAGACCGAGGGTTGTGGCAGCAAGACCAGCAGCGGGATCGACAGCACATAGAGTGGGGCCGGGCTGACCCCCAACTTGCGTATTATGCCTCTCCGGCCGACTGAGTGCCTGCATGCTCGCTTTATGGGTTGACTTAGGCATACGGAATTCATCCCCAGTCTAAGCATACGGAGTTCATTCCCAGCCTAAGATCAGAATGGACAGAGGGTTGCGACAGCAAGATCGATAGCACACAGGGGGGATCGGGCCGATCCTCGGCTTACCCATTCTGCCTCTCCGATCGACTGAGCACCCTTACGCTCGTTTCATGGGTTGGCTTAGGCATAGGGAGTTCATTCCATGTCTAAGCCCTAGCCGGACCAAAGGTTGTGGCAGCGGGACTGACAGCACCAGAAGGGGACCGAGGTAATCCCCGGCTTGTGCATTATGTCTCTTCGACAGACTCAATGCACAAACGCTCGTTTCATGGGTTGACTTAAGCATACGGAGTTCATTCCCAGTCTAAGATCAGACCAGATCAAGGGTTGTGAAAGTATGATCGACAGCACGAAGGGGGGACTAAGCCGATCCCCGACTTGCTCATTCTATCTCTCCAGCCGGTTGAGCGCCCGCACGCTCGTTTCGTGGGTTGGCTTAGGCATACGAAGTTCATTCCATGTCTAAGCATACGGAGTTCATTCCCAATCTAAGATCGAATCGAACTGAGGATTGCAGTAGCAGGACCAGCAGTAGGATTGGTAGCATGCAGGAGGGGATCGAGCTGATCCCCAGCTTGCATATTCTACCTCTCAGGCCAGCTGAGCATGCGCACGCCCATTTCGTGGGTTGGCTTAGGCATAGGGAGTTCATTCCATGTCTACGCCCCAGCCGAACAGAGCGTTGTGGCAGTGGGATCGACAGCACATAGAAGGGGAGTGGGTCGATCCTCAACTTGCGCATTCTACCTCTCCGGTCGACTGAGCGCCCACGCGCTCGTTTCGTGGTTTGGCTTAGGCATACGGAGTTCATTCCATGTCAAAGCTTACGGAGTTCATTCCCAATCTAAGAGTTTGAGCCATGGTGCCACATTTTTTTGGCCCGGGGTGCCATCGTCGGGGCATCACCGAAGAGCCTAACCGGTGGCATTGGAGGTGCCAGTGATTGAGGGGTCGGGGGTGTGTGTGCAGATGATGTGTGATGGGTTGGCTTAGGCATACGGAGTTCATTCCATATCTAAGACCCAGTCGGACAGAAGGTTGTGGCAGCAAGACCGACAGTGGGATCGATAGCACATAGAGGGGGATCAAGCTGACCTCCGACTTACGCATTATGCCTCTCTGGCCGGCTGAACGCTCGCACGCTCGTTTCATAGGTTGACTTAGGCATACGGAGTTTATCCCTGTCTAAGCATATGGAGTTCATTCCCAGTCTAAGATCGGACCGGACCGAGGGTTCGGTAGCAGGATCGACAGCACGCAAGGGGGACTGGGCCGATCCCTGGCTTGCCCATTCTGCCACTCCGACCGGCTGAGTGCCGCACACCCGTTTCGTGGGTTAGCTTAGGCATAGGGAGTTCATTCTATGTCTAAGCCCCAATCGGATCGAGGGTTGTGGTAGCGGGACTGACAGCACTTAGAGGGGGACCGGGCCAATCCCCGACTTACGCATTATCCCTCTCCGACTGGCTCAGTGCCCCCACACTCGTTTAGTGGGTTGACTTAGGCATACGGAGTTCATTCCCAGTCTAAGATCAGAGCAAACTGAGGGTTACGACAGCAAGATCGATAGCACATATGAGGGGATCGGGTCGGTCCCTGGCTTACGCATTCTGGCTTTTCGGTTGGCTGAGCGCCCGCACACTCATTTCATGGGTTGGCTTAGGCATATGGAGTTCATTCCATGTCTAAGCATACGGAGTTCATTCCAGTCTAAGATTGGACCAGACCAAGGTTTGTGATAGCAGGACCAGCAGTAAGATCGATAGCTTGCAGGGGGACCGAGCCAATCCCCGACTTGTGCATTCTACCTCTTCGACTGGCTGAGCCCCCGCATGCTCGTTTCATGGGTTGGCTTAGGCATACGAAGTTCATTCCATGTGTAAGCGCCAGTCAGACCGAGGGTTGTCACAGCAGGAGCGGCAACGAGATCGGCAGCACACAGAAGGGGGCCAGGCTGATCCTCGACTTGTGCATTATGCCTCTTCGATCGGCCTCTCTGGTCAACCGAGAGCCCACACTCTCATTTCGTGGGTTGACTTAGGCATACGGAGTTCATTCCTAGTCTAAGATCGGACCGGACTGAGGGTTGTGGTAGCAGGATCGACAACACGTAGGGGGGATCGGGCCAACCCCCGGCTTGCGCATTCTGCCTCTCTGGCCGGCTGAGTGCCTGTACGTTCATTTCTTGGGTTGGCTTAGGCATATGGAATTCATTCCATGTCTAGGCATAGGAAGTTCATTCCAAGTCTAAGATCGAACCGAATCGAGGGTTGCGGCTACAGGACCAGCAATAGGATTGGTAGTACGCAGGGGGGGACCTGGCCGATCCCCAGCTTGCACATTCTGCCTCTTCTGCCGGTTGAACACCCGCACCCTCATTTCTTGGGTTGGCTTAAGCATACGGAGTTCATTCCATGTCTAAGCCCCAGTCGGACCGAGGGTTGTGGCAGCAGGACCGGTAATCGGATCGACAGCACGCAGAGGGGACCGGGCTGATCCTCGGCTTGGACATTATGCCTCTTTGACCGACCTCTCCGGTCGGCTGAGCGCCCGTACGCTTGTTTCATGGGTTGACTTAGGCATACAAAGTTCATCCCTGATCTAAGCATACAGAGTTCATTCCCAGTCTAAGATCAGACCGGACCGAGGGTTTCGACAGCAAGATCAACAGCACACAGAGGGGACCGAGCCGATCCTCGGCTTGCACATTTTACCTCTCCGACCAGCTGAGCGCCCGCACGCCCGTTTCGTGGGTTGGCTTAGGCATAGGGAGCTCATTCCATGTCTAAGCCCCAGCCAAACCGAGGGTTGAGGCAGCAGGACCAGCAGCAGGATTGGCAGCACGTAGGGGGGATCGAGTCGATCCCCGGCTTGTGCATTCTCTCTCTCCGACTAGCTGAGCACCCGCAGGCTTGTTTCGTGGCTTGGCTTAGGTATACGAAGTTCATTCCATGTCTAAGCCCCAGTCGAACCGAGGGTTGTGGCAGCAGGACCGGTAGCTAGATCGACAGCACGTAGAGGGGTACCGGGCTGATCCTTAGCTTGCACATTATGCCTCTCCAGTCGGCCTCTCCGGTCGGTTGAGCCCCCGCACGCTCGTTTCGTAGGTTGACTTAGGCATACGGAGTTCATCCCCAGTCTAAGCATACGAAGATCATTCCCAGTCTAAGATCGGAGCAGACCGAGGGTTGCGGCATTAGGATCGGCAGCATGCAGGATGGAGCGGGCCGATCCCCGGCTTGCGCATTCTGCCTCTCCGATCGACTGAGTGCCCGCACGCCCATTTCGTGGGTTGGCTTAGGCATAGGGAGTTCATTCCATGTCTAAGCCCCAGCCAGATCGAGGGTTGTGGTAGCAGGACCAGTAGCACATAGAGGGGGACCGGGCCGATCCCCGGCTTGCACATTATGCCTCTTCGGGCGGCTCAGTGCTCGCACGCTCGTTTCATGGGTTGACTTATGCATACGGAGTTCATTCCCAATCTAAGATCGGATCGTACTGAGGGTTGCGGCTGATGCCTGGGTTGTGGCTGATCCCGAGCAACAGGATCGACAGCACGTAGGGGGGACCGGGCCGATCCTCGACTTACGCATTCTGCCTCTCCAGTCGGCTGAGCACCCGCACGCTCGTTTCATGGGTTAGCTTAGGCATACGGAGTTCATTCCATGCCTAAGGATACGGAGCTCATTCCCAGTCTATGATTTTGAGCTACGGTGCACATGCTGGGCTCGAGAATGTGCTGGTGCGACATTTTTTTCGCCTGGGGCACCATCGCCGGAGCATCGTCGGAGAGCCTAACCGACGACATTGGGGGTTCCTGTGATTGGGGGGGCCAGGGTGGTGTGCACAGATGATGTTCGATGGGTGTTGGTACTTGGCCCTTATAATGGCCCCCTATCCTTCATCAAACCTCGAGAACTCACACCCCCTTAAAGAGCATTTTAGATTTTCTAGGTTTGCTGCAAGTAGCAATTAAAGTGTCTGAAATGGGGATACATTTTTTGAAACGGTCACAAAATCTTCTCCACTTCAAGTTTTTTGCTGAATTTTTTTATGCAAACAAGGATCACCCCTACCAAATTTGGGGACAAAACTCTTTCTAAAAAAATTTTAAAAAATCTCGAACCGTAAAATGTTTCAAAAATCGTGAAAAATACAAAACAGGTCGTCTTGCCACGAAACTTCACATAAAGGCTTAGGGGACCATTGTATGAATTTACAAGCCATAAAAATGGCATTGGCATGGCAGAAATATGAAGATGTGCTTGAACCCTCCTACCACCCGTTCGATCCCCGGCTTGCGCATCCTGCCTCTCTGGTCGACTGAGCGCCCGCACGCTCGTTTCGTGGGTTGACTTAGGCATACGGAGTTCATCCCCAGTCTAAGCATACGGAGTTCATTCCCAGTCTAAAATCAGATCAGATCGAGTGTTGCGACAGCATGATTGACAGCACCTAGTGGGGACCGAACCGATCCTCGGCTTACACATTCTGCGTCTCCGGCTGGTTGAGCAGCCGCACTCCCATTTCATGGGTTGGCTTAGGCATAGGGAGTTCATTCCATGTCTAAGCCCCAGTCGGACTGAGGGTTGTGGCAGTGAGATCGGTAGCACACAGAGGGGGATCGGGCTAATCCTCGATTTGTGCATTATGCCTCTCCGACCGGCTCAACGCCCGTACGCTCATTTCGTTGGTTGACTTAGGCATACGAAGTTCATTCCCAATCTAAGATCGGATCGGACCGAGGGTTGCGGTAGTAGGATCGACAGCATGCAGGGGGATCGGGCCGATCCCCGGCTTATACATTCTACCTCTCCGGTCGGCTAAGCACCTGCACGTTCGTTTCGTGGGTTGGCTTAGTCATACGGAGTTCATTCCATGTCTAAGCATACAGAGTTCATTCCCAGTGTAAGATCGGACCGGACCGAGGGTTACGACAGCAGGACCAGCACAGGATCGATAGGACGCAAGGGGGGATCAGGTCGATCCGCGGCTTGTGCATTTTGTCTCTCTGATCGGTTGAGCGTATGCACGCTCGTTTCATGGGTTAGCTTAGGCATACGGAGTTCATTCCATGTCTAAACCCTAGTCGGACCGAGGGTTGTGGCAGCAGGCCTGGCAGCGGGATCAGCAGCACATAGAGGGGGATCGAGCTGATCCCTAACTTGCGCATTATGCCTCTTCGGCTGACCTCTCCAGCCATCTAAGTGCCCGCACGCTCGTTTCGTGGTTTGACTTAGGCATACGGAGTTCATTTCCAGTCTAAGATCGGACCAGACCGAAGGTTGCAGTAGCAAGACCAATAGCAGGATCGATAGCACGTAGGGGGGACTGAGCTGATCCCCAGCTTACGTATTCTGCCTCTCCGATCGACTGAGCGCCCGCATGCTCGTTTCATAGGTTGGCTTAGGCATACGGAGCTCATTCCATTTCTAAGCATACAGAGTTCATTCCCAGTCTAAGATTTTGAGCCACGATGCATATGCTAGGCTTAGGCATGTGCTGGTGCTGCTTTTTTTTTGCCCGAAGCACCATCATCGAAGCATCACTGGAGAGCCTAACCGACGGCATTTGGGGTTTCGATGATTGGGGGTCAGGGGGTGTGTGCACATGATGTGCAACGGGTGCTGGTACTTGTGTCACGGGCTCCGACCTTAGACTCAGAAACCGTGTGGCCTTAGGCTTGAAATCTACTCCTTTATGCCTAAGTCAGCCTAAAACACAAGCGTACGGGCACTAAAACAATGGGAAGGGCTAATTACACAAGTTAAAGAGAAACAGGATAAGAAGGCAAAATTCTAGAAATGCTCTTCTATTCACTGAAATGGAAGTGTTTGATGGTGTACAAATGAGGGAGAAGTAACCCTCTATTTATAGTTGAGGCTCTAGCTTACACTTAATGGAAATATCCCTAGAATAAAGGTTAAAATCATGGGATTATATAGATTACAATCAATCAGGATGCTAACTCCTGATTTTTAGGGTCAACCAAATCTGCCAGGATGCTGCTGCTGATCCTGCCTGCTTCCAGAAGCTTCCCTTGCGTGTCCAGCACCTTAGGCCCTTCTAGATGTGGTGCGGGCAGCATGTATGCCAGGCCTTGGTCTCACGGGTTGGCCTGCAAGTTGGGTGGGCGTTCTGAACTCGTTTACTAGGCTTTGCGCGTAGATACCCGCCAGCACGTCTGGTCTGCGGGCCTCAACCTCTAGCTCACCTGCTGGTGCACCTGATGTGCCTGGCGTGCCTGCCCAAGGAGTGACAATCTCCCCCACCTGATTGCACAATGCCCTCATTGTGTCTTCTGCATGCTATTGCCTGATCTGGTCCTCGAACTGCCATAAGTCATTTGCCGGTTCCCAGCTCACCTTACTATCTGGAAGTCCCTTCCAGTGCACCAAGTACTCTTGTCTTGGCTGATAGTTCTTCCGTCTCACCTCCCGATTAGCTATGATACTGTGGTCCTCCTTCTCATATGAGCCCCTTGCTCCCAATGGCACACGCTTTGACTCTGCGTGTCCTGGATCTCCCTCATCCTCATGGAACGGCTTGAGCATGCTCACATGGAACACCGGGTGTACCCTTGGCTTGGGTGGCATATCAAGCTTGTAGGTAACCTTGCCTACCCTCTTGACTACTCGAAAAGGTCCCTCATGCCTCTGGACTAGGCCTTTGTGCAGCCCCCTATGGCGCACAATGAGATGCAGCTTTACCAATACCAAGTCTCTAACCTGGAACTGCACGTCTCGCCTATTCTGGTCTGCCCACTTCTTCAACCTCTTGGCCACCTTGTGTAGACAAAGTCTGGCTAAGTCAGTTTGCTCATGCCATGCCTTGGCAAACTTGTATGCTGTTGGATTCAGCCCTGTATAACCTGCAGCAATCGAACCGGGTGTTAGTGGTTGTTGCCCTGTCACAACCTTAAATGGGCTCTGGTTCGTTGCCTCGCTCCTTTGCAAGTTGTAGGAAAACTGTGTAATATCTAGCAGCTTTGGCCAGTCCCTTTGTGTGGCACTCACATAGTTCCTGAGGTAGACCTCCAATAGTCCATTCACTCATTTTGTCTGCCCATCGGTCTGTGAATGCATGCTAGTGGAAAAGTTCAAGTTTGACCCCAACAGCTTGAACAACTCAGTCTAGAACCTACCCATGAAATGCTCGTCCCGATCACTAACAATGGTCCTCGACACTCCTCAGTACTTAACCATGTTCTTCAGGAACAATCGAGCTACCTTCTCGGCTGGGCACTCCTTGGTTGCTGGAATGAAGATTTCATACTTGGAAAACCTGTCCACCACTACCATGATGCTTCCAAACCCTTCTGCTTTGGGTAGACCAACTATAAAGTCCAAAGAAACACTCTCCCATGGTCGCTCTGGCACTGGCTCCAAGAGACCGCTTGGTTTCTTGAGCTCCACCTTGTCCTGTTGGCACATAAGACAAGTCTTCACATAGGCCTCCACATCATCCCTCATGTGCGCCCAGTAGTATTGGTCCTCGATCAACGCCAAGGTACGGCTCACTCCGAGGTGTCCAGCCCACCTTGAATCATGGCATTCTTGCAAAACTTCCTTGCGAAGCTTCCCGTGCTATGGCATAAACAGTCTACTTCCCCTGGTGTACAGCAAGCCATCCTGCAACCAAAATCACCTAGTCTTACCTTACTAGGCGTACTCCATCAAAGCCTTGGCTGTAGGATCATGCGCAAGTCCCTCCTTGATGCGCGGCACCAGTGACCCCTCTGGTTGGCTAATGGTAGCAAGGTTAGCCTTCCTGCTCAGGGCATCTGCCACTAGGTTTTCCCGCCCCGGCTTGTACTCCATCTGGAAATCAAATTCCGTAAGAAAATCTTGCCATCTCGCCTGTTTGGGGACAGCTTCTTCTGTGTCTGGAAGTAGCTGGTCACCACATTGTCCATGCTAACCATGAACCTTGACCCCAACAGGTAATGGCACCAAGTGTGCAAACAGTGCACCACTACAGTCATCTCCTTCTCTTGGACCGTGTACTTGCGCTCAGTCTCATTCAGTTTCCTGTTCTCCAACGCGACTGGACGTCCCTCTTGCATCAACACCCCCCTATGGCAAAGTCTAATGCATCTGTATGCACCTCATATGGCTTGGCATGGTCTGGCAAGGCCAAGACTGGCTCCTCGATCACAGCCCGTTTCAACCTATCAAAGGCTTCCTGGCACCCTGCGCTCCACTCCCATGCTTTCCCTTTCTTGAGCAAGTCAGTCAATGGCGTGGCTATTGCTGAGTGACCTTTGATGAAGTGCCTATAGTAGTTGACCAGCCCAAGGAATGATCTCAACTCAGTGAACTTGGCTGGCGGTTGCCACTCTAGGATGGCATGTATCTTGCCTTCATCCATGCGTATCCTGCCACCTCCCACTATATGGCCAAGGAACGGGATCTCCTGCTGGGTGAATGAGCACTTCTCCCTCTTGACAAACAGCTTGTGCACCCGCAACACCTCAAACACCTGTCTCAAGTGGTCTACATGCTCTCTCAAAGTCTGGCTATAGATCACAATGTCATCCAAATAAACCACAACAAACCGATCAAGGAATGACTGAAGTACCTTATTCATAAGGATGCAGAATGTTGCTGGGGCATTCGTGAGTCCGAAAGGCATCACCAAGAACTCATACAAACCATACCGAGTGACACATGCTATCTTTGGCTCATCTCCCTCCGCGATCCTGACTTGATAGTAGCCTGACCTCAAATCCAGCTTGGTGAACCACCTTGCGCTCCCAAGTTGATCGAACAAGTCCGCAATGAGTGGGATGGGGTACTTGTTCTTGATGGTCAGCTTGTTCAAAGCTCGGTAGTCTATGCACAGCCACAACGACCTATCATGCTTGCGCTGAAATAGAACCGGTGCACCATAGGGTGCCTTAGATAGCCTGATGAAGCCAGCATCAACTAACTCTTTGAGTTGCTTCCTCAACTCCTCCAACTCTGGTGAAAACATTCGGTAAGGGGCTCTAGCTGGTGGCTTGGCCTCATACACTAGCTCGATCTTATGGTCCACCTCCCTCTTAGGTGGTAGCTTGCTAGGTAGCTTTACGAGCATCACATCACTAAAGGTCTTTAGCATCTTTAGCACCTCCAAGGGTGACTCGATTTCCTTCTCCCTTGGTTCATCATATTTCAGGGCTGCCAAGAAGGTGTCTTCTTATCTGCTTACCGCCTTGGCAAATTGGACGGCTGACACCACCTGCAACCCAACTCTAAACCCTCTCCTCAATGGCACTAGGCATTGGCATCGTGCATCCAAGATGCAAACACAATCGGCAAAAGGCACAAGGAGGGCACTAATTCAAACAAGGAAATCCAACCCAATCACAAACTCATAGTCGTCAAGGGGTATTACCTCAATGGTCTCCTTGCCTTTCCAATCTCCAAGCTGTAACTCTACTCCCTGCGCTACTCGAATGGCTAGAACTTCCTTGGAGTTCACCGTTTTTATGGTACCAGTCCCTTTTCGCACCTTTAGTCTGAGCTTTCAGGCTCTATCACCTGAAATAAAAAGATGTGAGGCACTTGTGTCCACCAATGCACTCACCTTCTAACCCGTAACCATCAGATCCGTAAACATCAAGCCCTTTGGCTTACGGCTCCCCTTACTTTGGACAACATTGAGCACCAATGACCCAAGCTTTGCTGCCCCTGACTCTGGCTCCTCGTCAGACTCTTTGTCTACAACAGCTAGCTTACCCTTCTACGGGTAATTATGCGCTATGTGGCTCTCTCCACATAGGTAGCATGCTAGTGGCTCTCGATCCCCTTTTGCTTTCCACTTGCCTGCTGGTGGCTTCTTCTCACCATCCTTGGTTGAACGGTCTCGATCTCCATCCTTGGACTTTTGGTCATGGTCCTTCCCCTTGGACTACTTCTTTCAGTCCCTATCGTCCCTGCCCTTACCCTTGGACTTGGTAGACTCGAACTTGTTCAAAGGCTTGAACTCTATCAAGGCCTCGGCAGTAGTCATGCC
This sequence comes from Durio zibethinus, assembly GCF_047325235.1. NCBI lineage: Eukaryota > Viridiplantae > Streptophyta > Magnoliopsida > Malvales > Malvaceae > Durio > Durio zibethinus. The sequence continues at coordinate 22,486,946 of NC_143165.1, forward strand.
TTTAGCCAAGTCATGAACTTCTGTCCTTTGTAGCTCATGCTTTACCCACGGCTTCAGCCCATCCATGAAAGCAAATAAGGCATCCTTCTCACCTAGATCTGAGATCTGTAGCATCAATTCAGAGAATTTTTGGACATACTCCCTTATGTCCCCTTGCTGGCTCAGCCTGAGCAACTTTGCCTGTGCCTCATCATCGGCATACTCCGGGTAAAATTGTTCTCTAAACTTCTTTTGGAACTCTGCCTAGGTTCCAATCTTGGTGCTCTCATGCCTGACATCATCACACCTGTGCGTCTACCACAATAAGGCTACATCAGTGAGATACATAGCAGCGATGCTTACCTTTATCGCCTCGTCTTGCATGCCCATGGCCTGGAAGTACTACTCCATACCCCAAAGGTAGTTATCTACTTCCTTGGCCGCCCTTGTCCCCTTGAACTTCTTAGGCTTGGGGACATCCAATCTAGACTTGGACACTCCAACAAACATGCCATTCCCAATGGCAGTCTTGCAAGCAACGAGCTCACTAGTAAGCTCCTTCATTCGCTGGCGCATGGCCTCCATGCCATCATGCAAGGTCAGCACTTCAGCCTCCAAGGTCTGATTCTTTTGGGTGAACACGTCCAAGCCTTTGTTGAGAGCAGCTTGCAGTTCACTTTGGATCTCCTCCCCCATGGAGTCTAGCGATGGAATGTGAGTCTCTACCCCCTCAAGCTTTTCCCCCATGTCGCCCATGGTCACCTCCACCTTGGCCAGCCTACCATCCATGGTAGACCAGATATCTTTAGAATTGCTTTCCTCCCTCTTCCACACCCATGCTCCTGGGCCTCTAGTTGTTGGTTAGTAGTGTCACTTTGGGATGCCATCTCCTCTAACCTGCACAACACAAGCACGCAGAATCGAACTTGCTCTGATACCAACTGTCACAGGCTCCGACCTTAGACTCAAAAACCGTTCGGCCTTAGGCTTGGAATCTCCTCCTTTATGCCTAAGTCAGCCTAAAACACAAGCGTACGGGTACTAGAACAATAGGAAGGGCTGATTACGCAAGTTCAAGAGAAATAGGATAAGAAGGCAAAATTCTAGAAATGTTCTTGTATTCACTGAAACAGAAGTGTTTGATGGTGTACAAATGAGGGAGGAGAGGCCCTCTATTTATAGTTGAGGCTCCAGCTTACACTTAATGGTAATATCCCTAGAATAAAAGGCTAAAATCATGGGGTCATACAGATTACAATCAATCAGGATGCTAACTCCTAATTTTCAAGGTCAACCAAATCTACCAGGATGCTGCTGCGGATCCTGCCTGCTTCCAAAAGCTTCCATTGCGTGTCCAGCACCTTGGGCCCTTCTGGATGTGGTGTGGGTAGCTTGTATGCCAGGCCTTGGTCTCACAGGCTGGCCTGCAAGTTGGACGAGCGTTCTGAACTCGTATCCTAGGCTTTGCGCGCAAATACCCGCCAGCACGCCGTAAAAAGTTTCAAAAATCATGAAAAATAGAAAATAGGTCGTCTTGCCACGAAACTTCACATGAAGGCTTAGGGGACCATTGTATGAATTTACAAGCCATAAAAATGGCATTGGTATGGCAGAAATATGAAGATGTTCTTGAACCCACCTACCACCCGTTCGATCCCCGCCTTGCGCATCCTGCCTCTCTGGTCGGCTGAGCACCCGCACGATCGTTTCGTGGGTTGACTTAGGCATATAGAGTTCATCCCCAGTCTAAGCATACGGAGTTCATTCCTAATCTAAGATCGAACCGGACTGAGGGTTACGGTAGCAGGATCGACAGCACGCAGGGGGACACCGGGCCGATCCCCCGCTTGCGCATTCTGCCTCTCCGGTCGGTTGAGAGCCCGCATGCCTGCTTTGTGGTTTGGCTTAGGCATAGGGAGTTTATTCCATGTCTAAGACCCAGCCGGACCGAGGGTTATGGTAGCAAGACTGGAAGCAGGATCGGGCTAATCCACCGCTTGCGCGTTATGCCTCTCCGATCGCTTGAGCGCCCCCACGCTCATTTCATGGGTTGACTTAGGCATACAGAGTTCATCCCCAATCTAAGCATATGGAGTTCATTCCCAGTCTAAGATCGAACCAGACCGAGGGTTACGACAGCGAGATCGGCAACACGCAGGGGGGATCAGGCCAATCCCTGGCTTGGGCATTCTGCCTCTCTGGCCGGTTGAGCACCCGCACGCCCGTTTCGTGGGTTGGCTTAGGCATAGGGAGTTCATTCCATGTCTAAGCCCTAGCCGGACCGAAGGTTATGGCAACAGGACCGGCAGCATGCAGAGGGGGACCGGGCCGATCCTCGGCTTGCGCATTATGCCTCTTTGGTCGGCTCAACGCCCGCACGCTTGTTCTGTGGGTTGACTTAGGAATACAGAGTTCATCCCCAGTCTAAGCATGCGGAGTTCATTCCCAGTCTAAGATCGGACTGGACCGAGGGTTGCGACAGCAGGATCGGTAGCACGAAGGGCAGACCGAGCAGATCCCCGGCTTGCGCATTCTACCTCTCCGGTCGGTTGAGTGCCCGCACGCCCGTTTCGTGGGTTGGCTTAGTCATAGGGAGTTCATTCCGTGTCTAAGCCCCAGCCAGACCGAGGGTTGTGGCAGCGGGACTGGCAGCATGCAAAGGGGGACCGGCCCAATCCTCGGCTTACGCATTATGCCTTTTCCGGCAGCTCAGCGCCTGCACGCTTGTTTTGTGTATGGACTTATGCATACGGAGTTCATTCCCAGTCTAAGATCAGACCAAACCGAGGGTTGGGCAGCATGATCGACAGCATACAATGGGGACCATTTTGATCCTCGGCTTGTGCATTCTGCCTCTCCGGCCGGCTGAGCGCCTGCACGCTCGTTTCGTGGGTTGGCTTAGGCATACGGAGTTCATTCCATGTCTAAGCATATGGAGTTCATTCCCAGTCTAAGATTTTGAGCCATGGTGCACATGCTGGGCTCGAGCATGTGCTGGTGCCGTATTTTTTTCGCTTGGGGCACCATTGCCGGAGCATCGTCGGAGAGCCTAATTGGCGGCATTGGGTGTTCCGGTGATTGGAGGGCACGAGGGGTGTGCTTACATGATGTGCGATGGGTGCTGGTACTTGGCCCTTATATTGGCCCCTTATCCCTCATCAAATCTCGAGAACTCACACCCCCTTAAAGAGCATTTGAGATTTTATAGGTTTGCTGCCAGTAGCCATTAAAGTGTCTGAAATGGGGACACTTTTTTCAAACGGTCACAAAATCTTCTCCACTTCGAGTTTTAGCTGAATTTTTTTGTGCATGCCAACAAAAATACAAGGATCACCTCTACCAAATTTGGGGACAAAACTCTTTCTAAAAAAATTTAAAAAAATCCTGAACCGCAAAAAGTTTTGAAAATCATGAAAAATAGAAAATGGCTCGTCTTGCCACGAAACTTCACATGAGGGCTTAGGGGACCATTGTATGAATTTACAAGCCATAAAAATGGCATTGGCATGGCAGACATATGAAGATGTGCTTGAACCAACCTACCACCCGTCTGATCCCCGACTTACGCATTCTGCCTCTCTGGCCGGCTGAGCGCCCACACGCCTGTTTCGTGGGTTGGCTTAGGCATACGGAGTTCATTTCATGTCCAAGCCCCAGTCGGACCGAGGGTTATGGTAGCGGGATCTGCAGCATGCAAAGAGGGACCGAGTCGATCCTCGACTTGTGCATTACGCCTCTTCGGTCGGTTCAGTGCCCGCACGCTCATTTCGTGGGTTGACTTAGGCATACGGAGTTCATTCCCAGTCTAAGCTCAGACCGGACTGAGGGTTACGGCAACAGGATAGACAGCACGCAGGGGGGGATCGGGTCGATCCCTGGCTTGCACATTCTACCTCTCCGGCCAGCTGAGCACCCGCACGTTCATTTCGTGGGTTGGCTTAGGCACACGGAGTTCATTCCATGTTTAAGCATACGGAGTTCATTCCCAATCTAAGATCAAATCGGATCGAGGGTTACAGGAGCAGGACCAGCAGCAGGATTGACAGCACGCAGGGGGGATCGGGCCGATCCTCGGCTTGCACATTCTGCCACTCCAACCAGTTGAATGCCCGCATGCATGCTACGTGGGTTGGCTTAGGCATAGGGAGTGCATTCCATGTCTAAGACCCAGCCGGACCGAGGGTTGTGGCAGCAAGACTGGCAGCGGGATTGGCAGCACGTAGAGGGGGATCAGGTTGATCCCCGACTTGCGCATTATGCCTCTCCGGTTGGCCTTTTCGACCGACTGAGCATCCGCACGCTCATTTCATGGGTTGACTTAGGCATACGGAGTTCATCTCTGGGCTAAGCATACGGAGTTCATTCCCAGTCTAAGATCGAATCGGACCGATGGTTACGACAGTAGGATCGATAGCACACGGGGGGGATCGGACCGATCTTCAGCTAGCACATTCTGCCTCTCCGGCCGACTGAGCGCCCGCACGCCAGTTTCATGGGTTGGCTTAGGCATAGGGAGTTCATTCCATGTCTAAGCCCCAGCCGGACCGAGGGTTGTGGCAGCGGGACCGACAGCATGCAGAAGGGGACCGGGCTGATCCTCGACGTGCGCATTATGCCTCTTCAGCCGGCTCAGCTCCCGCACGCTTGCTCCGTGGGTTGACTTAGGCATACGGAGTTCATCTCCATTCTAAGCATACGGAGTTCATTCCCAGTCTAAGATCGAATCGGATCGAGGGTTGCGACAGCAGGATCGATAGTACGAAGGGCGAACCGAGTCGATCCCCGACTTGTGCATTCTACCTCTCCAGTCGGCTGAGCGCCCGCATGCCCGTTTCATGGGTTGGCTTAGGCATAGGGAGTTCATTCCATGTCTAAGCCCCAGCCAGACCGAGGGTTGTGGCAGCGGGACCGATAGCACGCAGAGGGGGACCGGGCCGATCCCTGGCTTGCGCATTATGCCTCTTCGGCCTGCTAAGCGCTCGTACGCTCGTTTTGTGGGTTAACTTATGCATACGGAGTTCATTCCCAGCCTAAGAGTGGACCGAACTGAGGGTTGCGGCAGCAGGATCGACAGCATACATGGGGGACCAGGCTGATCCCTGGCTTGCACATTCTGCCTCTCTAACCTACTGAGCGCCCGCACGCTCGTTTCGTGGGTTGGCTTAGGCATACGGAGTTCATTCCCAATCTAAGATTTTGAGCCACAGTGCACATGCTAGGCTCGGGCATGTGCTGGTGCCGCATTTTTTTCACCTTGGGCACCATCGCCAGATCATCGCCGGAGCATCATCGGAGAGCCTAATCGGCGACAATGGGGGTTCCGGCCATTGAGGGGGCCGGGGGCTGTGCGTACATGATGTGTAATGGGTGCTGGTACTTGGCCCTTATATTGGCCCCTTATCCCCCATCAAACCTCGAGAACTCACAGCCCCTTAAAGAGCATTTGAGATTTTATAGGTTTGCTGCCAGTAGCCATTAAAGTGTCTGAAATGGGGACACTTTTTTCAAACGGTCACAAAATCTTCTCCACTTTGAGTTTTTAGCTGAATGTTTTTGTGCATGCCAAAAAAAATACAAGGATCACCTCTACCAAATTTAGGGACAAAACTCTTTCTAAAAAAATTTTAAAAAATCCCGAACCGTAAAACGTTTCGAAAATCATGAAAAATAGAAAATGGGTCGTCTTGCCATGAAACTTCACATGAAGGCTTAGGGGACCACTGTATGAATTTACAAGCCATAAAAATGGCATTGGCATGGCAGAAATATGAAGAGGTGCTTGAACCCACCTACCACCCGTTCGATCCTCGGCTTACGCATCCTGCCTCTCTGGTCGACTGAGCGCCCGCGTGCTCGTTTCATGGGTTGACTTAGGCATACGGAGTTCATCCCTAGTCTAAGCATACGAAGTTCATTCCCAGTCTAAGGATACGAAGTTCATTCCCAGTCTAAGATCGGACCGGACGAAGGGTTACGATAGCAAGATCGGTAGCATGTAGGGGGGACCGAGCCGATCCCCGACTTGCGCATTCTGCCTCTCCGACCGGCTGAGTGCCCGCACGTCTGTTTCATGGGTTGGTTGAGGCATATGGAGTTCATTCCATGTCTAAGCCCTAGCAGAACCGAGGGTTGTGGCAGCGGGATCGGTAGCACGCAGAGGGGGACCGGGCCGATCCTCGTCTTGTGCATTACGCCTCTCCGACCGGCTCAACGCCCGCATGCTCATTTCATGGGTTGACTTAGGCATACAGAGTTCATTCCCAGTCTAAGATCAAACCGGACTGAGGGTTGCGGCAACAGGATCTACACCACGTAAGGGGGGATCGGGCTGGTCCCGGCTTGCGTATTCTGCCTCTCCGACGGGCTGAGCGCCTGCACGCTCGTTTCATGTGTTGGCTTAGGCACACGGAGTTCATTCCCAGTCAAAGATCAAATTGGACCGAGGGTTACGGTAGTAGGACCAGCAGTAGGATTGACAGCACGCAGGGGGGATCGGACTGATCCCCGGCTTGCGCATTCTGCCTCTCCAACCGGTTGAGCACCCGCACACTCGTTTCGTGGGTTGACTTAGGCATACGGAGTTCATCCCCAGCCTAAGCATATGGAGTTCATTCCCAGTCTAAGATTAGATTGGACCGAGGGTTGCGACAGCAGGATCGGTAGCACGCAGGGGGGATCGGGTCGATCCTCAGCTTACGCATTCTGCCTCTCCGACTGGCTGAGCGTCCGTACGCCTATTTCACGGGTTGGTTGAGGCATACGAAGTTCATTCCATATCTAAGCCCTAGCCGGACCGAGGGTTGTGGTAACGGGATTGGTAGCACGCAGAGGGGGACCGGGCCGATCCTCGGCTTGTGCATTATGCCTTTTCGGCTGGCTCAGCGCCCGCACACTCGTTTCATGGGTTGACTTAGGCATACGGAGTTTATTCCCAGTCTAAGATCGGATCGGATTGAAGGTTGCGGCAACAGGATCTACAGCACGCAGGGGGGGAATGGGTCGGTCCCTGACTTGCGCATTCTGCCTCTCCGGTGGGCTGAGCGCCTGCACGCTCATTTTGTGGGTTGGCTTAGGCACACGGAGTTCATTCCCAGTCAAAGATCGAATTGGATCGAGGGTTACGGCACCAGGACCAACAGCAGGATTGACAGCACGCAGGGGGGACCGAACCGATCCCTAGTTTGCGCATTCTGCCTCTCCAACCGGCTAAGCACCTGCACGCTCATTTCGTGGGTTGACTTTGGCATACGGAGTTCATCCCCAGCCTAAGCATACGGAGTTCATTCCCAGTATAAAATCAGACCGGACCGAGGGTTGCGGCAGCAGGATCGACAGCATGCAGGGGGGATCGGGCCGATCCTCAGCTTGTGTATTCTGCCTCTTCGGCCGGCTGAGCGCCCGCACATCCGTTTCGTGGGTTAGCTTAGCCATAGGGAGTTCATTCCATGTCTAAGCCCCAGTCGGATCGAGGGTTGTGGCAGCGAAACCGACAGCACGTAGAAGGGGACCGATTCGATCCTCGACTTGCGCATTATGCCTCTCCGATCGGCTCAGTGCCCGCATGCTCGTTTCATGGGTTGACTTAGGCATGTGGAGTTCATTCCCAGTCGAAGATCGAACCGGACCGAGGGGTGCGGCAGCAGGATCGATAGCACAAAAGGGGGATCGGCCCGGTCCCTAGCTTGCGCATTCTGCCTCTCACGCTCATTTTGTGGGTTGGCTTAGGCATACGGAGTTCATTCCATGTCTAAGCGTACGGAGTTCATTCCTAGTCTAAGATCAGATCGGACCAAAGGTTGCGGTAGTAAGACCAGCAACAGGATCGGCAGCACACAGGGAGGACCGAGTCGATCCCCGACTTGTACATTCTGCCTCTCCAATCGGCTGGGTGCCCGCACGCTCGTTTCATAGGTTGACTTAGGTATACGGAGTTCATCCCCAATCTAAGCATACGAAGTTCATTCTTAGTCTAAGATCAGACCGGATCAGGGGTTGCGATAGCAGGATCGGCAGCACGCAGGGGGGATCGGGCCGATCCCCAGCTTGCGCATTCTGCCTCTTCAGTCGGTTGAGCGCCCGCACGCCCGTTTCATGGGTTGGTTTAGGCATAGGGAGTTCATTCCATGTCCAAGCCCCAGTCGGACCGAGGGTTGTGGGAGCAGGACCGACAGCACACAGAAGGGGATCGGGTCTATCCCTAGCTTGCGCATTATACCTCTTCGATCGGTTCAGCACCCGCACGCTCATTTTATGGGTTGACTTATGCATACGGAGTTCATTCCCAGTCTAAGATCGAACCAAACCGAGGGTTGTGGCAGCAGGATCAACAGCACGTAGAGGGGGACCGGGCCGATCCCTGGCTTGTGCATTCTACCTCTCCGACCGACTGAGCACCCGTACGCTTGTTTCATGGGTTGGCTTAGGCGTACGTTGTTCATTCCATGTCTAAGCATACGGAGTTCATTCCCAGTCTAAGATTTTGAGCCACGGTACACATGTTGGGCTCGAGCATGTGCTGGTGTTGCATTTTTTTCGCCTGAGGCACCATCGCCAGAGCATCACCGGAGAGCCTAACCGGCGGCATTGGGGGTTCCGATGATTGGGGGGCCGGGGGGATGTGCGCACATGATGTGTGATGGGTACTGGTACTTGGCCCTTATATTGGCCCCCTATCCCTCATCAAACCTCCAGAACTCACACCTCCTTAAAGAGAATTTGAGATTTTATAGGTTTGTTGCCAGTAGCCATTAAAGTGTCTGAAGTGGGGACACTTTTTTCAAACGATCACAAAATCTTCTCCACTTCGAGTTTTTGCATGAATTTTTTTATGCATACCAAAAAAAATACAAGGATCACCTCTAACAAATTTGGGGACAAAACTCTTTCTAAAAAAATTTTAAACAATCCCGAACCGTAAAAAGTTTCGAAAATCATGAAAAATAGAAAACGGGTTGTCTTGCCATGAAACTTCACATGAAGGCTTAGGGGACCATTATATGAATTTACAAGCCATAAAAATGGCATTGGCACATCAGAAATATGAAGATGAGCTTGAACCCACCTACCACCCATTCGATCCCCGATTGCGCTTCCTGCCTCTTTGGTCGGCTGAGCGCCCGCACACTCGTTTCGTGGGTTGACTTAGGCATATGGAGTTCATCCCTAGTCTAAGCATACAGAGTTCATTCCCAGTCTAAGATCAGATCGGACCGAGGGTTACGGCAGTAGGATCGATAGTACACAGGGGGGACCGAGCCGATCCTCGACTTGTGCATTCTATATCTTCGATCGATTGAGCGCCCGTACGCCCGTTTCGTGGGTTGGCTTAGGCATAGGGAGTTCATTCCTTGTCTAAGCCCCAGTCGGACTGAGGGTTGTGGCAACAGGATCAGCAACACGCAAAGGGGGATCGGGCCGATCCTCGGCTTACGCATTATGCCTCTCCGATTGGCTCAGCACCCACACGCTCATTTCGTGGGTTGACTTAGGCATACGGAGTTTATTCCCAGTCTAAGATCAAACCAGACCGAGGGTTGCGACAGTAGGACTGACAGCACGCAGGGGGGAGCGGGTCGGTCCCCGGCTTGCGCATTCTGCCTCTCCAACTGGCTGAGTGCCTGCACGCTCGTTTCGTGGGTTGGCTTAGGCATACGAAGTTCATTCCATGTCTAAGCATACGGAGTTCATTCCCAGTCTAAGATCAGATTGGATCAAGGGTTGCGGCAACAGGACCAGTAGTAGGATCGACAGCACACAGGGGGGGATTGGGTCGATCCCCGGCTTACGCATTCTACCTCTCCGACCGGTTGAGCACCCACACGCTCGTTTCGTCGGTTGGCTTAGGCATACGAAGTTCATTCCATGTCTAAGCCCTAGTCGGACTGAGGTTTGTGTCAACAGGACTGGTAGCGGGATCGACAGCACGTAAAGGGGGACCAGACTGATCCCCGACTTATGCATTATGCCTCTCCGATCGACTGAGCGCCCACACACTCGTTTCATGGGTTGACTTAGGCTTACGGAGTTCATCCTCAGTCTAAGCATACGGAGTTCATTTCCAGTCTAAGATCGGACCAGACCGGGGGTTGCGGTAGTAGGATCGACAGCACATAAGGGGGATCGGGTTGATCCCCGGCTTACGCATTCTGCCTCTCCGACCTGCTAAACGCCCGCATGCCTGTTTCGTGGGTTGGCTTAGGTATAGGTAGTTCATTCCATGTCTAAGCCCTAGCTGGACTGAGGGTTGTGGCAGTGGGACTGGCAGCATGCTGAGGGGGACCGGGTCGATCCTCGGCTTGCGCATTAGTCCTCTTCGGTAGGCTCACCGCCCGTACGCTCGTTTCGTGGGTTGACTTATGCATACGGAGTTCATTCCTAGTCTAAGATCGGACCGGATTGAGGGTTGCGACAGCTGGATTGACAGCACACAGGGGGGGACTGGGCCGATCCCTCGCTTGCGCGTTCTGCCTCTCTGGCCAACTGAGCGCCCATACGCTCATTTCGTGGGTTGGCTTAGGCATACGGAGTTCATTCCCTATCTTAGCATATGGAGTTCATTCCTAGTCTAAGATTTTGAGCCACGGTGCACATGCTAGGCTCGGGCATGTGCTGGTGTCACATTTTTTTCTCTCGGGGCACCATCATCGGAGCATTGTCGGAGCATCGCCGGAGAGCCTAATCGGCAACATTGCGGGTTCCGACGATTGGGGGGGCCGAGGGGTGTGCGCACATGATGTGCGATGGGTGCTAGTACTTGGCCCTTATATTGGCCCCCTATCCCTCATCAAACCTCGAGAACTCACACTCCCTTAAAGAGCATTTGAGATTTTATAGGTTTGCTGCCAGTAGCCATTAAAATGTCTGAAATGGGGACACTTTTTTCAAACGATCACAAAATCTTCTCCACTTCGAGTTTTTAGCTGAATTTTTTTGTGCATGCCAGCAAAAATACAAGGATCACCTCTAAATTTGGGGACAAAACTCTTTCTAAAAAAATTTTAAAAAATCTCGAACCGTAAAAAGTTTCAAAAATCATGAAAAATAGAAAATGGGTCGTCTTGCCACGAAACTTCACATGAAGGCTTAGGGGACCATTTTATGAATTTACAAGCCACAAAAATGGCATTGGCATGGCAGAAATATGAAGATGTGGTTGACCCACCTACCACCCATTCGATCCCCGACTTACGCATTCTGTCTCTCCGACCGGCTGAGTGCCCGCACGCTCATTTCGTGGGTTGGCTTAGGCATAAGGAGGTCATTCCATGTCTAAGCCCCAGTTGGACCGAGGATTGTGGTAGCAGGACTGACAGCACGTAGAGGGGGATCGGGCCGATCCTCGGTGTCATGGACTAAGCTTTCTATCAGCAAGCAATAGATCGTGCGGCACTTGAATGGGCGCTCCCAACCAAGTCAGCCTTCGATAGATCGATATCTGAACAAATAACCGTAAGCCATGGTTAGTCCCAAGCATTCACAATAAGACACAATATATCGAGATCGATCTCAACCACACACATACAAAAAGGCATATTCGCATCGAGAAAAAGAAAAACACATCGAGGCAACAATCGGGACATTCAATCGGGGTGAGTTTTATTATAGTTGGGAATTATACATCAGGACCTCCCACCATCACTAGGGCTAGGGGGCAGCCCTTGGTGGGTGGCCTAGGCTCACATAGCAACCGGTGAGACAGCCCAACACTATGCTGCTGGCTCACCCCCTAAAGAGCCTTAGAGATTTTAGAGCTATGCTACCGGTAACCATTATAATGTTTGAAATGGGACACTTTTCCTAGCACAAGGGATCTACCCGGCCATGGCCATATACATGGGTGGCTTATGGCAACCTAAGTCCCAGTCATGGCCCTATACAAGGTTGGCTCATGACATCCTCCCCCACCTATTCTATCGATGTCCTCGTTGACTTACTGGCTTGAAATTCTTTGATCTTCCTTTGAAATCTCTGAAGGTCATGTTCTCTCTCCCAGCTGGTTTCTTCTAGTCCTAATCCCTCCCACTTCACTAAGTACTCCCAAACTAGTCTTCGAGATATCTTGGTTTCCCTATCAGCTAAGATCTCTTCGACTCGACGCTCTGAGGGTGGCTTCATAGTGATGGTGGCTCTGGTTAGCTCCCTTTGGCTAGCATTTGTAGGATCTGCATGGAAAGGTTTCAGGTTGCTCACATGAAATACTAGGTGCACCTTCATCCACTTTGGTGGGTCGATTTTGTAAGAAGCATTCCTCACCTTGGGAAGGACCCTTACTAGACCTTCATATTTGTGCACCAGTCTATGATCTCTCTTTCTCAAGAACCTAGTTTGTTTAGGAACTAGTCAGACAAGAACCAAATCACCAACTTGAAATTGTTGAGCCCTACAACCCTTGTCTGCCCATTTCTTCATCCGTTTTGATGCTTTCTCTAGGTAGGCTTGTGCAATCTCTGTGTTTTGTTTCCACTCCTTGCTGAGATTGAAGGCTCTCAGATTCTTTCCTCCATATTGTTCCAAAGAAGTGTGGGGTAGCTTTGGTAATTGTCTGGTGACCACCTCAAATGGGCTTTTATTGGTGAAAGAGCTTTTATTGGAATTAAAGCAGAGTTGAGCCATGTCCAATAATGAAGGCCAGTCTTTCTGATTGGCTTGAACAAAGTGCCTCAAGTATTCCTCTAATAATTCGTTGAACCATTTCGTTTGACCATCGATTTGAGGGTGATAGCTTGAGGAGATGTTGAGTTGGGACCCCAATATCTTGAAAAGTTCTCTCCAGAAGGACCCCGTGAATCTTGGATCTCGATCGCTGACAATGTTTTGAGGGAGGCCCTAGTATTTTACCACATGTTTGAACAACAGTCGAGCTATGTCTTTCACTGTGCAATACTTGTGAGCGGGAATGAATGTGGTGTACTTAGAGAATCGGTCAATCACCACCAAAATAGCTCCAAGGTCACCAACCTTGGGTAGGCTTGAAATTAAATCGAGGGAGAGGCTTTCCCATGGGTTGGTGGGTACTTGTAGTGGTTCAAGCATGCCTGTATGTTTCCTTCTTTCAACTTTGTCTTGTTGGCAAATGAGGCAAGTCTTCGTATAGTCCATCACATCTTGTCGCATGTGAGGCCAATAGTATCCCTGTTTTAATAATGCCAAAGTGCATAGCCAACCCGGGTGTCCTGACCATGGTGTGTCATGACATTCCCTCATTAGCATCTGTCTCAGACCTTCTACTCTTGGCACAAACACTCGAGGCCCCTTGGTCCATAAGATCCCATTTTCTTGCCAGAAGTACTTGGACTTCCCTTCTTCCACTAGCTTCAGGATGGCACAAGCTTGTGGGTCCTTCCCTAAGTGATCTCCAATCAACTTGTGAATGTCTGTAGTGGCTCTGCTAGCCACCATTGGGGCAATTCTTCTAAGGGCTGCTAAATCTGCTCACTTGCTCAATGCATCGGCCATTTGATTGGTCTTTCCAGTGGTGTGCTCAAAACAAAAGTCAAACTCCGCTAAAAATTCTTGTCACCTAGCTTGTTTTGCCGTAAGCCTTGGTTGGGTGAGAAAATGGCTAACGGCCGCATTGTCTATCTTCACAACAAAGTGTGAACACAACAAGTAATGTTGCCAAGCCCTCAAGCAGTGAACCACTGCCAGGAGTTCTTTTTCTTGGGCTGTATATTTCCTTTCAGCTTCACTTAGCTTCCTACTTTCAAACACTACCGGTTGATGTTGTTGCAAAAGCACTTCTCCAATAACAAAATCAGATGCATCCATCTGAACTTCAAAAGGCTTTTCAATATCAGTCAGAGCTAAGATGGGATCCTTCATAATAGCATCTTTCAATCCCTTGAAGGCCTCTTGGCACTCATTCATCCAACACCATTTATGCTCCTTCTTCAATAGCTCCGTGAGGGCCGTGGTCTTACGAGAGTACCCTTCCACAAACCTTTTATAATAGTTGGCTAGTGCCAAAAATGAGCGGAGCTCACTAATGTTCTTTGGTGTTGTCCACTCTTTGATGGCCCTAACCTTTTCCATGTCCATTCGAATATGGCCACGTTTGACAATGTGACCAAGAAAATGGATTTGGGTCTGAGCAAACGCACATTTCTCCCTTTTTACGTATAACTGGTGGTCCTGTAATCTTTGAAGTACCTGGCATAGGTGTTCTTGATGTTCTTTCAAGGTGGAGCTATATACCACTATATCATCTAAATAAATGACTACAAATTTGTCTAGGTAGTCATGGAATACTTGATTCATCAATGTACAAAATGTGGCAGGAGCATTGGTTAGTCCAAAGGGCATAACAAGAAATTCAAATGCACCATACTGTGTCACACAAGTGGTTTTTGGCTCATCTCCCTCAACAATTCTGACCTGATGGTAACCAGATCTCAGGTCCAATTTGGAAAAGTACTTGGCCTGGCTCAATTGATCAAACAAGTCTGCTATAAGGGGGATGGGATATTTGTTTCTTACGGTGACTTTGTTCAGGGCCCTATAGTCAACACATAATCGCAAACTTCCATCATGCTTCTTTTGAAATTGCATTAGCGCTCTGAAAGGAGCTTTTGATGGTCTGATGAACCCGATTTGTAGCAGCTCATCTAACTGTTTTCTTAGTTTAGCCAATTCTGGTGGGGCCATGCAGTAAGGAGCTCTAGCAGGGGTTTCACTCCTGAGAGGAGCTCAATTTCATGGTCCACTACTCGTCGAGGGGGTAAAACCTTAGGCAACATCTCTGGCATCACCTCTTCAAATTCTTCCAACACTTTTCCCACACCATCAAGTATTGGTTCTACTTTTGACCCTTCTTTGTAGATCGGCATAGCCACAAAGGAGGGTTCCCCTCTCTTTACCCCTTTCTTGAACTGCAAAGCTGAAATCATTTTCTTCCCACTCTTTGGTAAGATGTTGGTTGGCACCACACATGGGTTTTCCCCTAAGAACAACAAGCAGCTAGCGGCAAGGATAGGGATGACCTGAGCCAACATCATGAAGCCCAATCTGAGAACAACATCAAAGTCATCCATGGTACCTTCCCTTCCCATGGCCCCAATCGGGTTGTGATACTCTTGGAGCTTCCACTGATCGTAAAGGCTGGCGAGTTGACTGCTTTCATTTGTCCACAGTCTTTACTAATCTGAAGACCACACCTTTTTGCTTTCTTTGGTGTGATGAAAGTGTCGATTGCACCCGTATCCACCATAGCCTTAGTGGCTTTCTCATTGATCATCAAGTTCACATACATCAAGCCTCTACTCTGCTCTTTCTTTATAGTGTTCAATTGGGTGCGGAGGGCATTGAAAAACCTTATTGAACCCATCCTGGCTGGCTCCTCTTCAGATTCTTCAACGCTCTCTGGTGCTTTTACAGACTCTTGAGATGAGGTCCTTAAGGCATTAAGGGCTCCCCTGTGCGGGCATTCAGCCACCCGATGCGGCCCTTTGCAAAGAAAGCAAGCTAGCGGTTTCCTAGGCTTGAAAATCCCTATGGTGCTTGTCTTGGGTTAGGTACTATCTCGACCAAAGCACCTCCTGTCTGATCCCCCACTGAAGGGCCGGTCCAACCTGGTTATCTTTCCCCTACTACCAAAGTTGAAGCTACTGCCAGCTGATGGAGGATTTTTCCATTTTGAAGAGCCATCATTGCAATCGTGGAGATGTTCAGCTGCAGCCATGGCCGTGGCCACATCTTGCACTTTCTGCCTTTGTAGTTCTGTCCTTGCCCAAGGCTTGAGGCCCTCAAGAAAATAGAACATCTTATCCTTTTCGGACATGTCTCGAATATCCAACATCAGGGTAGAAAAACTCCTTACAAACTCTCGCACCGTTCCTATTTGCACCAATTCTTAAAGTCTCTTTCGAGCCATATACTCCACATTCTCAGGGAAAAATTGGTTTTTCAATTCTCGCTTCAGATCCATCCAAGTCTTAATCGAGCACTCATTATCGACAAACTTGGAACGCCACCACAGCTTGGCATCCCCTATGAGGTACATCGATGCCATTGCTACCTTGTCTTCCTCTGAATCCGTGTGTACAGCTCAAAAGTACTACTCCATGTCAAACAAGAAATTTTCAAGTTTCTTAGCATCCCTTGCCCCCTCATAGCCTCCAGGCTCCGGCACCTTGGGCCTTTTTCCCCTTTCCATCGAGCTCGAACTTGATCTGGCCACAGCCATTTGTAGGTTACTCACCTGTGCTCTGAGCTCCTCAAACTCCTTTTGGAGAATGTTCAAGGCATCTCTAGCCTCTTCGCTCACGGTGTTGAGAGTATCGGACAACTCCCGCTGGGTTGTCTCGATCTCCCTCACTTGGTCTTTAGTCGCCATATGAGTTTTCATTGTGGCCACCGTGGCCCCAAGTTCCTTAATTCTCTGTTGATGATTGGGTCCACCACTTGTGGCCATCTCATCCATTTTTCTAGCACTTCTCAATCGTGCTTTGATACCACGTGTCACAGACTAAGCTTTCTCTCAACAAGCAATAGACCGTGCGGCACTAAATGGGCACTCCCAACCAAGTTAGCCTTCAATAGATCGATATCTGAACAAAAAACCATAAGCCATGTTTAGTCCCAAGCATTCACAATAAGACATAATATATCGAGATCGATCTCAAGCACACACACACAAGAAGGCATATTCACATCGAGAAAAAAAAAACACATCGAGGTAACAATCGAGACATTTAATCGAGGTGAGTTTTATTATAGTCGAGAATCATACATCGAGACCTCCCACCATCATCAGGGCCAAGGGGCAGCCCTTGGTGGTTGGCCTAGGCTCGCATAGCAACCGGTGAGACAACCCAACACTACGCTGCCGGCTCACCCCCTAAAGAGCCTTGCAATTTTAGAGCTATGCTACCAGTAACCATTACAATGTTTGAAATGAGGACACTTTTCCTAGCACAAGGGATCTACCCAGCCATGGCCCTATACATGGGTGGCTTATGGCAACCTAAGTCCCGGTCATGGCCCTATACAAGGTTGGCTCATGACACCCAGCTTGCGCATTATGCCTCTCCGGCTGACTCAGCGCCTGCACGCTCATTTCGTGGGTTGACTTAGGCATATGGAGTTCATTCCTAATCTAAGATCAGATCGGACCGAGGGTTGCAGCAACAGGATCAACAGCACGCAGAGGGGACCAGGTCGATCCTCGGCTTGCACATTCTACCTCTTCGACCGGCTGAGCGATCACATGCTCGTTTCATGGGTTGGCTTAGGCATACGGATTTCATTCCATGTCTAAGCATACGGAGTTCATTCCCAGTCTAAGATTAGACTGGATCGAGGGTTGCGGTAGCAGGACCAGCAGTAGGATCGGTAGCACGCAGGGGGGATCGAACCGATCCCCAGCTTGCGTATTCTGCCTCTCCGGCCGGTTGAGCACCCGCACACTTGTTTCGTGGGTTGGCTTAGGCATACGGATTTCATTCCATGTCTAAGCCCCAGCTTGATCGAGGGTTGTGGCAGCAGGACCGGTAGATGGATCGACAGCACGCAGTGGGGGACCAGGCTGATCCCTGACTTGCACCTTATGCCTCTTCGACCAGCCTCTCCGACCGGTTGAGCCCCCGCATGCTCGTTTCGTGGGTTGACTTAGGCATACGGAGTTCATCCCCAGTCTAAGCATACAAAGTTCATTCCCAGTCTAAGATCATATCGGACTGAGGGTTGCGGCAGTAGGATCGACAGCACGCAGTGGGGATCGAGCCGATCCCCGACTTGCGCATTCTACCTCTCCGGTCGGTTGAGCGCCCTCACGCCCGTTTCGTGGGTTGACTTAGGCATAGGGAGTTCATTCCATATCTAAGCCCCAGCTGGACTAAGGGTTTTGGTAGTGGGACCGACAGCACGCAGAGGGGGATCGGGCCAATCCTCGGCTTGCACATTATGCCTCTTCGGTCGGCCCAACACCCGCACGCTCGTTTCGTGGGTTGACTTAGGCATACGGAGTTCATTCCCAATCTAAGATCGGACCGGACTGAGGGTTGTGGCAGCAGGATCGACAGCACGTAGGGGGAGACTGGGCAGATCCTCGACTTGCGCATTCTGCCTCTCTGGCCGGTTGAGCGCCCGCACGGTCGTTTCGTTGGTTGGCTTAGGCATACGGAGTTCATTCCATGTCTAAGCATACAGAGTTCATTCCCAGTCTAAGATTTTGAGCCACGGTGCACATACTGGGCTTGGGCATATGCTGGTGCCACTTTTTTTTCACCTGGGGAACCATCGTCGGAGCATCACCAAAGCATCGCCGGAGAGCCTAACTGGTGGCATTGGGGGTTCCGACGATTGGGGGGGCCGGGGGGGTGTGCGCACATGACGTGTGATGGGTGCTGGTACTTGGCCCTTATATTGGCCCCCTATCCCTCATCAAACCTCAAGAACTCACACCCCCTTAAAGAGCATTTGAAATTTTATAGGTTTGCTGCCAGTAGCCATTAAAGTGTCTGAAATGGGGACACTTTTTTCAAATGGTCACAAAATCTTCTCCACTTCGAGTTTTTAGCTGAATTTTTTTGTGCATACCAAAAAAAATACAAGGATCACCTTTACCAAATTTGGGGACAAAACTATTTCTAAAAAAATTTTAAAAATCTCGAACCGCAAAAAGTTTCAAAAATCATGAAAAATAGAAAACGGGTCGTCTTGCCACGAAACTTCACATGAAGGCTTAGGGGACCATTGTATGAATTTAAAAGCCATAAAAATGGCATTGGCATGTCAGAAATATGAAGATGTGCTTGAACCAACCTACCACCCGTTCGATCCCCGGCTTGCGCATCTTGCCTCTCTGGTCGGCTGAGCGCCCGTACGCTCATTTCATGGGTTGACTTAGGCATATGGAGTTCATCCCCAGTCTAAGCATATGGAGTTCATTCCTAGTCTCAGATCTGATCGGACCAAGGGTTGCGGTAGCAGGATCGACAGCACACAGGGGGGACCGGGTCGATCCCTGGCTTGAGCATTCTGCCTCTCCAGTCGGCTGAGCGCCTGCATGCCCATTTCGTGGGTTGGCTTAGGCATAGGGAGTTCATTCCATGTCTAAGCCCCAGTTGGACTGAGGGTTGTGGCAGCGAGACCGAAAGCATGTAGTGAGGGATCGGGCCGATCCTCGGCTTGCGCATTATGCCTCTCTGGTTGGCTAAGTGCCTGCACGCTAATTTTGTGGGTTGACTTCGGCATACGAAGTTCATTCCCAGTCTAAGATTGGATCGAATCGAGGGTTACAACAGCAGGATCGACAGCACGCAGCCCACACGCTCGTTTCGTGGGTTGGCTTAGGCATACGGAGTTCATTCCATTTCTAAGCTCCAGTCGAATCGAGGGTTGTGGCAGCAAGACCGACAGTGGGATCGATAGCACGTAGAGGGGGATCTGGCCGATCCTCGGCTTGTGCATTATGTCTCTCTGATCGGCCTCTCCGACCGGCTGAGTGCCCGCACGCTCGTTTCATGGGTTGACTTAGGCATACGGAGGTCATCCCCAGTCTAAGCATACGAAGTTCATTCCTTGTCTAAGATCAAATCGGATCAAGGGTTGCGGTAGCAGGATCGACAGATGCAGGGGGACCGGACCAATCCCTAGCTTGCACATTCTGCCTCTCTGGCCGGTTGAGTGCCCGTACGCCCGTTTCATCGGTTGGCTTAGGCATAGGGAGTTCATTCCATGTCTAATCCCCAGCGGAACTAAGGGTTGTGGCAGCGGGATCAACAGCACGCAGAGGGGGACCGGGTCGATCCCCAGCTTGCGTATTATGCCTCTCCGGCCGGCTCAGTGCCCGCACACTCATTTTGTGGGTTGGCTTAGGCATACAGAGTTCATTCCATGTCTAAGCATATGGAGTTCATTCCCAGTCTAAGATCGAACCAAACTAAGGGTTGCGGTAGCAGGACCAGCAGCAGGATCGACAACACGTAGGGGGGACCAGGTCGATCCCCGGCTTGCACATTCTGCCTCTCCGACCGGCTGAGCACTCGCACGCTCATTTCGTGGGTTGGCTCAAGCATACGGAGCTCATTCAATGTCTAAGCCCCAGTACGACTGAGGGTTGTGGTAGCAGGACCGGCAGTGGGATCGGCAACACGCAGAGGGGGACCGAGCTAATCTCTAGCTTGGGCATTATTTCTCTCCGGCCGGCTCAACGCCCAAACGCTCGTTTCGTGGGTTGACTTAGGCATACGGACTTCATTCCAGTCTAAGATCGGATCGGACTGAGGGTTGTGACAGCAGGATCGATAGCATGTAGGGGGAACTGGGTCGATCCCCAACTTACGCATTCTACCTCTCCAGTCGGCTGAGCGCTCACACGCTCATTTTGTGGGTTGGCTTAGGTATACGGAGTTCATTCCATGTCTAAGCATACGAAGTTCATTCCCAGTCAAAGATTAGACCAGACCGAGGGTTGCGACAACAGGACCAGCAGCAGGATCGACAGCACATAGGGGGGACCGAGTTGATCCCCGGCTTATGCATTCTACCTGTCTGGCCGGCCTAGCGCCCGCACACTCATTTTGTGGGTTGACTTAGGCATACGGAGTTCATCCCTAGTCTAAGCATACGGAGTTCATACCCAGTCTAAGATCGAACCAGATCGAGGGTTGCGACAGCAGGATCGACAGTATGTAGAGGGGATCGGGCCGATCCTCGACTTGCGTATTCTGCCTCTCCGGCCGACTGAGTGCTCGCACCACGTTTCATGGGTTGGCTTAGGCATACGGAGTTCATTCCATGTCTAAGCCCCAGTCGAACCGAGGGTTGTGGTAGCAAGACCAACAGCGAGATCGACAGCACGCAGAGGGGGATTGGGCTGATCCCCAGCTTGTGCATTATGTCTCTCTAACCGGCCTCTCCGATCGACTGAGTGCCTGCACGTTGGTTTCATGGGTTGACTTAGGCATACGGAGGTCATCCCCAGTCTAAGCATATGAAGTTCATTCCAAGTCTAAGATCAGACCGGATTGAGGGTTACGGTAGCAGGATCGACAGCATGCTGGGGGGATCGAACCGATCCCTGGCTTACGAATTCTGCCACTCCGGCCGGCTGAGCGACTGTACGCCCGTTTTATGGGTTGGCTTAGGCATAGGGAGTTCATTCCATGTCTAAGCCCCATCGAAACTAAGGGTTGTGGCAGCGGGACCGGCAGCACGCAGAGGGGGACCGGGTCGATCCCCAGCTTGCGCATTATGCTTCTCCGGTCGGCTCAGCGCCCGAACGCTCATTTCATGGTTTGACTTTGGTATACGAAGTTCATTCCCAGCCTAAGATTGGATCGGACCAAGGGTTGCGATAGCAGGATCGACAGCATGTAGGGGGGACCGGGCCGATCCCCAGCTTGCGCATTCTGCCTCTTCGGCCGACTGAGCACCCATACACTCATTTCGTGGGTTGGCTTACACATACGGAGTTCATTCGTAGACTAAGATCAGGCCAGACCAAGGCTGGCGGTAGTAGGACCAGTAGCAGGATTGACAGTATGCAGGGGGGACCGGGTCGATCCCCGACTTACGCATTTTACCTCTCCAGCCGGCTAAGCGCCCGCACGCTCGTATCGTGGGTTGACTTAGGCATACGGAGTTCATACCCAGTCTAAGCATATAGAGTTCATTCCCAGTCTAAGATCAAATCAGATCGAGGGTTACAACAGCAGGATCGACAGCATGTAGGGGGATTGGGCCAATCCCCGGCTTGCGCATTCTGCCTCTCCGGTCGGTTGAGTGCCCGCACGCCCGTTTCGTGAGTTAGCTTACACATAGGGAGTTCATTCCATGTCTAAGCCCCAGTCAGATAGAGGGTTGTGGCAGCGGGATCGACAGCATGCAGAGGGGGACCGAGCCGATCCTCGGCTTGCACATTCTGCCTTTCCGACTGACTGAGTGCCCGCACACTCGTTTCGTGGGTTGGCTTAGGCATACGAAGTTCATTCCATCTGTAAGCATACGGAGTTCATTCCCTGTCTAAGAGTTTGAGCCACGGTGCACATGCTGGGCTCAGACATGTGTTGGTGCCGTATTTTTTTCGCCTGGGGCACCATCTTCGGAGCATCGGTGGAGAGCCTAACCGACAGTATTAGGTGTTTCGGCGATTGGGGGGGCCGGGGGGTATGCGCACATGATGTGCAATGGGTGCTGGTACTTGGCCATTATATTGCCCCCTATCCCTCATCAAACCTCGAGAGCTCACACCCCCTTAAAGAGCATTTGAGATTTTATAGGTTTGCTGCCAGTAGCCATTAAAGTGTCTGAAATGGGGACACTTTTTTCAAACGGTCACAAAATCATCTCCACTTCGAGTTTTTAGCTGAATTTTTTTTTCATGCCAAAAAAAATACAAGGATCACCTTTACCAAATTTGGGGACAAAAAACTTTCTCAAAAAATTTTAAAAAATCTTCAACCATAAAAAGTTTCAAAAATCGTGAAAAATAGAAAACGGGTCATCTTGCCACGAAACTTCACATGAAGGCTTAGGGGACCATTGTATGAATTTACAAGCCATAAAAATGGCATTGGCATGGCAGAAATGTGAAGATGTGCTTGAACCCACCTACCACCCGTTCGATCCCCGGCTTGCGCATCCTGACTCTCTCGTTGGCTGAACGTCCGCACGCTCGTTTCGTGGGTTGACTTAGGCATGCAGAGTTTATCCCCAGTCTAAGCATATGGAGTTCATTCCCAGTCTAAGATCAGACCAGACCGAGGGTTGCGGTAGCAGGATCGACAGCACGTAGGGTGGACCGAACCGATCCCCGGCTTGCGCATTCTGCCTCTCCTATCGGCTAAGCGCCCATACGCCTGTTTCATGGGTTTGCTTAGGTATAGGGAGTTCAGTCCATGTCTAAGCCCCAGTCAGACCGAGGGTTGTGGTAGTGGGACTGACAGTACACAAAGAGGGACCGGGCTGATCCCTGCCTTGTGCATTCTGCCTCTCCGATCGACTCAGCGCCCGCACGATCGTTTCGTGGGTTGACTTAGGCATACGGAGTTCATTACCAGTCTAAGATCGGATCGGATCGAGGGTTGCGATCGCAGGATCGACAGCACGCAGGGGGGATCGGGCCGATCCCTGACTTGTGCATTCTGCCTCTCCGGTCGACTGAGCGCTAGGACATTTGCTCGTTTCATGGGTTGGCTTAGACATACATAGTTCATTCTATATCGAAGCATACGGAGTTCATTCCCAATCTAAGATCAGACCAGACCGAGGGTTGCAGTAGCAGGATCAGCAGCATGCAGGAGGGGATCGAGCTGATCCTTGGCTTGCGCATTCTGCCTCTCCGATCGGTTGAGTACCTGTACGCTCGATTCATGGGTTGGCTTAGGCATACGGAGTTCATTCGATGTTTAAGCCCCAGTCTGACCGAGGGTTGTGGCAGTAGGACCGACAGCGGGATTGGTAGCACTTAGAAGGGGACCGGACTGATCCCTGGCTTGCGCATTATGCCTCTCCGACTGGTTGAGCACCTGCACGCTCGTTTCATGGGTTGACTTAGGCATACAGAGTTCATCCCCAGTCTAAGCATACAAAGTTCATTCCCAGTCTAAGATCAGACCAAACTGAGGATTGCGATAGCAGGATTGACAGTACGCATTCTGCCTTTCCGATCGGTCGAGCACCCGCACGCCCATTTCGTGGGTTGGCTTAGGCATAGGGAGTTCATTCCATGTCTAAGCCCCAACCGGATTGAGGGTTGTGGCAGCGAGACCGGTAGCACACAGAGGGGGACCAGGCCGATCCCCGACTTACGCATTATGCCTCTCCAACCGGTTCAGCACCCGCACGATCATTTTATGGGTTGACTTATGCATACGGAGTTCATTCCTAGTCTAAGATCAGACCGGAACAAGGGTTGCGGCAGTAGGATCGACACCATGCATGGGGGGACCAGGCCGATCCCCGGCTTGCGCATTATGCCTCTCCAACCGACTGAGCACCCGCACGCTCGTTTCGTAGGTTGGCTTAGGCATACGGAGTTCATTCCCAATCTAAGATTTGGAGCGACAGTGCACATGCTGGGCTCGAGCATGTGCTGGTGCCGCATTTTTTTTGCCTGGGGCACCATCGTCGGAGCATCGTCGGAGCATCGTCGGTGAGCCTAACCGGTGGCATTGGGGGTTCCAGTGATTGGGAGGGCCGGGGGGGTTTGCGCACATGATGTGCAATGCATGCTGGTACTTGGCCCTTATATTGTCCCCCTATCCCTCATCAAACCTTGAGAACTCACACCCCCTTAAAGAGCATTTGAAATTTTATAGGTTTGCGGCCAGTAGCCATTAAAGTGTCTGAAATGGGGACACTTTTTTCAAACGGTCACAAAATCTTCTCCACTTCGAGTTTTTAGCTGAATTTTTTTATGCATGCCAACAAAAATACAAGGATCACCTATACCAAATTTGGGGGCAAAACTTTTTCTAAAAACATTTTAAAAACTCCCGAACAGTAAAAAGTTTTGAAAATCATGAAAAATAGAAAACGGGTCGTCTTGCCATGAAACTTCACATGAAGGCTTAGGGGAACATTGTATGAATTTACAAGCCATAAAAATGGCATTGGCACGGCAGAAATATGAAGATGTGCTTGAACCCACCTACCACCCGTTCGATCCCCGGCTTGCGCATCCTGCCTCTCTGGTCGGCTGAGCGCCCGCACGCTCGTTTCATGAGTTGACTTAGGCATACGGAGTTCATCCCTAGTCTAAGCATATGGTGTTCATTCCCAGTCTAAGATCGGACCGAACTGAAGGTTGCGAAAGCAAGATCGACAACACGTAGGAGGGACCGGACCAATCCCTAACTTACGCATTCTGCCTTTTCGACCGGCTGAGCGCCCGCACGCCCGTTTCATGGGTTGGCTTAGCCATAAGGAGTTCATTCCATGTCTAAGCCCCAGTCGGACCGAGGGTTGTGGTAGCGGGATCGGCAGCACGTAGAGGGGGATCGGGTCGATCCCCGGCTTGCACATTATGCCTCTTCGACTAGCTCAACGCCTGAACGCTCATTTCATGGGTTGACTTAAGCATACAGAGTTCATTCCCAGTCTAAGATCGGATCAGACAGAGGGTTGCAGCAGTAGGATCGACAGCACATAGGGGGGGATTGGGCCGATCCCTGACTTGTACATTCTGCCTCTCCGACCGACTGAGCACCCGCACGCTCATTTCGTGGGTTGGCTTAGGCATACGGAGTTCATTCCATGTCTAAGCCCCAGCCGTACCGAGGGTTGTGGCAATAGGACCGGCAGCGGGATCGACAGCATACAGAGGGCGATCAGGTTGATCCCCGGCTTGTGCATTATGCCTCTCCGACCGACCTCTCCGGCCTGCTGAGCGCCCGCACGCTCGTTTCGTGGGTTGACTTAGGCATACAAAGTTCATCCCCAGTCTAAGCATATGGAGTTCATCCCCAGTCTAAACAACCGGAGTTCATTCCCAGTCTAAGATTAGATCAGACCGAGGGTTGCGGTAGTAGGATGGACAGCACACAGGGGAGACCGGGCTAATCCCTGGCTTACGTATTCTGTCTCTCCGGTTGGCTGAGTGCCTGCACGCCCGTTTTGTCGGTTGGCTTAGGCATAGGCAATTGATTTCATTTCAAGCCCTAGCCAGACTGAGGATTGTGGTAGCGGGGCCGACAGCATGCAGAGGGGGATCGGGTCGATCCCCGGCTTGTGCATTATGCCTCCTCGACCGGCTCAGCGCCCACACGCTCGTTCCGTGGGTTAACTTATGCATACGGAGTTCATTCCCAGTCTAAAATCAAATCAGACCGAGGGTTGCGGTAGTAGGATCGATAGCACGCAGGGGGGACCGGGCTGATCCACAGCTTACGTATTCTGCCTCTTCAGCCAGCTGAGCACCCGCACGTTCATTTCATGAGTTAGCTTAGGCATACGCAGTTCATTCCATTACTAAGCATATGGAGATCATTCCAGTCTAAGATCAGACTGGACCGAGGGTTGCGACAAGAGCACCAGCAACAGGATCGACAACACGTAGGGGGGATCGGGTTGATCCCCAGCTTGTGCATTCTGCCTCTTCGACCGGCCTCTCTGATCGGTTGAGTGCCTGCACGCTCATTTCGTGGGTTGACTTAGGCATACGGAGTTCATCCCCAGTCTAAGCATATGGAGTTCATTCCCAGTCTAAGATCGGATCGGATCGAGGGTTGTGATAGTAGGATCGGTAGCACGCAGGAGGGACCAGGCTGATCCCCGACTTGCACATTCTGCCTCTCTGGCCGGCTGAGTGCCTGCATGCCCATTTCATGGGTTGACTTAGGCATAGGGAGTTCGTTCCATCCCCCAGTCAGACCGAGGGTTGTGGCAGTGGGACTGGTAGCACGCAGAGGGGGACTGGGTTGATCCTCGATTTGTGCATTACACCTCTCCGGTCGGCTCAGTGCCCATACACTCGTTTCGTGGGTTGACTTAGGCATACGGAGTTCATTCCCAATCTAAGATTGAATTGGACCGAGGGTTACGGCAGCAGGATCGACAGCACGCAGGGGGGACTGGGTCGGTCCCTGGCTTGCGCATTCTGCCTCTCCGATCGGTTGAGCACCCACACGCTCATTTTGTGGGTTGGCTTAGGCATATGGAGTTCATTCCATGTCTAAAGGTACGGAGTTCATTCCCATTCTAAGATCAGAATGGACCAAGGGTTGCGGTAGCAGGACCAGCAGCAGGATCGACAGCACGTAGAGGGGGATCGAACCGATCCACGGCTTGCGCATTTTGCCTCTCCGACCGACTGAGCGCACGCACACTCATTTCATGGGTTAACTTAGGCATACGGAGTTCATTCCATGTCTAAACCCCAGCCAGACCGAGTGTTGTGGCAGCAAGACCGGCAACGGGATCGACAGCACGTAAAGGGGGATCGGGCCGATCCCTGACTTACACATTATGCCTCTCCGGCTGGTGAGCTCCCGCATGCTTGTTTCTTGGGTTGACTTAGGCATACGGAGTTCATCCCCAGTCTAAGCATACGGAGTTCATTCCTAGTCTAAGATCGGACTGGACCGAGCGTTACGATAGCGAGACTGACAACACACAGAAGGGGATCGGGCCGATCCCTGGCTTACGCATTATGCCTCTCCGGTCGGCTCAACGCCCGAATGCTCATTTCGTGGGTTGACTTAGGCATACGGAGTTTATTCCCAGTCTAAGATCGAATCGAACTGAGGGTTGTGGTAGCAAGATCGACAGCACACAGGGGGGACCAAGCCGGTCCTCGGCTTACGCATTCTGCCTCTCCGACCGGCTAAGCACTCGCACGCTCATTTCATGGGTTGGCTTAGGCATACGGAGTTCATTCCATGTCTAAGCATATGGAGTTCATTCCATGTCT
Organism: Durio zibethinus; assembly: GCF_047325235.1. Lineage (NCBI taxonomy): Eukaryota > Viridiplantae > Streptophyta > Magnoliopsida > Malvales > Malvaceae > Durio > Durio zibethinus. The sequence goes on from NC_143165.1 coordinate 22,514,277, forward strand.
AAGCATATTTGGATCGAACTGAGGGTTGTGGTAGCAAGATCGATAGCACACAGGGGGAACCGAGCCGATCCCTGACTTGCGCATTCTGCCTCTCCGGCCGTCTAAGCGCTCGCACGCTGATTTCATGGGTTGGCTTAGGCATACAGAGTTTATTCCATGTCTAAGCATATGGAGTTCATTCCTAGTCTAAGATCAGACCGGATTGAGGGTTGTGGCAGCAGGACCAGCAACAGGATCAACAGCACATAGGGGGGACCAAGTCGATCCCAGGCTTACGCATTTTGCCTCTCTGATCGACCTCTCACCCGGATGCTCGTTTCGTGGGTTGGCTTAGGCATACGAAGTTCATTCCATGTCTAAGCCTTAGCCGGACCAAGGGTTGTGGCAACAGGACCGGTAACGGGATTGACAACACGTAGAGGGGGACCGACTGATCCCGTCTTGCACATTATGCCTCTTCAGTCGGCCTATTTGGCAGACTGAGTGCCCGCATGCTCATTTCGTGGGTTGACTTAGGCATACGGAGTTCATCCCCAGTCTAATCATATGGAGTTCATTCCCAGTCTAAGATCGGACCAGATCGAGGGTTACGACAGTAAGATCGACAGCATGTAGGGGGGTCGGGTGGATCCCCGGCTTGCGCATTCTGCTTCTCCAACTGGCTGAGCGCTCGCATGTCCGTTTCATGGGTTGGCTTAGTTTTAGGGAGTTCATTCCATGTCTAAGCCCCAGTCGGACCGAGGGTTGTGGCAGCGGGACCGGTAGCACGCAGAGAGGGATCGAGCCGATCCTCGGCTTGTGCATTATGCCTCTCCGACCGGCTCAACGCCCGAACACTCATTTCGTGGGTTGACTTAGGCATACAAAGTTCATTCCCAGTCTAAGATCAGACCGGACCGAGGGTTTTGGCAGTAGGATCAATGGTACGTAGGGGGGACCAGGCTGTTCCCCGACTTACGCATTTTGCCTCTCCGGTGGGCTGAGCGCCCACATGCTCGTTTCGTGGGTTGGCTGAGGCATACGGAGTTCATTGCATGTCTAAGCATATGGAGTTCATTCCCAGTCTAAGATTGGAACGGGATCGAGGGTTGCGGTAGTAGGACCAGTAGCAAGATCGACAGCACGTAGGGGGGACCGAGCCGATCCCCAGCTTGCGCATTTTATGTCTCCAGCTGGCTGAGCGCCCGCCCTATCATTTCATCAGTTGGCTTAGGCATATGGAGTTCATTCAATGTCTAAGCCCCAGCAGGACAGAGGGTTTTGGCAGTAGGATCGGCGGCACACGGAGAGGGACTGAGCTGATCCTCGGCTTGCGTATTATGCCTCTCCGATCGGCCTCTCCGATCGGCTGAGCGCCCGCATGCTCGTTTCATGGGTTGACTTAGGCAAATGGAGTTCATCCCCAGTCTAAGCATACGGAGTTCATTCCCAGTCTAAGATCAGACTAGACCAAAGGTTGCAGTCACAGGATCGACAGCACGCAGGGGGACCAGGCCGATCCCCGGCTTGCACATTCTGCCTCTTCGGTCGGTTGAGCAGCCGCACACCCATTTCGCGGGTTGGCTTAGGCATAGGGAGTTCATTCCATGTCTAAGCCCCAGCCGGACAGAGGGTTATGGCAGCGGGACCGACAACACACAGAGGGGGATCGGGCCAATCCTCGGCTTGCGCATTATGCCTCTTTGGCTGGCTCAGCGCCCGCACGCTCGTTTCGTGGGTTGACTTATGCATACGGAGTTCATTCCCAGTCTAAGATCAGATCAGACCGAGGGTTGCGACAGCAGGATCGACAGCACATAGAGGGGATCGGGCCAATCCCCAACTTGCATATTCTGCCTCTCCGACCGGCTGAGCGCCCGCACGCTCGTTTTGTGGGTTGGCTTAGGCATACGGAGTTCATTTGATGACTAAGCATACGGAGTTCATTCCCAGTCTAAGATTTTGAGCCACGGTGCACATACTAGGCTCGGGCATGTGCTGGTGTCTTATTTTGTTTACCCTGGGCACCATCGCCAGAGCATCGTCGGAGAACCTAACCGATGGCATTGGGGGTTTCGGCGATTGGGGGGCTAGGGGGTGTGCGCACATGATGTGCGATGGGTGCTGATATTTGTGTCACGGGCTCTGACCTTAGACTCAGAAACCGTGCGACCTTAGGCTTGGAATCTCCTCTTTTATGCCTAAGTCAGCCTAAAACACAAGCGTACGGGCACTAGAACAACGGGAAGGGCTGATTATGCAAGTTAAAGAGAAACAGGATAATAAGGCAGAATTCTGGAAATGCTCTTGTATTCACTGAAACAAAAGTGTTTGATGGTGTATAAATGAGGGAAAAGCAGCCTTCTATTTATAGTTGAGGCTCCAGCTTACACTTAATGGCAATATCCCTAGAATAAAGGCTAAAATCATGGGATTATATAGATTACAATCAATCAGGATGCTAACTCCTGATTTTCAGGGTCAACCCATTATGCCAGGATGCTACTGCTGATCCTGCCTGCTTCCAGAAGCTTCCCTTGCATGTCCAGCACCTTAGGCCCTTCTAGATGTGGTGTGGGCAGCTTGTATGCCAGGCCTTGGTCTGACGGGCTGGCCTATAAGTTGGGCGGGCATTCTGAACTCGTTTACTAGGCTTTGCGTGTAGATACCCGCCAGCATGCCTGGTCTATAGTCCTCAACCTCTGGCTTGCCTGCTGGTGCACCTGATGTGCCTGGCTACCCACCCAGGGCGTGACATTCTCCCCCACCTGATTGTGCAACACCCTTGTTGCGTCTTCTGTATGGTACTACCTGATCTAGTCCCTGAACTGCCATAAGTCATCTGTTGGTTCCCAGCTCACCTTACTATCTAGAAGTCCCTTCCAGTGCGTCAAGTACTCTTGTCTTGGCTGATAGTTCTTCTGTCTCACCTCCCAGTCAGTTATGATGCTGTGGACCTCCTTCTCATATGAGGCCCTTGCTCCCAATGGCGCACGCTTTGACTCTGCCCGTCCTGGATCTCCCTCATCCTTATGGAACGGCTTGAGCAAGCTCACATGGAACACCGGGTGCACCCTCGGCTTGGGTGGCATATCCAGCTTGTAGGCAACCTTGCCTACCCTCTTCACTACTCAAAAAGGTCCTTCATACCTCCAGACTAGGCCTTTGTGTAGCCCTCTATAGTGCACAATTGGATGCAGCTTCACTAACACCAAGTCTCCAACCTGGAACAGCACATCCCGTTTATTCTAGTCTGCCCACTTCTTCGACCTCTTGGCCGCCTTGTGTAGACAAACTTTGGCCAAGTCAGTTTGCTTCTACCATGCCTTGGCAAACTTGTATGCTGCTGGATTTGACCCTGTATAACCTGTAGCAATCGAACCGGGTGTTAGTGGTTGTTGCCCTGTCACAACCTCAAATGGGCTCTAGTTCATTGCCTTGCTCCTTTGCAAGTTGTAGGAAAACTGTGCAATATCTAGCAGCTTTGGCCAGTCCCTTTGTGTGGCACTCACATAGTGCCTGACGTAGACCTCCAATAGTCTATTCACTCATTCTATCTGCCCATCGGCCTACAGATGCATGCTGGTGGAAAAGTTCAAGTCTGACCCCAACAGCTTGAACAACTCAGTCCAGAACCTGCCCGTGAAACGCCCATCCCGATCACTAACAATGGTCCTCGATAATCCCCAGTACTTAACCATGTTCTTCAGGAACAATCGAGCTGCCTCATCGGCTGGGCACTCCTTGGTTGTTGGAATGAAGATTCCATACTTGGAAAACCTGTCCACCACTACCATGATGCTTCCAAACCCTTCTGCTTTGGGTAAACCAACTATAAAGTCCATAGAAACACTCTCCCATGGTCGCTCTGGCACTGGCAATGGCTCCAAGAGATCGCTTGGTTTCTTGAGCTCCACCTTGTCCTGTTGGCACACAAGACAAGTCTTTACATAGGCCTCCACATCATCCTTCATGTGCGGCCAGTAGTATCGATCCTCGATTAGCGCCAAGGTACGGCTCACTCCGGGGTGTCCAGCCCACCTTGAATCATGGCATTCTTGTAAAACTTCCTTGCGGAGCTTCTCGTGCTATGGTACAAACAGTCTACTGCCCCTGGTGTACAGCAAGCCATCCTGTAACCAAAACTGCCTAGTCTTACATTGCTGGGCGTACTCCATCAAAGCCTTGGCTGTAGGATCATGCGTAAGTCCCTCCTTGATGCGCAGCACTAGCGACCCCTCTGGTTGGCTAATGGCAGCAAGGTTAGCCTTCTTGCTTAGTGTGTCTGCCACTAGGTTCGCCCACCCCGGCTTGTACTCCATCTGGAAATCAAATTCCGTAAGAAAATCTTGCCATCTCGCCTGCTTGGGGGATAGCTTCTTCTACGTCTGGAAGTAGCTGGTCACCACATTGTCTGTCCTAACCATGAACCTTGACCCCAATAGGTAATGGTGCCAAGTGCGCAAGCAGTGCACCACTGTAGTCATCTCCTTCTCTTGGACCGTGTATTTGCGCTCAGTCTCGTTCGGCTTCTTGCTCTCGAACGCTATTAGACGTCCCTTCTGCATCAACACGCCTCTATGGCAAAGTCTGATGCATCCGTATGCACCTCATACGGCTTGGCATGGTCTGGCAAGGCCAAGACTGGCTCCTCGGTCACAGCCCGCTTCAACCTGTCAAAGGTTTCCTGGCACCCTGCGCTCCACTCCCATGCTTTCTCTTTCTTGAACAAGTCAGTCAATGGCGTGGCTATTGCTAAGTGACCTTTGATGAAGCGCCTGTAGCAGTTGACCAGCCCAAGGAATGATCTCAACTCAGTGACCTTGGCTGGCGGTTGCCACTCTAGGATGACGTGTATCTTGCCTTCATCCATGCTTATCCTGTCACCTCCTACTATGTGGCCAAGGAACGGGATCTCTTGCTAGGCAAATGAGCACTTCTCCCTCTTGACAAACAGTTTGTACGCCCGTAACACCTTGAACACCTGTCTCAAGTGGTCTACATGCTCTCCCAAAGTCTGGCTGTAGATCACAATGTCATCCAAATAAACCACAACAAACCGATCAAGGAATGACTGAAGTACCTTGTTCATAAGGGTGCAGAATGTTGCTGGGGCATTCGTGAGTCCAAAAGGCATAACCAAGAACTCATACGAACCATACCGAGTGACACATGCTGTCTTTGGCTCATCTCCCTCCGTGATCCTAACTTGATAGTAGCCTAACCTCAAATCCAGCTTGGTGAACCACCTTGCGCTCCCAAGTTGATTGAACAAGTCCGCAATGAGTGGGATGGGGTACTTGTTCTTGATGGTTAACTTGTTCTTGATGGTTAGCTTGTTCAAAGCCCGGTAGTCTATGCACAGCCGTAACGACCCGTCATGCTTGCCCTGAAATAGAACCGGTGCACCATAGGGTGCCTTCGAAGGCCTGATGAAGCCAGCATCAACTAACTCTTTGAGCTGCTTCCTCAACTCCTCCAACTCTGGTGGAGGCATTTGGTAAGGGGCTCTAGCTGGTGGCTTGGCCTCGGACACCAGCTCGATCTTGTGGTCCACCTCCCTCTTAGGTGGTAGCTTTGCGGGCATCACATCACTAAAGGTCTTCAGCACCTTTAGCACCTCCAAGGGTGACTCGATCTCCTTTTCCCTTGGCTTATCATATTTCAGGGCTGCCAAGAAGGTGTCTTCTTGTCTGCTTACCACCTTGGCAAATTGGATGGCTGACACCACCCGCGACACAACTCCAGACCCTCTCCTCAATGGCACTAGGCATTGGCACCGTGCATCCAAGATGCAAACACAATCGGTAAAAGGCACAAGGAGGGCGTTAATCCGAACAAGGAAATCCAACCCAATCACAAACTCATAGTCATCAAGGGGTATTACCTCAATGGTCTCCTTGCCTTTCTAGTCTCCAAGCTGTAACTCCACTCCTCGCGCTACTCCAATGGCTGGAACTTCATTAGAGTTCACCGTTTTGATGGTTCCAGTCCCTTTCTGCACCTTTAGTCCAAGCGTTTGGGCTCTATCACCTGAAATAAAAAGATGTGAGGCACCTGTGTCCACCAGTGCACTCACTTTCTGACCTACAACCATCAGATCCGTAAACATCAAGCCCTTTGGCTTGTGGCTCCTCTTACTCTGGACAGCATTGAGCACCAACGACCCAAGCTTTGCTGCCCCTGACTCTGGCTCCTCGTCAGACTCCTTGTCTACAGCAGCCAGCTTGCCCTTCTATGGGCAATTGCATGCTATGTGGCTCCCTCCACATAGGTAGCATGCTAGTGGCTCTCGGTCCCCCTTTGCTTTCCACTTGCCTGCCGGTGGCTTCCTCTCGCCATCCTTGGTTGAACGGTCTCGGTCTCCATTCTTGGACTCCCGATCACGGTCTTTCCCCTTGGACTACTTCTTTCGGTCCCTATTGTCCCTGCCCTTACCCTTGGGCTTGGTAGACTCGAACTTGTTCAGAGGCTTGAACTCTATCAAGGCCTCAATAGTAGTCATGGCTTTAGCCAAGTCATGAACTCCTCTCCTTTGTAGCTCATGCTTCACCCATGGCTTCAGCCCATCCATGAAAGCAAATAAGGTGTCCTTTTCACCTAGATCCGAGATCTATAGCATCAGTTTAAAGAATTTTTAGACATATTCCCTTATGTCCCCTTGCTGGCTCAGCCTGTGCAACTTTGCCCACGCCTCATCATTGGCATACTCCGGGTAAAATTGTTCTCTGAACTCCTTTTGAAACTCTATTCAGGTTTCAATCTTGGTGCTCCTACACCTGACATCATCACACTTGTGCCTCTACCACAACAAGGCTACATCAGTGAGATACATAGCTGCGGTGCTTACCTTTATCGCATCGTCTTGCTTGCCCATGGCCTGGAAGTACTGCTCCATACCCCAAAGGTAGTTATCTAGTTCCTTGGCCGCCCTAGTCCCCTTGAACTCCTTAGGCTTAGGGATATCCAATCTGGACTTGGACACTCTAGCAAACATGCCATTCCCAATGGCAGTCTTGCAAGCAACGAGCTCACTGGTAAGCTCTTCCATCCGCTGGAACATGGCCTCCATGCTATCGCGCAAGGTTAGCATGCCTGTTTCGTGGGTTGGCTTAGGCATAGGGAGTTCATTCCATGTCTAAGCCCCAGCTGGATAGAGGGTTGTGGCAGCGGGACCAGCAGCACGTAGAGGGGGACCGGGCCAATACCTGGCTTGTGCATTATGCCTCTTCGGTCGGCTCAGCGCCCACACGCTCATTTCGTGGGTTGACTTAGGCATACGAAGTTCATTCCTAGTCTAAGATCAGACCGGACCGAGGGTTGCCACAGCACGCAAGGGGGGATTGGGCCGATCCTTGGCTTGTGCATTCTACCTCTTCGATCGACTGAGTGCCCACACGCTCGTTTCATGGGTTGGCTTAGGCATACAAAGTTCATTCCATCTCTAAGAATAGCAGTTCATTCCCAGTATAAGATCGAACCGGACTGAGGGTTGCGATAGCAGGACTAGCAGCAGGATCGATAGCACGTAGGGGGGACCGGGCCGATCCTTGGCTTGTACATTCTGCCTCTTCGATCGACTGAGCTGGATCAAGGGTTGTAGCAGTAGGACCGACGGTGAGATCGATAGCATGCAGAGAAGGATCGGGCTGATCCCCAGCGTGTGCATTATGCCTCTCCAGTCGACCTCTCCAGCCAACTGAGCACCCGCATGCTCGTTTCGTAGGTTGACTTAGGCATACGAACTTCATCCCCAATCTAAGCATACGGAGTTCATTCCTAATCTAAGATCGGATCAAATCGAGGGTTGTGGCAGCAGGATCGGCAGTATGCTAGGCTTTACGTGCAGATACCCGCCAGCATGCCTGGTCTGCGAGCCTCAACCTCTAGCTTGCCTGCTGGTGTGCCTGATGTGCCTGGCACACCCACCTAGGGCTTGACACTTGCCCCTTATATTGGCCCCCTATCCCTCATCAAACCTCAAGAACTCACACCCCTTAAAGAGCATTTGAGAGTTTATAGGTTTGCTACAAGTAGCCATTAAAGTGTCTGAAATGAGGACACTTTTTTCAAACGGTCACAAAATCTTCTCCACTTCGAGTTTTTAGCTAAATTTTTTTGTGCATGCCAACAAAAATACAAGGATCACCTATACCAAATTTGGGGACAAAACTCTTTCTAAAAAAATTGTGAAAATCCCGAACCGTAAAAAGTTTAAAAAATCATGAAAAATAGAAAATGGGTCGTCTTGCCACAAAACTTCACATGAAGGCTTAGGGGACCATTATTTGAATTCACAAGCCATAAAAATGGCATTGGCTTAGGAGAAATATGAAGATGTGCTTGAACCCGCCTACCACCCGTTCGATCCCCGGCTTGCGTATCCTACCTCTCTGGTCGGCTGAGCGCCCGTACACTCATTTTCGTGGGTTAACTTAGGCATACAGAGTTTATCCCCAGTCTAAGATTGGATCAGACCAAGGGTTGTGGTAGCAGGATCGACAGCACACAGGGGGGATCGGGTCGATACCCGACTTGCGCATTCTGCCTCTTCAACAGGCTGAGCGTGTGTACACTTGTTTTATAGGTTGGCTTAGGCATATGGAGTTCATTCCATGTCTAAGCATATAGAGTTCATTCCCAATCTAAGATCAGCCCAGACCAGGGGTTACGGTAGTAGGACCAGCAGCAGGATCGACAGCACGTAGGGGGGATCGGGCTGATCCCCGGCTTGCACTTTCTGCCTCTCCGATCGGCCTCTCCGACCAGCTGAGCGCCTGTACGCTCATTTCATGGGTTGACTTAGGCATACGGAGTTCATCCCCAGTCTAAGCATACGGATTCATTCCCAGTCTAAGATCGGATCGGATCGAGGGTTGCGACAGTAGGATCGACAGCACGCAGGGGGGACTGGGCCGATCTCCGGCTTGCACATTCTACCTCTCCGGCCGGTTGAGCGCCCACATGCCCATTACATGGGTTGGCTTAGGCATAGGGAGTTCATTCCATGACTAAACCCCAATCGGACTGAGGGTTGTGGCAACGGGACCGGTAGCACGCAGAGAGAGACCGAGCCAATCCCCGGCTTGCGCATTATGCCTCTCCAGCTGACTCAGCGCGTGCACGCTCATTTCATGGGTTGAATTAGGCATACGGTGTTCATTCCCAGTCTAAGATGGGACTGGACTGAGGGTTGCGACAGCAGGATCGACAGCACGTAGGGGGGATCGGGCCGGTCCCCGACTTACGCATTCTACCTCTCCGACCGACTGAGCACCCACACGCTCATTTCATGGGTTGCCTTAGGCATACAGAGTTCATTCTGTGTCTAAGCATACGGAGTTCATTCCCAGTCTAAGATTGGATCGGATCAAGGGTTGCGACAGTAGGACCAGTAGCAGGATCGACAGCACGCAGGGGGGGACCGAACCGATCCCCGACTTGTGTATTCTGCCTTTTCGATCGGTTGAGCGCTCACACGCTCGTTTCGTGGGTTGGCTTAGGCATACGGAGTTCATTCCATGTCTAAGCATACGGAGTTCATTCCCAGTCTAAGATCGGACTGGACCGAAGGTTACGACAGGAAGACGAGCAGCAGGAGCGACAGCACGCAGGAGGGATTGGGCCGATCCCCGACTTGTGCATTCTGCCTCTCCGACCGACTGAGTGCCCGCACGCCCGTTCCGTGGGTTGGCTTAGGCATAGGGTGTTCATTCCATGTCTAAGCTCCAGTCGGACCGAGGGTTGTGGTAGCAGGACCGGTAGCACGCAGAGGGGGACTGGGTCGATCCCCGACTTGCACATTATGCCTTTTCGGTCGGCTCAGCGTCCGCACACGCGTTTCATGGGTTGACTTATGCATACAGAGTTCATTCCTAGTCTAACATCAAACCAGACCGAGGGTTGTGAAAGTAGGATCGGTATGACATAGGGGGGGATCGGGCTGATCCCAGGCTTGCGCATTCTGCCTCTCCGATCGATTGAGCGCCCGCACGCTCGTTTCGTGGGTTGTCTTAGGCATACAAAATTCATTCCATGTTTACGCATACTGAGTTCATTTCCAGTTTAAAATTTTGAGCCACGGTGCACATGCTGGGCTCGAGCATGTGCTGCTACCGTATTTTTTTCGCCCGAGGCACCATCGTCGGAGAGCCTAACTGGCGGCATTGGGGGTTCCGGCGATTGGGGGGGCCGGGGGGTGTGCGCACATGATATGCGATAGGTGCTGGTACATGGCCCTTATATTGGGCCCCTATCCCTCATCAAACCTCGAGAACTCACACCCCCTTAAAGAGCAGTTTAGATTTTATAGGTTTGCTGCCAGTAGCCATTAAAGTGTTTGTAATGGGGTCACTTTTTCCAAATGGTCACAAAATCTTCTCCACTTCGCGTTTTTAACTGAAGTTTTTTGTGCATGCCAACAAAAATATAAGGTTGACCTCTACCAAATTTGGGGACAAAACTCTTTCTAAAAAAGTTTTAAAAAATCCCGAACCATAAAAAGTTTCAAAAATCGTGAAAAATAGAAACGGGTCGTCTTGCCACGAAACTTCACATGAAGGCTTAGGGGACCAATGTATGAATTTACACGCCATAAAAATGTCATTGGCATTGCAAAAATGTGAAGATGTGCTTGAACCCACCAACCACCCGTTCGATCCCCAGCTTGCGCATCCTGCCTCTTTGGTCAGCTGAGCGCCCGTACGCTCGTTTTGTGGGTTGACTTAGGCATACGGAGTTCATCCCCAGTCTAAGCATACGAAGTTCATTCCCAGTCTAAGATCAGACCAAACCGAGGGTTGCGACAGCAGGATCGACAGCACGCAGGGGGGACCGAGACAATCCCTGGCTTGCGCATTCTGCCTCTCCGGGCGGCTGAGCGCCCGCACGCCCGTTTTGTGGGTTGGCTTAGACATAGGGAGTTCATTCCATGTCTAAACCCCAATCGGACCGAGGGTTGTGGCAGCAAGACCGACAGTACGCAGAAGGGGATCGGGCCGATCCCCGGCTTGCACATTATGCCTCTCTGGCCGGCTCAGCGCCCGCACGCTTGTTTTGTGGGTTGAATTAGGCATATGGAGTTCATTCCCAGTCTACAATCAAACCAGACCGAGGGTTGCTGCAGCAGGATCATTAGCACGTAAGGGGGGCTAAGTCGATCCCCGACTTATGCATTCTACCTCTCCGACCGGCTGAGCGCCCGCACGCTTGTTTCGTTGGTTGGCTTAGGCATACGAAGTTCATTCCATGTCTAAGCATACAGAGTTCATTCCCAATCTAAGATCAGACCAGATCGAGAGTTACGACAGTAGGATCAGCAGCACGCAGGGGGGATCGGTTCGATCCTCGATTTACGCATTCTGCCTTTCCAATCAGTTGAGCACCCGCACGCTCGTTTCGTGGGTTGGCTTAGGCATACGGAGTTCATTCCATGTCTAAGCCCCAGCCGAACCGAGGGTTCTGGTAGTAGGACCGATAGCGGGATCAGCAGCACGTAGAGAGGGATCAGGCTGATCCCCGGCTTGCTCATTATGCCTCTTCGGCCAGCCTCTCCGGCTAGTTGAGCGCCCGTACGCTCATTTTGTGGGTTGGCTTAGGCATGCAGAGTTCATTCCATGTCTAAGCATGCAGAGTTCATTCCCAGTCTAAGATCGGACCAGACCGAGGGTTGCGACAGCAGGATCAATAGCACGCAAGGGAGATTGGGTCAATCCCCAACTTATGCATTATGCCTCTCCGACCGATTGAGCGCCCGCACGCTCATTTCGTGGGTTGGCTTAGGCATACGAAGTTTATTCCATGTCTAAGCATTCAGAGTTTGTTCCCAGTCTAAGATCAGATCGGATAGAAGACTTCGACAGCAGGATCGATAGCATGTAGGGGGGATTGAGTCAATCCCCAGCTTGTGCATTCTGCCTCTCCGATCGGCTGAGCACCCGCACGCCTGTTTTGTGGGTTGGCTTAGGCATAGGGAGTTCATTTCATGTCTAAGCCCTAGTCGGACCGAGGGTTGTGGCAGCGGGACCGATAGCACGTAGAGGGGGATCGTGCTGATCCTCGACTTACGTGTTATGCCTCTTCGGCTGGCTCAGTTCCCGCACGCTCATTTTGTGGGTTAACTTATGCAAACGAAGTTCATTCACAGTCTAAGATCAGACCAGACCAAGGGTTGCGACAGCAGGATCCACAGCACGTAAGGGGGACCGAGCCGATCCCTGGCTTGCACTTTCTACCTCTTCGACTGGCTGAGCGCCCGCATGCTCATTTCGTGGGTTGGCTTAGGCATATGGAGTTCATTCCCAGTCTAATATTTTGAGCAACGATGCACATGTTGGGCTCGGGCATGTGTTGGGGCCGTATTTTTTTCGCCCGAGGCACCATTGTCGGAGCATCGTCGGAAAGCCTAATCGACAGCATTGAGGGTTTCGACGATTGGGAGGATTGGGGGGTGTGCGCACATGATGTGTGATGTGTGTTGGTACTTAGCCCTTATATTGGCCCCCTATCCCTCATCAAACCTCGAGAACTCACACCCCCTTAAAGAGCATTTGAGATTTTATAGGTTTGTTACCAGTAGCCATTAAAGTGTCTGAAATGCGGACACTTTTTTCAAACGGTCACAAATTCTTCTCCACTTCGAGTTTTTAGTTGAATGTTTTTGTGCATGCCAACAAAAATAAAAGGATCACCTCTACCAAATTTGGTTACAAAACTCTTTCTAAAAAAATTTTAAAAAATCCTGAACCGCAAAAAGTTTCCAAAATCATGAAAGATAGAAAATGGGTCGTCTTGCCATGAAACTTCACATGAAGGCTTAGGGGACCATTGTTTGAATTTACAAGCCATAAAAATGGCATTGGCATGGTAGAAATATGAAGATGTGCATGAACCCACCTACCACCCGTTCGATCCCCGACTTGCGCATCCTGCCTCTCTGGTCGGTTGAGCGCCCGCACGCTCGTTTCATGGGTTGGCTTAGGCATACGGAGTTCATTCCATGTCTAAGCCCTAGCCGGACCGAGGGTTGTGGTAGTGGGACCGGCAGCACACAGACGGGGATCGGGTTGCTCCCCGGCTTGTGAATTATGCCTCTCAGGCCGGCTCAACGCCCGCACGCTCATTTTGTGAGTTGATTTAGGCATACGGAGTTCATTCCTAGTCTAAGATCGGACCAAACCGAGGGTTGCGATAGCAAGATCGACAGCACGTAGGGGGGGATCGAGTCGGTCCTCGACTTGCACATTTTGCCTCTCCGATAAGTTGAGCACCCACGCGCTTGTTTCATGGGTTGGCTTAGGCATACGGAGTTCATTCCCAGTCTAAGATTGGACCGAACTGAGGGTTACGATAGCAGGACCAGCAGCAGGACCGATAGCACGCAGGGGGGGACCGGGCCGGTCCCTGGCTTACGCATTTTGCCTCTCCGCCGGCTGAGCGCCCGCACACTCGTTTCATGGATTGGCTTAGGCATACAGAGTTCATTCCATCTTTATGCCCCAACTGGACTGAGGGTTGTGGCAGCAGGACCGGCAGCAGGATTGACAGCACGCAAAGGGGGACCGGGCTAATCCCCGGCTTGCGCATTATGCCTTTTCGGCCGGCTGAGCGCCTGCACGCTCGTTTCATGGGTTGACTTAGGCATACGGAGTTCATCCCCAGTCTAGGCATACAGAGTTCATTCCCAGTCTAAGATTAGACCAGACCAAGGGTTGCGGCAACAGGATCAGAAGCACGAAGGGGGACCAGGCCGATCCCCGGCTTATGCAGTCTACCTCTCCGGCCGGCTAAGTGCCCACACACCCGTTTCGTGGGTTGGCTTAGGCATAGGGAGTTCATTCCATGTCTAAGCCCCAATCGGACCGAGGATTGTGGTAGCGGGACCAGCAGCACGTAGAGGAGGACCGGGTTGATCCCTGTCTTGCGCATTATACCTCTTCGGCCAGCTCAATGCCCGTACGCTCATTTCGTGGGTTGACTTATGTATACAGAGTTCTTTCCTAGTCTAAGATCGGACCGGATCGAGGGTTGTGGCAGCAGGATTGATAACACATACGGGGGACTGGGTTGATCCTCGGCTTGCGCATTCTGCCTCTCTGACCGGCTGAGTGCCCGCACACTCGTTTCGTGTGTTAGCTTAGGCATACAGAGTTCATTCCATGTCTAAGCATACGGAGTTAATTCTCAGTCTAAGATTTTGAGCCACGATGCACATGATGGGCTCCGGCATGTGCTGGTGCCACATTTTTTTCACCCGGGGCACCACCGTCGGAGCATCACCGGAGAGCCTAACCGGCGGCAATGGGGTTCCGATGATTGGGGGGCCAGGGGGTGTGCGTACATGATGTGTGATGGGTGCTAGTACATGGCCCTTATATTGGCCCCCTATCCCTAATCAAACCTCGAGAACTCACACCCCTTTAAAGAGCATTTGAGATTTTATAGGTTTGCTGCCAATAGCCATTAAAGTGTCTGAAATAGGGATACTTTTTTCAAATGGTCACAAAATCTTCTCCACTTCGAGTTTTTAGCTGAATTTTTTTGTACATGCCAAAAAAAAATACAAGGATCACCTCTACCAAATTTGGGGACAAAATTCTTTCTAAAAAAATTTTAAAAAATCCTGAGCCGTAAAAAGTTTCAAAAATTGTGAAAAATAGAAAACGGGTCGTCTTGCCAAGAAACTTCACATGAAGGCTTAGGGGGCCATTGTACGAATTTACAAGCCATAAAAATGGTGTTGGCATGGCAGAAATATAAAGATGTGCTTGAACCCACCTACCACCCGTTGGATCCTCGGCTTGCGCATCCTGCCTCTCTGGTCGACTGAGCGCCCGATGCTCGTTTTATGGGTTGACTTAGGCATACGGAGTTCATCCCTGGTCTAAGCATACGGAGCTCATTCCCAGTCCAAGATCAGACCGGACCGAGGGTTGCGGTAGTAGGATCGACAGCACGTAAGTGGGATCGGGTCGATCCCCGGCTTGCACATTATGCCTCTCCGACCGTGCTCAGCGCCCGCACGCTCATTTTATGGGTTGACTTAGGCATACGAAGTTCATTCCCAGTCTAAGATCAGATCAGACCGAGGGTTGTGACACTAGGATCGATAGCACGTAGGGGGGACTGGGTCGATCCCCTGATTTCTCATTCTGCCTCTCCGATCGGTTGAGCACCTGCACGTTCGTGTCGTGGGTTGGCTTAGGCATAGGGAGTTCATTCCATGTCTAAGCATACGGAGTTCATTCCCAGTCTATGATTTTGAGCCATGGTGCACATGCTGAGCTTGGGCATGTGCTGGTGCCGCATTTCTTTTGCCCGAGGCACCATCGTCAGAGCATCGTCAGAGCATCATCGGAGAGCCTAACCGACGGCATTGGGGGTTCCGGCTGTTGGGGGGCCGGGGGGTGTACGCACATGATGTGCGATGGGTGCTAGTACTTGGCCCTTATATTGGCCCCCTATCCCTCATCAAACCTTGAGAACTCACACCCCCTTAAAGAGCATTTGAGATTTTATAGGTTTGCTGCCAGTAGCCATTAAAGTGTCTGAAATGGGGACACTTTGTTCAAACGATCACAAAATCTTCTCCAATTCGAGTTTTTAGATGAATGCTTTTGTGGATGCCAACAAAAATACAAGGATCACCTTTACTAAATTTGGGGACAAAACTCTTTCTAAAAAAATTTTAAAAAATCTCAAACCGTAAAAAGTTTCAAAAATAGTGAAAAATAAAAAACGGGACCTCTTGCCAAGAAACTTCACATGAAGGCTTAGGGGACCATTTATGAATTTACAAGCCATAAAAATGGCATTGGCGTGGCAAAAATATGAAGATGTGCTTGAACCCACCTACCACCCATTCCATCCCCGGCATGCGCATCCTGCCTCTCAGGTCATTTTGTGGGTTGGCTTTGGCATAGGGAGTTCATTCCATGTCTAAGCCCCAGTCGGACCGAGGGTAGTGGTAGCGAGACCGACAGCACACAGAGGGGGACCTGGCCAATCCCTGGCTTACGCATTACGCCTCTTCGGCTGACTCAACACTCGCACGCTCGTTTCGTGGGTTGACTTATGCATACGGAGTTCATTCCCAGTCTAACATCAGACCGGATCGAGGGTTGTGACAGCAGGATCGACAGCACGTAGGGGGGATCAAGTCGATCCCTAGCTTGCACATTCTACCTCTCCGGTCGACTAAGTGCCTACATGATCGTTTCATGGGTTGGCTTAGGCATACGGAGTTCATTCCATGTCTAAGCATACGGAGTTCATTCCCAGTCTAAGATTTTGAGCCACGGTGCACATGCTGGGCTCAGGTATGTGCTGGTGCCGCATTTTTTTCGCCTGAGGCACCATCGTCGGAGCATCGCCAGAGAGCCTACCCGGTGGCATTGGGGGTTCCGGTGATTGGGGGGGCCGGGGGGTGTGCGCACATGATGTGCGATGGGTGCTGGTACTTGTGTCACGGGATCCGACCTTAAACTCAGAAACCGTGCGGCCTTAGGCTTGGAATCTCCTCCTTTATGCCTAAGTTAGCCTAAAACACAAGTGTACGGGCACTAGAACAACAGAAAGGGCTGATTACGCAAGTTAAAGAGAAATAGGATAAGAAGGTAGAATTCTGGAAATGCTCTTGTATTCACTGAAACGGAAGTGTTTGATGGTGTACAAATGAGGGAGGAGTAGCCTTTTATTTATAGTTGAGGCTCCAGCTTACACTTAATGGCAATATCCCTAGAATAAAGGCTAAAATCATGGGATTATATAGATTACAATCAATCAGGATGCTAACTTGTGATTTTTAGGGTCAACCAAACTGCCAGGATGCTACTGCTGATCTGGCCTGCTTCCAGAAGCTTCCCTTATGAGTCCAGCACCTTGGGCCCTTCTGGATGTGGTGTGGGTAGCTTGTATGCCAGGGCTTGGTCTCACGGGCTGGCCTGCAAGTTGGGAGGGTGTTCTAAACTCGTTTTCTAGGCTTTGTGCACATATACCTGCCAGCACGCCTGGTCTGCAGGCCTCAACCTCTAGCTCACCTGTTGGTGCGCCTGAGGTGCCTGGCGTGCCCACCCAGGGTGTGACATTCTCCCTCACCTAATTGTGCAATGCCCTGTTGCATCTTTTGTATAGTACTACCTGATTTAGTCCTCAAACTGCCATAAGTCATCTGCTGGTTCCCAGCTCACCTCATTGTTGGAAGTCCCTTCTAGCGTACCAAGTACTCTTGTCTTGGTTGATAGTTCTTCCGTCTCACCTTTCGATCAGCTATGATGCTATGGACCTCCTTCTCATATGATGCCCTTGCTCCCAATGGCGCACACTTTGACTCTGCCCGTCCTGGATCTCCCTCATCTTCATGGAACGGCTTGAGCATGCTCACATGAAACACCGGGTGTACCCTCGGCTTGGGTGGCATATCCAGCTTGTAGGCAACCTCACCTACCCTCTTGACTACTCAAAAAGGTCCTTAATACCTTCAGACTAGGCCTTTGTGCAGCCCCCTATGGTGCGCAATGGGATGCAGCTTCACCAACACCAAGTCTCCAACTTGGAACTGCACATCCCACCTATTCTGGTCTGCCCACTTCTTTGACCTCTTGGCCGCCTTGTGTAGACAAACTCTGGCCAAGTCGGTTTGCTCCTGCCATGCCTTGGTAAACTTGTATGCTACTGGATTCAGCCTTGTATAACCTGCAGCAATCAAACCAGGTGTTAGTGGTTGTTGCCCTGTCACAACCTTAAATGGGCTCTGGTTCATTGCCTCGCTCCTTTACAAGTTGTAGGAAAACTATGCAATATCTAGCAGCTTTGGCCAATCCCTTTGTGTGGTACTCACATAGTGCCTGAGGTAGACCTCTAATAGTCCATTCACTCGATCTGTCTGCCCATCGGTCTACGGATGCATGCTAGTGGAAAAGTTCAAGTCTGACCCCAACAACTTGAACAACTCAGTCCAGAACCTGCCCATGAAATGCCCATCCCGATCACTAACAATGGTCCTCGACACTCCCTAGTACTTAACCATGTTCTTCAGGAACAATTGAGCTGCCTCTTCAGCTAGGCACTCCTTGGTCGCTGGAATAAAGATTCCATACTTGGAAAACCTGTCCACCACTACCATGATGTTTCCAAACCCTTCTACTTTGGGTAGACCGACTATAAAGTCCAGAGAAACACTCTTCCATGGTCACTCTGGCACTGGCAATGGCTCCAATAGACCGCCTGGTTTCTTGAGCTCCACCTTGTCCTGTTGGCACACAAGACAAGTCTTCACATAGGCCTCCACATCGTCCCTCATGTGCGGCCAATAGTACCGATCCTTGATCAGCACCAAGGTACGGCTCACTCCGGGGTGTCCAGCCTACCTTGAATCATGGCATTCTTGCAAAACTTCCTTGCGGAGCTTTTCGTGCTATGGCACAAATAGTCTACTACCCCTGGTGTATAGCAAGCCATCTTGTAACCAGAATCGCCTAGTCTTACCTTACTGGGCGTACTCCATCAAAGCCTTGGCTGTAGGATCATGCGTAAGTCCTTCCTTGATGCATGGCACCAGTGACCCGTCTAGTTGGCTAATGGCAGTAAGGTTAGCCTTCCTGCTCAGGGTTTCTGCCACTAGGTTCGCCCACCCCGACTTGTACTCCATCTGGAAATCAAATTCCATAAGAAAATCTTGCCATCTCACCTTCTTGAGGGATAGCTTCTTCTGCGTCTGGAAGTAGCTGGTCACCACATTGTCCGTCCTAACCATGAACCTTGACCCCAACAGGTAATGGTACCAAGTGCGCAAGTAGTGCACCACTGTAGTCATCTATTTCTCTTAGACCGTGTACTTGCGCTCAGTCTCGTTCAGCTTTCTGCTCTCGAACGTGACTGGATGTCCCTCCTACATCAACATGCCCCTTATGGCAATGTCTGATGCATCCGTATGCACCTCATATGGCTTGGCATGGTCTGGCAAGGCCAAGACTGGCTCTTCGATCACAGCCCGCTTCAACCTGTCAAAGGCTTCCTGGCACCCTGCGCTCCACTCCCATGCTTTCCCTTTCTTGAGCAAGTCAGTCAATGGCGTGGCTATTGCTGAGTGACCTTTGATGAAATGCCTGTAGTAGTTGACCAGCCCAAGGAACGATCTCAACTCAGTGACCTTGGCTGGCGGTTGCCACTCCAAGATGGCATGTATCTTGCCTTCATCCATGCATATCCTGCCACCTCCCACTATGTGGCCAAGGAACGGGATCTCCTACTAGGCGAATGAGCACTTCTCCCTCTTGACAAACAGCTTGTGCGCACACAACACCTCGAACACATGTCTCAAGTGGTCTACATGCTCTCCCAAAGTCTGGTTGTAGATCACAATGTCATCCAAATAAACCATAACAAACCGATCAAGGAATGACTGAAGTACTTTGTTCATAAGGGTGCAGAATGTTGCTGGGGCGTTTGTGAGTCTGAAAGGCATCACCAAGAACTCATACGAACCACACTGAGTGACACATGCTGTCTTTGGCTCATCTCCCTCCGCGATCCTGACTTGATAGTAGCCTGACCTCAAATCCAGCTTGGTGAACCACCTTGCGCACCCAAGTTGATCGAACAAGTCCATAATGAGTGGGATGGGGTACTTGTTCTTGATAGTAAGCTTGTTCAAAGCTCGGTAGTCTATGCACAGCTACAACGACCCATCATGCTTGCGTTGAAGTAGAACTGGCGCACCATAGGCTGCCTTCGATGGCCTACTGAAGCCAGCATCAACTAACTCTTTGAGCTGCTTCCTCAACTCCTCCAACTCTGGTGAAGACATTCGGTAAGGGGCTCTAACTGGTGGCTTGGCCTCGGACACTTGCTCGATCTTATGGTCCACCTCCCTCTTAGGTGGTAGCTTGCTAAGTAGCTTTGCGGGCATCACATCACTAAAGGTCTTTAGCACCTTTAGCACCTCCAAGGGTGACTCGATCTCCTTCTCCCTTGGCTCATCATATTTCAGGGCTACCAAGAAGGTGTTTTCTTGTCTGCTTACCGCCTTGGCAAATTGGATGGCTGACACCACCCGCGACCCAACTCCAGACCCTCTCCTCAATGGCACTAGGCATTGGCACCGTGCATCGAAGATGCAAACACAATCTGCAAAAGGCACAAGGAGGGTGTTAATTCAAACAAGGAAATCCAACCCAATCACAAACTCATAGTCGTCAAGGGGTATTACCTCAATGGTCTCCTTACCTTTCCAGTCTCCAAGCTATAACTCCACTCCCCACGCTACTCCAATGGCTGGAACTTCATTGGAGTTCATCATTTTGATGGTACCAGTCCCTTTCTGCCCCTTTAGTCTGAGCTTCTGGGCTCTATCACCTGAAATAAAAAGATGTGAGGCACCTGTGTCCACCAGTGCACTCACCTTCTGACCCGCAACCATCAGATCCGTAAACATCAAGCCCTTTGGCTTACGGCTCCCTTTACTTTGGACAGCATTGAGCACCAACGACCCAAGCTTTGCTGCCCCAGGCTCTGGCTCCTTATCAGACTCCTTGTCTACAGCAGCCAACTTACCCTTTTGTCGGTAATTATGCGTTATGTGGCTCCCTCCACATAGGTAGCAAGCTAGTGGCTCTTGGTCCCCCTTTGCTTTCCACTTGCCTGCTGGTGGCTTTCTCTCACCATCCTTGGTTGAACGGTCTCGGTCTCCATCCTTGGACTTTCGATCACGGTCCTTCCCTTTGTACTGCTTCTTCCGGTCCCTATCATCCCTACCCTTACCCTTGGGCTTGGTAGACTCAAACTTGTTTAGAGGCTTGAACTCTATCAAGGCCTTGACAGTAGTCATGGCTTTAGCCAAGTCATGAACTCCTCTCCTTTGTAGCTCATGCTTCACCCACGGCTTCAACCCATCCATGAAAGCAAATAAGGCATCATTCTCGCCTAGATTCGAGATCTGTAGCATCAGTTCAAAGAATTTTTTGACATACTCCCTTATGTCCCCTTGTTGGTTCAGCTTGTGTAACTTTGCCCGCGCCTCATCATCGGCATACTCCAGGTAAAATTATTCTCTGAACTCCTTTTGGAACTCTACCCAGGTTCCAATCTTGGTGCTCCCACGCCTGACATCATCACACTGCGCCTCTACCACAATAAGGCTACATCAGTGAGATACATAGCAGCGGTGCTTACCTTTATCGCCTCGTCTTGCATGCCCATGGCCTGGAAGTACTGCTCCATACCCCAAAGGTAGTTATCTACTTCCTTGGCCGCCCTCATCCCCTTGAACTCTTTAGGCTTAGGGACATCCAATCTGCACTTGGACACTCCAGCAAACATGCCATTCCCAATGGCAGTCTTGCAAGCAACGAGCTCACTGGTAAGCTCTTCCATCCGCTGGTGCATGGCCTCCATGCCATCGTGCAAGGTCAGCACTTCAACCTCCAAGGTCTGATTCTTTTGGGTGAACACGTCCAAGCCTTTGTTGAGAACAGCTTGCAGTTCACTTTGGATCTCCTCCCTCATAGAGTCTAGCGATGCAATGTGAGTCAATACCCCCTCAAGCTTCTCCCCCATGTCACCCATGGTCACCTCCACCTTGGCCAGCCTACCGTCCATGGCAGACTAGATATCTCTAGAACTGGCTTTCCTCCCTCTTCCATGCCCATGCTCCTGGGCCTCTGGTTGTTGGTTAGCAACGTCACTTTGGGATGCCATCTCCTCTAACCTGCACACACAAACACGCAGAATCAAACTTGCTCTGATACCAACTGTCACGGGCTCTGACCTTAGACTCAGAAACCATGCGGCCTTAGGCTTGGAATCTCCTCCTTTATGCCTAAGTCAGCCTAAAACACAAGCGTACGGGCACTAGAACAATAGGAAGGGCTGATTACGCAAGTTAAAGAGAAAAAGGATAAAAAGGCCGAATTCTGGAAATGCTCTTATATTCACTAAAACAAAAGTGTTTGATGGTGTACAAATGAGGAAAGAGCAGCCCTCTATTTATAGTTGAGGCTCCAGCTTACACTTAATGGCAATATCCCTAGAATAAAGGCTAAAATCATGGGATTATACAGATTACAATCAATCAGGATGCTAACTCCAGATTTTCAAGGTCAACCAAATCTGCCAGGATGCTGCTACTGATCCTGCCTACTTCCAGAAGCTTCCCTTGTGTGTCCAGCACGTTGGGCCCTTCTGGATGTGGTACGGGTAGCTTGTATGCCAGGACTTGGTCTCACGGGCTGGCCTGCAAGTTGGGCGGGCGTTCTGAACACGTTTGCTAGGCTTTGCACGCAGATACCAGCCAGCACGCTTGGTTTGTGGGCCTCAACCTCTGGCTCACCTGTTGGTGTGCCTGATGTGCCAGGCGTGCCCATCCCAGGGCGTGACACTGGCCGGAGCATCGTCGGAGAGCCTAACCGGCGTCATTGGGTGTTCCGACAATCGGGTGGGCCGGGGGGGTGTGTGCACATGATGTGCAATGGGTGCTGGTACTGGGCCCTTATATTGGCCCCCTATCCCTCATCAAACCTCGAGAACTCACACCCCCTTAAAGAGCATTTGAGATTTTATAGGTTTGCTGCCAGTAGCCATTAAAGTGTCTGAAATGGGGACACTTTTTTCAAACGGTCACAAAATCTTCTCCACTTCGAGTTTTTAGCTGAATTTTTTTGTGCAAGCCAACAAAAGTACAAGGATCACCTCTACCAAACTTGGGGACAAAACGCTTTCTAAAAAAATTTTAAAAATCCCGAACCGTAAAATGTTTCAAAAATCATGAAAAATAGAAAACGGGTCATCTTGCCACAAAACTTCACATGAAGGCTTAGGGGACGATTGTATGAATTTACAAGCCATAAAAATGGCATTGGCACGGCCAAAATATGAAGATGTGCTTGAACCCACCTACCACCCGTTCGATCCCCAGCTTGCGCATCCTGCCTCTCTGGTCGGTTGAGCGCCCGCATGCTTGTTTCATGGGTTGACTTAGGTAGATAGTGTTCATCCCCAATCTAAGCATACAGAGTTCATTCCCAGTCTAAGATTGGATCGGACCGAGGTTTGCGGTAGTAGGATCAGCAGCACGCAAGGGGGATTGGGCCAATCCCCGGCTTGTGCATTCTACCTCTCCGATCGGCTAAGCGCTCGCATGCCCATTTCATGGGTTGGCTTAGGCATAGGGAGTTCATTCCATGTGTAAGCCCCAACTGGATCGAGGGTTGTGGTAGCGGGATTGGCAGCACGCAGAGGGGGACCAGGCCGATCCCCGGCTTGTGCATTACGCCTCTCCGACTGGCTCAGCGCCCGCACGCTCATTTCATGGGTTGACTTAGACATATGGAGTTCATTCCCAGTCTAAGATCAGATCAAACCGAGGATTGTAGCAGTAGGATCGACAGCACGCAGGGGGGATCGAACAGATCTCTGGCTTACGCATTCTGCCTCTCCGGTTGGCTGAGCGCCCACATGCCCATTTCGTGGGTTGTCTTAGGCATAGGGAGCTCATTCCATGTCTAAGCCCCAACTGGACTGAGAGTTGTGGCAGTGGGACCGGTAGCACGTAGAGGGGGATCGGGCCAATCCCCGACTTGCGCATTCTGCCTCTCGGGTCGGTTAAGCGCCCGTACGCTCGTTTCATGGGTTGGCTTAGGCATACGGAGTTCATTCCATGTCTAAGCATGCAGAGTTCATTCCTAGTCTAAGATCGGATCAGACTGAGAGTTGCAGCAGCAGGACCAACAGCAGGATCGACAGCACGTAGGGGGGACCGGACCGATCATCGACTTGCACATTCTACCTCTCCGACCGATTGAGTGCCCGCACGCTCCTTTCGTGGGTTCACTTAGGCATACGGAGTTTATCCTTAGTCTAAGCATACGGAGTTCATTCCCAGTCTACGATTGGACCAGATCGAGGGTTACGGCAGTAGGACCAACAGCACGCAGGGGGGATTGGGCCGATCCCCAGCTTGCACATTTTGCCTCTCCGACCGTCATTTCTGACCTGCTGAGCGCCCGCACGCTCGTTTCGTGGGTTAACTTAGACATACGAAGTTCATCCCCAGTCTAAGCATACGGAGTTCATCCCCAGTCTAAGCATATAGAGTTCATTCCCAGTCTAATATCAGATCGAACCGAGGGTTGCGGCAACAAGATCGACAGCACACAAGGGGGACTGGGTCATTCCCTGGCTTGCACATTTTGCCTCTTCGAACGGTTGAGCGCCTGCACGCCCATTTCGCGGGTTAGCTTTGGCATAGGGAGTTCATTCCATGTCTAAGCCTAGTCGGAACAAGGTTGTGGTAACAGGACCGGCAGCACGCGAAGGGGGATCGGGCTGATCCTCGACTTGTGCATTATGCCTCTCCGGTCGGCTCAGCGCCCGCACGCTCATTTCATGGGTTGACTTAGGCATACAGAGTTAATTCTCAGTCTAAGATCAGATCGGATCGAGGGTTGCGGTAGCAGGATTGATAGCACGTAAGGGGGACCAGGTCGATCCCCGGCTTGCGCATTCTGCCTCTCCGGCCAGTTGAGCGCTTGCACGCTCGTTTCATGGGTTGGCTTAGGCATACGGAGTTCATTCCATGTCTAAGCATTCGAAGTTCATTCCCAGTCTAAGATTGGATCGAATCGAGGGTTGCGACAGCAGGACCAGTAGTAGGATTGGCAGCACGCAGGGGTGGACCAGTCCGATCCCTGGCTTGCGCATTCTGCCTCTCCAAACGGCTGAGCGCCCACACGCTCGTTTTGTGGGTTGACTTAGGCATATGGAGTTCATCCCCAGTCTAAGCATACGGAGTTCATTCCCAGTCTAAGATCAGACCGGACCGAGGGTTACGACAGCAGGATCGGCAACACACTGGGGGGATCAGGCCGATCCTCGGCTTACGCATTCTGCCTCTCCGGCCGACTGACTGCCCGCACGCC
This sequence comes from Durio zibethinus, assembly GCF_047325235.1. Classification (NCBI taxonomy): domain Eukaryota; kingdom Viridiplantae; phylum Streptophyta; class Magnoliopsida; order Malvales; family Malvaceae; genus Durio; species Durio zibethinus. The sequence continues at coordinate 22,539,167 of NC_143165.1, forward strand.
CATTTCTTGGGTTGGCTTAGGCATAGGGACTTCATTCCATGTCTAAACCCTAGCCAGACCGAGGGTTGTGGCAGTGAGACTGGCCTCACACAGAGGGGGATCGGGTCGATCCCCTACCTGCGCATTCTGCCTCTCCGACTGGCTGAGCGCTCGCACGCTCGTTTCGTGGGTTGGCTTAGGCATACGGAGTTCATTCAATGTCTAAGCATACGGAGTTCATTCAATGTCTAAGCATACGGAGTTCATTCCCAATCTAAGAGTTTGAGCCAAGGTGCACATGCTGGGCTCGAGCATGTGCTGGTGCCACACTTTTTTTGCCCGGGGCACCATCGCCGGAGCATCACCAGAGAGCCTAACCGACGGCATTGGGGGTTTCGACGATTGGGGGCCAGGGGGTGTGCGCACATGATGTGTGATGGGTGCTGGTACTTGGCCATTATATTGGCCCCCTATCCGTCAACAAACCTTGAGAACTCACATCCCCTTAAAGAGCATTTGAGACTTTATAGGTTTGCTACCAGTAGCCATTAAAGTGTCTGAAATGGGGACACTTTTTTCAAACGGTCAAAAAATCTTCTCCACTTCGAGTTTTTAGCTGAATATTTTTGTGCATGCCAACAAAAATACAAGGATCACCTCTACCAAATTTGGGGACAAAATGCTTTCTAAAAAAATTTTGAAAAATCCCGAACCATAAAAAGTTTCAAAATTTGTGAAAAATAGAAAACGGGTCGTCTTGCCACGAAACTTCACATGGAGGCTTAGGGGACCATTGTATGAATTGAAAAGCCATAAAAATGGCATTGGCATGGCAAAAATATGAAGATGTGCTCGAACCCACCTACCACCCGTTCGATCCCCGGCTTACGCATCCTGCCTCTCTCGTCGGCTGAGCGCCCGCACGCTCGTTTCGTGGGTTGACTTAGGCATACGGAGTTCATCCCCAATCTAAGCATACGAAGTTCATTCCCAGTCTAAGATCGAACCAGACCGAGGGTTGCGATAGCAGGATCGATAGCACGTAGGGAGGACCGGGCCTATCCCCAGCTTACACATTCTGCCTCTCTGGCCGACTGAGTGCCCGCACGTCCGTTTTATGGGTTGGCTTAGGCATAGGGAGTTCATTCCATGTCTAAGCCCCAGCCAGACCAAGGGTTGTGGCAGTGGGACCGACAGCACATAGAGAGGGACCGAGCCGATCCCTAGCTTGCGCATTATGCTTCTCCGGCCAGCTCAACGCCTGCACACTCGTTTCGTGGGTTGACTTAGGCATACGGAGTTCATTCCCAATCTAAGATCGGATCGGACCGAGGCTCATTTCGTGAGTTGAGGCTCCAACTTACACTTAATGGCAATATCCCTAGAATAAAGGCTAAAATCATGGGATTATATAGATTACAATCAATCAGGATGCTAACTCTTGATTTTTAGGGTCAACCAAATCTGCCAAGATGCTACTGCTGATCCTGCTTGCTTCCAAAAGCTTCCCTTGCATGTCCAGCACCTTGGGCCCTTCTGGATGTGGTGCGGACAGCTTGTATGCCAGGCCTTGGTCTTAGGGGCTGGCCTGCAAGTTGGGCGGGCATTCTGAACTCGTTTGCTAGGCTTTACACGTAGATACCTGCTAGTACGCTTAGTCTACGAGCCTTAACCTTCGGCCCGCCTGTTGGTGCACCTGATGTGCCTAGCGCACCCAGCCAAGGCATGACATTCTCCCCCACCTGATTGCGTAATGCCCTCGTTGTGTCTTCTGTATGGTACTACCTGATCTGGTCCCCAAACTGCCATAAGTCATCTGCTGGTTCCCAGCTCACCTCACTGTCTGGAAGTCCCTTCCAGCTCACTAAGTACTCTTGTCTTGGCTGATAGTTTTTCTGTCTCACCTCCCAGTCAACTATGATGCTGTGGACCTCCTTCTTATATGAGGCCCTTACTCCCAATGGCGCACGCTTTGACTCTGTCTGTCTTGGATCTCCTTCATCCTCATGGAACGGCTTGAGCATGCTCACATGGAACACCGGGTGTACCCTCAGCTTTGGTGGCATATCTAGCTTGTAGGCAACCTTGCCTACCCTCTTGACTACTCAGAAAGGTCCTTCATACCTCTAGACTAGGCCTTTGTGTAGCCCCTTATGGCGCACAATGGGATGTAGCTTCACTAACACCAAGTCTCCAACCTGGAACTGCATGTCCCGTTTTTTCTGGTTTGCCCACTTTTTCGACTTCTTGGCCGCCTTGTGTAGACAAACTCTGGCCAAGTTAGTTTGCTCCTGCCATGCCTTAGCAAAATTGTATGCTGCTAGATTTAACCCTGTATAACCTGCAGCAATTGAACTGGGTGTTAGTGGTTGTTGCCCTGTCACAACCTCAAATGGGCTCTCGTTCATTACCTCTCTCCTTTGCAAGTTCTAGGAAAACTGTGCAATATCTAGCAGCTTTGGCCAGTCCCTTTTTGTGGCATTCACATAGTGCCTGAGGTAGACCTCCAATAGTCCATTCACTCGTTCTGTCTGCCCATCGGTCTGCGGATGCATGCTGGTGGAAAAGTTCAAGTCTGACCCTAATAGCTTGAACAACTCAGTCCAGAACCTGCCCGTGAAATGCCCGTCCCGATCACTAACAATGGTCCTCGATACTCCCCAATACTTAACCATGTTCTTTAGGAACAATTGAGCTACCTCCTCGACTGGGCACTCCTTGGTTGCTGGAATGAAGATTTCATACTTGGAAAACCTGTCCACCACTACCATGATGTTTCCAAACCCTTCTGCTTTGGGTAGACCAACTATAAAGTCTAAAGAAACACTCTCCCATGGTCGCTCTGGCACTGGCAATGGCTACAAGAAACCGTCTGGTTTCTTGACCTCCACCTTGTCATAATGGCACACAAGACAAGTCTTCACATAGGCCACCACATCATCCCTCATGTGCGGCCAGTAGTACCGATCCTCGATCAGCGTTAAGGTACGGCTCATTCCGGGGTGTCCAGCCCACCTTGAATCATGGCATTCTTGCAAAACTTCCTTGCGGAGTTTCCTGTGCTATGGCATAAATAGTCTACTGCCCCTGGTGTACAGCAAGCCATCCTGTAACCAAAACTGCCTAGTCTTACCTTGCTTGGTGTACTCCATCAAAGCCTTGGCTGTAGGATCATGCGTAAGTCCCTCCTTGATGCGTGACACCAGTGACCCCTCTGGTTGGCTAATGGCAGCAAGGTTAGCCTTCCTACTCAGGGCATCTGCCACTAGGTTCGCCCACCTCGGCTTGTACTCCATTTGGAAATCAAATTCCTTAAGAAAATCTTGCCATCTCGCCTGTTTGGGGGATAGCTTCTTCTGTATCTGGAAGTAGCTGGTCACCACATTGTCTGTCCTAACCATGAACCTCGACCCCAATAGGTAATGGCACCAAGTGCGTAAGCAGTGCACCACTACAGTCATCGCCTTCTCTTGGATTGTGTACTGCGCTCAGTCTCGTTCAGCTTCCTGCTCTCGAACGTGACTGGACGTCCCTCCTGCATCAACACGCCCCCTATGACAAAGTCTGATGCATCCGTATGCACCTCATACAACTTGGCAAGATCTGGCAAGGCCAAGACTGGCTCTTCGGTCACAGCCCATTTCAACCTATCAAAGGCTTCCTGGCACCCTGCGCTCTACTCCCATGCTTTCTTTTTCTTGAGCAAGTCAGTCAATGGCGTGGCTATTGCTGAGTGACCTTTGATGAAGTGCCTGTAGTAGTTGACCAGCCCAAGGAACGATCTCAACTCAGTGACCTTGGCTGGCGGTTGCCACTCCAGGATGGTGTGTATCTTGCCTTCATCCATGCGTATCCTGCCACTTCCCACTATGTGGCCAAGGAATGGGATCTCTTGCTGGGCGAATGAGCACTTTTCCCTCTTGACAAACAACTTGTGCACCCGTAACACCTCGAACACCTGTCTCAAGTGGTCTACATGCTCTCTCAAAGTCTGGCTATAGATCACAATGTCATCCAAATAAACCACAACAAACCAATCAAGGAATGACTGAAGTACCTTGTTCATAAGGGTGCAGAAATGTTGCTAGGGCATTCGTGAGTCCAAAAGGCATCACCAAGAACTCATACGAACCATACCGAGTGACACATGCTGTCTTTGGCTCATCTCGCTCTGTGATCCTGACTTGATAGTAGCCTGACCTCAAATCTAGCTTGGTGAACCACCTTGTGCTCCCAAGTTGATCGAACAAGTTCGCAATGAGTGGCATGGGGTACTTTTTCTTGATGGTCAGCTTGTTCAAAGCTCGGTAGTCTATGCACAGCCGTAACGACCCATCATGCTTGCACTGAAATAGAATCGGTGCACCATAGGGTGCCTTCGATGGCCTGATAAAGCCAGCATCAACTAACTCTTTAAGCTACTTCCTCAACTCCTCCTACTCTGGTGAAGACATTTGGTAAGGGGCTCTAGCTAGTGGCTTGGCCTCGGACACCAACTCGATCTTATGGTCCACCTCCCTCTTAGGTGGTAGCTTGCTAGGTAGCTTTACGGGCATCACATCACTAAAGGTTTTCAGCACCTTTAACACCTCCAAGGGTGACTCGATCTCCTTCTCCCTTGGCTCATCATATTTCAGGGCCGCCAAGAAGGTGTCTTCTTGTCTGCTTACCGCCTTGGCAAATTGGATGGCTGACACCACCTGCGACCTAACTCTAGACCCTCTCCTTAATGGCACTAGGCATTGGCACACCGCATCTAAGATGCAAACACAATCGGTAAAAGGCACAAGGAGGGCATTAATCCGAACAAGGAAATCCAACCCAATCACAAACTCATAGTCATCAAGAGGTATTACCTCAATGGTCTCCTTGCCTTTCTAATCTCCAAGCTACAACTACACTCCTCGTGCTACTCCAATGGCTGGAACTTCATTGGAGTTCACCATTTTGATGGTACCAGTCCCTTTTTGCACCTTTAGTCTGAGATTTAGAGCTCTATCACCTGAAATAAAAAGATGTGAGGCAGCTGTGTCCACCAGTACTCTCACCTTCTGACCCGTAACCATCAAATCTGTAAATATCAAGCCCTTTGGCTTACGGCTTCCTTTACTTTGGAAAGCATTGAGCACCAATAACCCAAGCTTTGCTGCCCCTGACTTTGGCTCCTCGTCAGACTCCTTGTCTATAGCAGCCAGCTTGCCCTTTTGTGGGCAATTGCGCTCTATGTGGCTCCCTCCACATTGGTAGCATGCTAGTGGCTCTCGGTCCCCCTTTGCTTTCCACTTGCCTACTGGTGGCTTCTTCTCGTCATCCTTGGTTGAATGGTCTCGATCTCCATCCTTGGACTCCCGATCATGGTCTTTCCCCTTGGACTGCTTCTTATAGTCCCTATTGTCCCTGTCCTTACCCTTGGGCTTGGTAGACTCGAACTTGTTCAGAGGCTTGAACTCTATCAAGGCCTCGGCAGTAGTCATGGCTTTAGCCAAGTCATGAACTCCTCTCCTTTGTAGCTCTTGCTTCACCCACGGCTTCAGCCCATCCATGAAAGCAAATAAGGTGTCCTTCTTACCTAGATTCAAGATTTGTAGCATCAGTTCAGAGAATTTTTGGACATACTCCCTTATGTCCCCTTGTTGGCTCAGCCTGCGCAACTTTGCCCACGCCTCATCATTGGCATACTCCATGTAAAATTGTTCTCTGAACTCCTTTTAGAACTCTGCCCAGGTTTCAATCTTGGCCCTCCCTTGCCTGACATCATCACACTTGTGCCTCTACCACAATAAGGTTACATCAGTGAGATACATAACAGCGGTGCCTACCTTTATCGCCTCAGCTTGTATGCCCATGGCCTGGAAGTACTGCTCCATACCCCAAAGGTAGTTATCTACTTCCTCGGTCGCCCTAGTCCCCTTGAACTCCTTAGGCTTGGGGACATCCAATCTAGACTTGGACACTCCAGCAAACATGCCATTCCCAATGGTAGTCTTGCAAGCAACGAGCTCACTAGTAAGCTCCTCCATCCGCTGGCGCATGGCCTCCATGCCATCGTGCAAGGTCAGCACTTCAACCTCCAAGGTCTGATTCTTTTGGGTGAACGTCCAAGCCTTTGTTGAGAGCAGCTTGTAGCTCACTTTGGATCTCCTCCCCTATAGAGTCTAGCGATGCAATGTGAGTCTCTACCCCTTCAAGCTTCTCCCCCATGTCGCCCATGGTCACCTCTACCTTAGTTAGCCTACCGTCCATGGTAGACCAGATATCTCTAGGACTGGCTTTCCTCCCTCTTCCATGCCCATGCTCTTGGGCCTCTACTTGTTGGTTAGCAATGTCACTTTGGGATGCCATCTCCTCTAACCTGCACAACACAAACACGCAGAATCAAACTTGCTCTGATACCAACTGTCACGGGCTCTGACCTTTGACTCAGAAACCGTGCGGCCTTAGGCTTGGAATCTCTTCCTTTATGCCTAAGTCAGCCTAAAACACAAGTGTACGGGCACTAGAACAACAGGAAGGGCTGATTACTCAAGTTAAAGAGAAATAGGATAAGAAGGTAGAATTTTAGAAATGCTCTTGTATTCACTGAAACAGAAGTGTTTGATGGTGTACAAAAGAGGGAGGAGCAGCCCTTTATTTGTAGTTGAGGCTCCAGCTTACACTTAATGGCAATATCCCTAGAATAAAGGCTAAAATCATGGGATTATATAGATTACAATCAATCAGGATGCTAACTCCTGATTTCAGGGTCAACCAAATCTATCAGGATGCTGCTGCTGATCATGCCTGCTTCCAAAAGCTTCCCTTGCATGTCCAGCACCTTGGGCCCTTCTGGATGTGGTGAGGGCAGCTTGTAGGCTAGGCCTTGGTCTCACGGGCTGGCCTGCAAGTTGGGCGGGCATTCTGAACTCGTATGCTAGGCTTTGTACGTAGATACCCGCCAGCACGCCTGGTCTGCGAGCCTCAACCTCTGGCTCGCCAGTTGGTGCACCTGATTTGCTTGGCGTGCCCACCCAGGGTGTGACACTTGGCCCCTATATTGGCCCTCTATCCCTCATCAAACCTCGAGAACTCACACCCCCTTAAAGAGCATTTGAGATTTTATAGGTTTGCCGCCAGTAGCCATTAAAGTGTCTGAAATGGAGACACTTTTTTCAAACGGTCACAAAATCTTCTCCACTTCGAGTTTTTAGCTGAATTTTTTTGTGCATGCCAAAAAAATACAAGGATCACCTCTACCAAATTTGGCGACAAAACTCTTTCTAAAAAAGGTTTAACAAATCCCGAACCGTAAAAAGTTTCAAAAATCTTGAAAAATAGAAAACAGGTCGTCTTGCCACGAAACTTCATATGAAGGCTTAGGGGACCATTGTTTGAATTTACAAGCCATAAAAATGGCATTGGCATGGCAGAAATATGAAGATGTGCTTGAACCCACCTACCACCCGTTCGATCCTCGGCTTGCACATCCTGCCTCTCTGGTCGGATGAGTGCCCGCACGCTCGTTTCGTGAGTTGACTTAGGCATACAGAGTTCATCCTCAGTCTAAGCAAACGGAGTTCATTCCCAATCTAAGATCAGACTGGATCGAGGGTTGCGACAGCAGGATCGACAGCACGCAGAGGGGATCGGGCCGATCCCCGGCTTACGCATTCTGCCTCTTCGATCAGCTGAGCACCTGCACACCCTTTTCATGGGTTGGCTTAGGCATAGGGAGTTCATTCCATGTCTAAGCCCCAGTCGGACCGAGGGTTGTGGCAGCGGGACCGATAGCACGTAGAGGGAACCAGGTCGATCCTCGATTTATGCATTATGCCTCTTTGACCGGCTCAACGCCTGCACGGTCGTTTCATGGGTTGACTTAGGCATACGAAGTTCATTCCCAGTCTAAGATCAGACTGGATCGAGGGTTGCGGCAACAAGATCGATAGCACGTAGGAGGGATTGGGCTGGTCCCCAGCTTGTGCATTCTACCTCTCCGATCGGTTGAGTGCCCGTATGCTTGTTTTATGGGCTGGCTTAGGCATACGGAGTTCATTCCATGTCTAAGCATACGAAGTTCATTCCCAGTCTAAGATCAGACTGGACTGACGGTTGCAGCAACAGGACCAGTAATAGGATCGACAGCACATAGAGGGGACCGGGTCGATCCTCGTCTTGTGCATTCTGCCTCTCCGGCCGACTGAGCGCCTGAATGCTCATTTCTTGGGTTGGCTTAGGCATACGGAGTTCATCCCATGTCTAAGCCCTAGCTGGGCCAAGGGTTGTGGCAGAAAGACCGGTAGCGGGATCGACAGCACGCAAAGGGGGATCGAGCTGATCCCCAGCTTACGAATTATGCCTCTCCGACTAGCTGAGTGCCCGCACGCTCATTTCGTGGGATGACTTAAGCATACGGAGTTCATCCCCAGTCTAAGCATACAGAGTTCATTCTCAGTCTAAGATCAGACCGGATCGAGGGTTACGATAGTAGGATCGACAGCACGTTGGGGGGACTGGGCCGGTCCCCGTCTTATGCATTCTACCTCTCTGGCCGGCCGAGTGCCCGTACACCCATTTCGTGGGTTGGCTTAGGCATAGGGAGTTCATTCCATGTCTAAGCCCCAGCCAGAGTGAAGGTTGTGGAAGTGAGATCGATAGCACGCAGAGGGGGACCAAGCCGATCCCCGGCTTGTGCATTATGCCTATCCGACTGGCTCAGTGCCCGAACGCTCATTTCGTTGGTTGACTTAGGCATACGGAGTTCATTACCAGTCTAAGATCAGATTAGACCGAGGGTTGTGACGGTAGGATCGATAGCACGTAAGGGGTATCGGGTCGGTCCTCGGCTTATGCATTCTGCCTCTCCGACCGGTTGAGCTCCAGCACGTTCGTTTCGTGGGTTGGCTTAGGCATACGGAGTTCATTCCATGTCAAGCCCCAGCTAGACTGAGGGTTGTGGCAGTAGGACCAGTAGCAGGATCGGCAGCACGCAGGGGGGATCGAGCTGATCCTCAGCTTGCCCATTCTGCCTCTCCGACCGACTAGGCACCCACACGCTCGTTTTGTGAGTTGACTTAGGCATACGGAGTTCATCCCCAGTCTAAGCATACGGAGTTCATTCCCAGTCTGAGATTGAATCGGACCGAGGGTTACGGCAGCAGGATCGATAGCACGCGGCGGGGATCGAGCCGATCCCCGGCTTGTGCATTCTGCCTCTCTGGTCGGTTGAGCGCCCGTACGCCTGTTTCATGGGTTGGCTTAGGCATAGGGAGTTCATTCCATGTCTAAGCCCCAACCGGACTGAGGGTTGTGGCAGCGGGACTGGTAGCATGCAAAGGGGGATCAAGCCGTTTCCCGGCTTGAGGATCTACCTCTCTGACCGGCTGAGCGCCCGCATGCTCGTTTTGTGGGTTGGCTTAGGCATACGGAGTTCATTCCCAGTCTAAGAGTTTGAGCCATGGTGCACATTCTGGGATCGGACATGTGCTGGTGCTGCATTTTTTTCGCCCAGGGCACCATCATCGAATCATCGCCGGAGAGCCTAACCGACGGCATTGGGGGTTCCGGCGATTGGGGGGGCCAGGGGGTGTGCGCACATAATGTGCGATGGGTGCTGGTACCTGGCCCTTATATTGGCCTCCTATCCCTTATCAAACCTCGAGAACTCACACCCACTTAAAGAGCATTTAAGATTTTATAGGTTTGCTGCTAGTAGCCATTAAAGTGTCTAAAATGGGGACACTTTTTTCAAACAGTCACAAAATCTTCTCCACTTCGAGTTTTTAGCTGAATGTTTTTGTGCATGCCAACAAAAATACAAGGATCACCTCTACCAAATTTGGGGACAAAACTCTTTGTAAAAAAATTTTAAAAAATCCCGAACCGTAAAAAGTTTCAAAAATCATGAAAAATAGAAAACGGGTCGTCTTGCCATGAAACTTCACATGAATGCATAGGGGACCATTGTATGAATTTACAAGCCTTAAAAATGGCATTGGCATGGTAGAAATATGAAGATGTGCTTGAACCCACCTACCACATGTTCGATCCCTGGCTTGCGCATCCTGCCTCTCTGGTCGGCTGAGCATCCACACCCTCGTTCCATGGATTGACTTAGGCATACGGAGTTCATCCCCAGTCCAAGCATACGGAGTTCATTCCTAGTCTAGCATCGGATCAGATCGAGGGTTATGGCAGCAGGATCGACAGCACGCAGGGGGGATCGAGCCTATCCTCGGCTTGCGCATTCTGCCTCTCCGACCGGCTGAACGCCCGCACGCCCATTTCATGCATTGGCTTAGGCATAGGGAGTTCATTCCATGTCTAAGCCCCAGCCAAACCGAGGGATGTGGCAGTGGGACCGGTAGCACGCAGAGGGGGATCGAGCCGATCCCCGGCTTGTGCATTATGCCTCTCCGACCGGCTCAGTACCCACGCGCTCGTTTCGTGGGTTGACTTAGGCATACAGAGTTCATTCCCAGTCTAAGATCAGACCAGATCGGGGGTTGTGATAGCAGGATCGACCGCACGCAGGAGGGATCGGGACGATCCCCGGCTTGTACATTCTGCCTCTCCGGTCGGTTGAGTGCCCGCAAGCTCGTTTCGTGGGTTGGCTTTGGCATAGGGATTTCATTCCATGTCTAAGCATACAGAGTTCATTCCCAGTATAAGATCAAACTCGACCGAAAGTTGTGGCAGTAGGACCAGCAACAGGGTTGGCAGCAGGCAGGGGGGGACTGGGCCGATCCCTGGCTTGCGCATTCTACCTCTCCGGCCGACTGAGCGCACGCACACTCATTTCATGGGTTGACTCAGGCATACGGAGTTTATTCCATGTCTAAGCCCCAGCCGGACCGAGGGTTGTGGCAGTAGGATCGACAGCACGCAGAGGGGATCAGGCTGATCCCCGACTTGCACATTATCCCTCTTCAGCCTGCCTCTCTGGCTGGATGAGCGCTCGTATGCTCATTTCGTGGGTTGACTTAGGCATACGGAGTTCATTTCCAGTCTAAGCATACGGAGTTCATTTCCAGTCTAAGCATACGGAGTTCATCGGACCGGACCGAAGGTTACGACAGCAAGATTGATAGCATGTAGGGGGGACTGGGCCGATCTCCAGCTTACGCATTCTGCCTCTCTGACCGAATAAGCACCCGTACGCCCGTTTCATGGGTTGGCTTAGGCATAGAGAGTTCATTCCATGTCTAAGCTCCAGTTGGACCGAGGGTTGTGGCAGTGGGATCGATAGCTTGCAGAAGGGGATTGGGTCGATCCCCGGCTTTCGCATTCTACCTCTCTGACCGGTTAAGCGCTCGCACGCTCGCTTCATGGGTTGGCTTAGGCATACAGAGTTCATTCTACGTCTAAGCCCCAACCGGATCGAGGGTTGTGCTAGTAGGATCGATAGCACACAGAGGTGGACCGGGCTGATCCCCGGCTTATGCATTATGCCTCTCCAGCCAGCCTCTCCGGTCGACTGAGCGCCCGCACGCTGATTTCGTGGGTTGACTTAGGCATACGGAGTTCATCCCAAGTCTAAGCTTATGGAGTTCATTCCTAGTCTAAGATCGGACCAGACCGAAGGGTTGCGACAGCAGGATCGACAGCATGCAAGGGGATCGGGTCGATACCCGACTTGCGCATTCTGCCTCTCTGACCGGCTGAGTGCACGCACACCCATTTCATGGGTTGGCTTAGGCATAGGGAGTTCATTCCATGTCGAAGCCCCAGTCGGACCAAGGGTTGTGGCAGCGGGATCGACAGCTCGTAGAGGAGGACTGGGTCAATCCCTGACTTACGCATTATGCCTCTCCGACCAGCTCAGCGCCCGAACGCTTGTTTCGTGGGTTGACTTAGGCATACGAAGTTCATTCCCAGTCTAAGAATAGACCGGATCGAGGGTTGCAGTAGCAAGATTGATAGCACACAGAAAGGGATCGGGCCGGTCCCTGGCTTACGCATTCTGCCTCTCCGACCAGCTGAGCACCCGCACACTCATTTCGTGGGTTGGCTTAGGCATACGGAGTTCATTCCATGTCTAAGCATACGGAGTTCATTCCCAGTCTAAGATCGGGCAGGACTAAGGGTTGCGGTAGCAGGACCAGTAGCAGGTTCGACAGCACGTAGGGGGGATCTAACTGATCCTCGACTTATGCATTCTGCCTCTCCGACCGACTGAGCACCCACACGCTCATTTCGTGGGTTGACTTAGGCATACGGAGTTCATCCCCAGTCTAAGCATACGGAGTTCATTCCTAGTCTAAGATCGGACCAGATTGAGGGTTGCAGTAATAGGATCGACAACACACAGGAGGGACCAGGCCTATCCTCGGCTTGCACATTCTACCTCTCATGGGTTGGATTAGGCATAGGGAGTTCATTCCATGTTTAAGCCCTAGCCGAACTGAGGGTTGTGGCAGCGGGACTGGCAGTATGTAGAAGGGGACCGGGTCAGTCCTCGACTTGCACATTCTGCCTTTCCGGTCGGTTGAGCGCCCGCACGCTTGTTTCATGGGTTGACTTAGGCATATAGAGTTCATCCCCAGTCTAAGCATACGAAGTTCATTCCTAGTCTAAGATCGGACCAGATCGAGCATTGCGGTAGCAGGATCGACAGCACGCAGGAGGGACCGGGCCGATCCCTAGCTTACGCATTTTGCCTTTTCGGTCGGCTGAGCGCCCGCACACATTTTTCGTGTGTTGGCTTAGGCATAGGGAGTTCATTAAATGTCTAAGCTCCAGCCAGACCGAGGGTTGTGGCAGCTGGATAGCAGCACGCAGAGGGGGGTCGGGCCGATCCTTGGCTTACGCATTATACCTCTCCGATGGCTCAGTGCCCGAACGCTTGTTTCGTGGGTTGACTTAGGCATACTGAGTTCATTCCCAGTCTAAGATCGGATCGAACCAAGGGTTGTGGCAGCAGGATTGACAGCATACAGGTGGGGATCAGGTCGATCCCCGGCTTGCGCATTCTGCCTCTCCAGCCCACTGACCGCACGTACGCTTATTCCATGGGTTGGCTTAGGCATACGGAGTTCATTCCTTGTCTAAGCATACGGAGTTCATTCCCAGTCTAAGATCAAACCGGACCGAGGGTTTAGCAAGATTGGCAGCACGCAGAGGAGACCGAGCCGATCCTCGGCTTACGCATTCTACCTCTACGGCCGGCTGAGCGCCTGCACGCCTATTCATGGGTTGGCTTAGGCATTCGGAGTTCATTCCATGTCTAAGCCCCAGCCGGACCGAGGGTTGTGGCAGCGGGATCTGTAGCACGTAGAAGGGGATCGAGCCGATCCCCGGCTTGCACATTCTACCTCTCCGACCGACTGAACACCCGCATGCTCGTTTCGTGGGTTGGCTTAGGCATACGGAGTTCATTCCATGTCTAAGCATACGAAGTTCATTCCCAATCTAAGATCACCGCCTTAAAGAGCATTTGAGATTTTATATGTTTGCTCCCAGTAGCCATTAAAGTGTCTGAAATGGGGACACATTTTTCAAACGGTCACAAAATCTTCTCCACTTCGAGTTTTTAGCTGAATGTTTTTGTGCATGCCAACAAAAATAAAAGGATCACCTCTACCAATTTTGGGGACAAAACTCTTTCTAAAAATTTTTTAAAAAATCCCAAACTGCAAAAAGTTTCAAAAATCATGAGAAATAGAAAACGGGTCGTCTTGCCATGAAACTTCACATGAAGGCTTAGGGGACCATTGTGTGAATTTACAAGCCATAAAAATGGCATTGGCATGGCAGAAATATGAAGATGTGCTTACCACCCGTTCGATCCCCGACTTGTGCATCCTGCCTCTCTAGTCGACTGAGCGTCCGCACGCTCGTTTTGTGGGTTGACTTAGGCATACAGAGTTCATTCCCAGTCTAAGCATACGGAGTTCATTCCCAGTCTATGATCGGACCGAACCGAGGGTTACGGCAGTAGGATCGACAGCACGTAGGGGGACTGGTTCGATACCCGACTTGCGCATTCTGCCTCTCCGATCGGTTGAGCACCCGCACGGTGTTTCGTGGGTTGGCTTAGGCATAGGCAGTTCATTCCATGTCTAACCATACAGAGTTAATTGCCAGTCTAAGATTAGACCGGACCAAGGGTTATGGTAGTAGGACCAGTAGCTGGATCGATAGCACGCAGGGGGGACCGGGTCGATCCACGGCTTACGCATTCTACCTCTTCGACCGGCCTCTCCAGTCGGTTGAGCACCCGCACGCTCATTTCATGGGTTGACTTAGGCATACGGAGTTCATCCTCAGTCTAAGCATACGGAGTTCATTCCCAGTCTAAGATCAGATCGGATCGAGAGTTACAGTAGCAGGATCGGTAGCACACAGGGGGACCAAGCCGATCCCCGACTTGCGCATTCTACCTCCCCGATCGACTGAGCGCCCGCACGCCCCTTTCGTGGGTTGGCTTAGGCATAGGGAGTTCATTCCATGTCTAAGCCCTAGCCAGACCGAAGGTTGTGGTAGCGAGATTGGCAGCATGTAGAGGGGGACCGGGCTAATCCTCGGCTTGAGCATTCTGTCTGTCTAGCTGGTGAGCTCCCGTACGCTCATTTCGTGGGTTGGCTTAGGCATACGGAGTTCATTCAATGTCTAAGCATATGGAGTTCATTCTCAGTCTAAGAGTTTGAGCCACGATGCACATGCTGGGCTTGGGCATGTGCTGGTGCCATATTTTTTTCGCCCAGAGCACCATCGCCAGAGCATCACCAGAGAGCCTAACCGACGGCATTAGGGCTTCCAGCGATTGGGGGGGCCGGGGGGTGTGCACACATGATGTGCGATTGGTGCTGGTACTTGGCCCTTATATTGGCCCCCTATCCCTCATCAAACCTCGAGAACTCACACCCCCTTAAAGAGCATTTGAGATTTTATAGGTTTGCTACCAGTAGCCATTAAAGTGTCTGAAATGGGGACACTTTTTTCAAACGGTCACAAAATCTTATCCACTTTGAGTTTTTAGCTGAATATTTTTTTGCAAGCCAAAAAAAATACAAGGATCACCTCTACCAAATTTGGGGACAAAACACTTTCTAAAAAAATTTTAAAAGATCCCGAACCGTAAAAAGTTTCAAAAATCATGAAAAATAGAAAACGGGTCATCTTGCCATGAAACGTCACATGAAGGCTTAGGGGACCATTGTATGACTTTACAAGCCATAGAAATGGCATTGGGATGGCAGAAATATGAAGATGTGCTTGAACCCACCTACCACCCATTCGATCCCCGACTTGCACATCTGGCCTCTCTAGTCGGTTGAGCGTCCGCACGCTCATTTCGTGGGTTGGCTTAGGCATACAGAGTTCATTCCCAGTCTAAGCATACGCAGTTCATTCCCAGTCTAAGATTGGACCAGACCGAGGGTTGCGACAGCAGGATCGACAGCACGCAGGGGGAACGGCCCGATACCCGGCTTGCGCATTCTGCCTCTTCGGCCGATTGAGTGCTCGCACGCCATTTCGTGGGTAGCCTTAGGCATAGGGAGTTCTTTCCATGTCTGAGCCCCAGTCGAACTGAAGGTTGTGGCAGCAGGACCGGGTCGATCCCCGACTTGCACATTATGCCTCTTCGGCCTACAAAGCGCCCGCACGCTCGTTTCATGGGTTTACTTAGGCATACAGAGTTCATTCCCAGAGTAAGATCAGACCGAACCAAGGGTTGCGGCAGCAGGATCGACAACACGCAAGGGGGGACCAGGCTGATCTCTAGCTTGTGCATTCTGCCTCTCCGGCCGACTGAGCGCCCACACGCTTGTTCTGTGGGTTGGCTTAGGCATACGGAGTTCATTCCCAGTCTAAGATTTTGAGCCACGGTGGACAGGCTGTGCTCGGGCATGTGCTGGTGCCGTATTTTTTTCACCCAGGGCACAATCGTCGAAGCATCATCGGAGCATTGTTGGAGCATCACCGGAGCATCGTCGGAGAACCTAACCGACGGTATTGGGGGTTCCGGCGATTGGGGGGGGCCGGCGGGTGTGCACACATGATGTGCGATGGGTGCTGGTACTTGGCCCTTATATTGGCCCCCTATCCCTCATCAAACCTCAAAAACTCACACCCCCTTAAAGAGCATTTGAGATTTTATAGGTTTGTTGCCAGTAGCCATTAAAGTGTCTGAAATGGGGACACTTTTTTCAAATGGCCACAAAATCTTCTCCATTTTGAGTTTCTAGCTGAATTTTTTTGTAAATGCCAAAAAAAATACAAGGATCACTCCTACCATTTTTAGGGATAAAACTCTTTCCAAAAAAATTTTAAAAAATCCTGAACCGTAAAAAGTTTCAAAAATTGTGAAAAATAGAAAACCGGTCGTCTTGCCACGAAACTTCACATGAAGGCTTTGGGGACCATTGTATGAATTTACAAGCCATAAAAATGGCATTGGCATGGCAAAAATATGAAGATGTGCTTGAACCCACCTACCACCCGTTCGATCCTTGGCTTGCGCATCCTGCCTCTCTAGTCGACTGAGTGCCCGCACGCTTGTTTCATGGGTTGACGTAGGCATACGGAGTACATCCCCAATCTAAGCATATGAAGTTCATTCCCAATCTAAGGTCAGACCGGATCGAGGGTTGCAGTAGTAGGATCGGCAGCACGTAGGGGGGATCTGGGCGATCCCTGACTTATGCATTCTTCGTCTCCGACCGGCTGAGCGCCCGCATGCCCATTTCATGGGTTGGCTTAGGCATAGGGAGTTCATTCCATGTCTAAGCCCTAGCCGGACCGAGGGTTGTGGCAAGAAGACCGGCAGCACATAGAGGGGGACTGGGCCGATCCTTGGCTCGAGCATTATGCCTCTCCGGTCAGCTCAGCGTCCGCACGCTCGTTTCGTGGGTTGACTTAGGCATATGGAGTTTATTCCCAGTCTAAGATTAGACTAGATCGAAGGTTGCGATAGTAAGATCAATAGCATGCAGAGGGGATCGGGTCGATCCCCGGCTTATGCATTATGCCTCTCCAGTCGCTTGAGCGCCCGCATGCTCATTTTGTGGGTTGACTTAGGCATACGGAGTTCATTTCATGTCTAAGCAAACAGAGTTCATTCCTAGTCTAAGATCAGACCGGACCGAGGGTTGTGGCAGCAGGACCAGCAGCAGGATTGACAGCACGCAAAGGGGGACCAGGCCGATCCCGGGCTTGTGCATTCTGCCTCTCCGGCCGATTGAGCACTCGCAAGCCAATTTCGTGGGTTGGCTTAGGCATAGGGAGTTCATTCCATGTCTAATTCCTAGCCGGTCTGAGGGTTGTGGCAGTAGGATCGGTAGCACGTAGAGGGGGACCGGGCCGATCCCCAGCTTGCGCATTAGGCCTCTCTAGCTGGCTCAACGCCCACACGCTCATTTCGTGGGTTGACCTAGGCATACGGAGTTCATTCCCCATCTAAGGTCGGACCGGACTGAAGGTGGCGGTAGTAGGATCGACAACACGCAGGGGGGATCGGGTCGATCCCCGGCTTATACATTCTGCCTCTCTGATCGACTGAACGCCCGTACGCTCGTTTCGTGGGTTGGCTTAGGCATATGGAGTTCACTCCATGTCTAAGCATACGGAGTTCATTCCCAATCTAAGATCGGACCGGATCGAGAGTTGTGGTAGCAAGACCAGCAGCAGGATCGATAGCACGTAGGGGGTGACCGGGTCGATCCCCGGGTTGCATATTCTACCTCTCCAGCCGGTTAAGCGCCCATACGCTCATTTCATGGGTTGGCTTAGGGATACGGAGTGCATTCCATGTCTAAGCCCCAGCCCAGTCGAGGGTTGTGGCAACAAGACTGGCAGCGGGATCGACAGCAGGCAGAGGGGGATCGGGCTGATCCCTGACTTGCACATTATGCCTCTTCGGTCGGCCTCTCTGGTCGACTGAGCGCCCACACACTCGTTTCGTGGGTTGACTTAGGTATATGGAGTTCATCACCAGTCTAAGCATATGGAGTTCATTCCCAGTTTAAGATCGGACCGAATCGAGGGTTGCGACAATAAGATCAGGAGCACGTAGGGGGGATCGGGCCGATCCATGGCTTGCGCATTCTACCTCTCCGACCGACTAAGCACCCACACGCCCGTTTCGTGGGTTGGCTTAGGCATAGGGATTTCATTCCATGTCTTAGCCCCAGCTAAACCGATGATTGTGACAGCGGGACTGGTAGCACGCAGAGGGGGATCGGATCGATCCTGGGCTTGCGCATTATGCCTCTTCGACCAGCTCAGCGCCCTCACGCTCATTTTGCTGGTTGACTTATGCAAACGGAGTTCATTCCCAGTTTAAGATCAGATCGAACCGAGGGTTACGGTAGTAGGATCGACAGCACGTAGGGGGGATCGGGTCGATCCCCGACTTGCGCATTCTACCTCTCCGACAAGTTGAGCGCCCGTACGCTCGTTTCGTGGGTTGGCTTAGGCATACTGAGTTCATTCCTAGCCTAAGATTTTAAGCCACGATGCACTTTACTGGGCTTCGACATGTGTTGGTGCGGCATTTTTTTCGGCACCATCGTCGAAGCATCGCCAGAGCATCGTCGGAAAGCCTAACCGGCGGCATTAGGGGTGCCGATGATTGGGGGGGCCGGGGGGGTGTGTGCACCTGCCTCTTTGGTCTGCTGAGCACCCGCATGCTTGTTTCATGGGTTGACGTAGAGATACAGAGTTCATCCCCAGTCTAAGCATATAAAGTTCATTCCCAATCTAAGGTCGGATCGGACTGAGGGTTGTAGCAGCAAGAGTGGTAGCACGTAGGGGGGATCGGGGTGATTCTCGACTTACGCATTCTGCCTCTCCGACCAGCTGAGTGCCCACATGCCCGTTTCATGGGTTGGCTTAGGCATAGGGAGTTCATTCCATGTCTAAGCCCCAGTCAGACCGAGGGTTATGGCAGCGGGATCGACAGCACGCAGAGGTCGATCCCCAGCTTGCGCATTATGCCTCTCCGACCGACTGAGCACCCGTACGCTCATTTCGTGGGTTGACTTAGGCATACGGAGTTCATTCCATGTCTAAGCATACAGAGTTCATTCCCAGTCTAAGACCGGATCGGACCGAGGGTTGTGGCAGTAGGACCAGCTACAGGATTGACAGCACGTAGGGGGGATCGGGTCGATCCCTGGCTTGTGCATTCTGCCTCTCTTACTGGCTGAGCACCCGCGTGCCCGTTTCGTGGGTTGGCTTAGGCATAGGGAGTTCATTTCAGGTCTAATTCCTAGCCGGTCCAAGGGTTATGGCAGCGGGATCGATAGCACACAGAGGGGGATCGAGCTGATCCTCGGCTTGCAGATTATGCCTCTCCGGCCAGCTCAGCGCCCGCACGCTCATTTCGTGGGTTGACTTAGGCATACAGAGTTCATTCCCCATCTAAGATCAGGTCGGACTGAGGGTTACGGCAGCAGGATCGATAGCACACAGGGGGGATCGGGTCGATCCCCGGCTTACGCATTTTGCCTTTTCGGCTGGCTGAGCGCTTGCACACTTGTTTCACGAGTTGGCTTAGGCATACAGAGTTCATTCCATGTCTAAGCATACGGAGTTCATTCCCAATCTAAGATTGAACCGGATCGAGGGTTATGGGAGTAGGACCAGCAGCAGGATCGACAGCATGCAGAGAGGGACCGGGCCGATCCCCTGGTTGCACATTCTACCTCTCCGGTCGATTGAGCACCCACACGCTGGTTTCGTGGGTTGGCTTAGGCATACAGAGTTCATTCCATGTCTAAGGCCTAGCCCGATCGAGGGTTGTGATAGCAAGACTGACAGCGGGATCAACAGCACGCAGAGGAGGATCGGGCTGATCCCCGACTTGCACATTATGCCTCTCCGATCGGCCTCTCCGGCCGGTTGAGCGCCCGTACGCTCGTTTCGTGGGTTGACTTAGGTATACGGAGTTCATTCCCAGTCTAAGCATACGGAGTTCATTCCCAGTCTAAGATCAGACTAGACCGAGGGTTGCGAAGCAGGATCGGCAGCACGCAGTGGGGACCAGGCTGATCTTCGACTTGCGCGTTCCACCTCTCCGACCGGTTGAGTGCCTGCACGCCCGTTTCGTGGGTTGGCTTAGGCATAGGGAGTTCATTCCATGTCTTAGCCCCAGTCGAACCAAGGGTTGTGGCAGCGGGACTGGAAGCACGCAGAGGGGGATCGGGCCGATCCCCGGCTTGCGCATTATGCCTCTTCAATCAGCTCAGTGCCCATACGCTCATTTCGTGGGTTGACTTATGCAAACGGAGTTCATTCCTAGTCTAAGATCAGATCGGAGTGAGGGTTACGGTAGTAGGATCAACAGCACGCAGGGGGGATCGGGTCGATCCTCGACTTGCGCATTCTACCTCTCCAGCCAGCTGAGCGCCCGCACGCTCATTTCATGGGTTGGCTTAGGCATACGGATTTCATTCCATGTCTAAGCATATGGAGTTCATTCCTAGCCTAAGATTTTAAGCCACGGTGCACTTGCTGGGCTCCGACATGTGCTGGTGCAGCATTTTTTTCACTCGGGACACCATCATCGAAGCATCGCTAGAGCATCGCCGGAGAGCCTAACTGGCGGCATTGTGGGTTCCGGTGATTGGGGGGCCGGGGGTGTGCGCACATGATGTGCGATGGGTGCTAGTACTTGTGTCACGGGCTCTGACCTTAGACTCAGAAACCGTGCCACCTTAGGCTTGGAATCTCCTCCTTTATGCCTAAGTCAGCCTAAAACACAAGCGTACAGGCACTAGCACAGCAGAAAGGGCTGATTGCGCATGTTAAAGAGAAACAGGATAAGAAGGTAGAATTCTAGAAATGCTCTTGTATTCACTGAAACGGAAGTGTTTGATGGTGTACAAATGAGGGAGGAGCAGCCCTCTATTTATAGTTGAGGCTCCAACTTTCACTTAATGGCAATATCCCTAGAATAAAGGCTAAAATCATGGGATTATACAGATTACAATCAATTAGGATGCTAACTCCTAATTTTTAAGGTCAACCAAATCTGCCAGGATGCTGCTGCTGATCCTGCCTGGTTTCAGAAGCTTTCCTTGCGTGTCCAGCACCTTGGGCCCTTCTGGATGTGGTGCGGGCAGCTTGTATGCTAGGCCTTGGTCTCACGGGCTGGCCTGCAAGTTGGGCAGGGGTTTTGAACTCGTTTGCTAGGCTTTGCACGTAGATACCTACCAGCACACCTGGTCTGCAGGCCTCAACCTCTGGCTCACCTGCTGGTGCACCTGATGTGCCTGGCGTGCCCGCCGAGGGCATGACATTCTCTCCCACCTGATTGCACAACACCCTCATTACGTCTTCTGCATGGTACTGCCTGATCTGGCCCCCGAACTGCCATAAGTCATCTGCTGGTTCCCAACTCACCTCACTGTCTGGAAGTCCCTTCCAGCACACCAAGTACTCTTGTCTTGCCTAATAGTTCTTTCGTCTCTCCTCCCAGTCGGCTATGATGTTGTGGACTTCCTTCTCATATAAGGCCCTTACTCCCAATGGTGCACACTTTGACTCTGCCCATCCTGGATCTCCCTCATCCTCATGGAACGGCTTAAGCATGCTCACATGGAACACCGGGTGTACCCTCAGCTTGGGTGGCATATTCAGCTTGTAGGTAACCTTGCCTACCCTCTTGACTACTAGAAAAGGTCCCTCATACCTTTGGACTAGGCCTTTGTGTAGCCTCCTATGGCGCACAATGGGATGCAACTTCACCAATACCAAGTCTCCAACCTGGAACTGCACGTCCCGCCTATTCTGGTCTGCCCACTTCTTTGACCTCTTGGCCGCCTTGTGTAGACAAACTCTGGCCAAGTCAGTTTGCTCTGCCATGCCTTGGCAAACTTGTATGCTACTGGATTCGACCCTGTATAACCTGCAGCAATCGAACCAGGTGTTAGTGGTTGTTGCCCTGTCATAACCTCAAATGGGCTCTGGTTCGTTGCCTCGCTCCTTTGCAAGTTGTAGGAAAATTACGCAATATCTAGTAGCTTTGGCCAGTCCCTTTGTGTGGCAATCACATAGTGCCTGAGGTAGACCTCCAGTAGTCCATTCACTTGTTTTGTCTGCCCATCGATTTGCGGATGCATGCTGGTGGAAAAGTTCAAGTCTGACCCTAATAGCTTGAACAACTCAGTCTAGAACCTGCCCGTGAAATGCCCGTCCCGATCACTAACAATGGTCCTCGACACTCCCCAGTAGTTAACCATGTTTTTCAGGAACAATCGAGCTGCCTCCTCGATTGGGCACTCCTTGGTTGCTGGAATGAAGATTCCATACTTGGAAAACTTGTCCACCACTACCATGATGCTTCCAAACCCTTCTGCTTTGGGTAGACCGACTATAAAGTCCAGAGAAACACTCTCCCATGGTCGCTCTGGCACTGGCAATGGCTCCAAGAGATCGTCTGGTTTCTTGAGCTCCACCTTGTCCTGTTGGCACACAAGACAAGTCTTTACATAGGCTTCCACATCACCCCTCATTTGCAGCCAGTAGTATCGATCCTCGATCAACGCCAAGGTACGGCTTACTCCGGGGTGTCCAACCCACCTTGAATCATGGCATTCTTGCAAAACTTCCTTGTGGAGCTTCCCGTGCTGTGACACAAGCAGTTTACTTCCCCTGGTGTACAGCAAGTCATCCTGCAACCAAAACCGCCTAGTCTTACCTTGCTGGGTGTACTCCATCAAAGCCTTGGCTGTAGGATCATGCACAAGTCCCTCCTTGATGTGCAGCACCAGTGACCCCTCTGGTTGGCTAATGGCAGCAAGGTTAGCCTTCTTGCTCAAGCTGTCTGCCACTAGGTTCACCCGTCCCGGCTTGTACTCCATCTGGAAATCAAATTTCGTAAGAAAATCTTGCCATCTCGCCTGCTTAGGGGACAGCTTCTTCTGTATTTGGAAGTAGCTGGTCGCCACATTGTCCGTCCTAACCACGAACCTTGACCCTAACAAGTAATGGTGCCAAGTGCGTAACCAGTGCACCACTGCAGTTATCTCCTTCTCTTGGACCGTGTACTTACGCTAAGTCTCGTTCAGCTTCTTGTTCTCGAATGCGACTAGACGTCCCTCCTGCATCAACACGCCCCCAATGGCAAAGTCTGATGCATCCGTATGCACCTCATACGGCTTGGCATGGTCTGGCAAGGCCAAGACTAGCTCCTCAGTCACAGCCCGCTTCAACCTGTCAAAGGCTTCTTGGTACCTATGCTCCACTCCCATGCTTTCCCTCTCTTGAGCAAGTCAGTCAATGGCATGGCTATTGCTGAGTGACCTTTGATGAAGTGCCTGTAGTGGTTGACCAACCCAAGGAATGATCTCAACTCAGTGACCTTGGCTGGTGGTTGCCACTCCAGGATGGCGTGTATCTTGCCTTCATCCATGGTTATCTTGCCACCTCCCACTATGTGGCCAAGGAACGGGATCTCCTGCTGGGTGAATGAGCACTTCTCCCTCTTGACAAACAGCTTGTGCGCTCGCAACACCTCGAACACCTGTCTCAAGTGGTCTACATGCTCTCCCAAATTCTGGCTGTAGATCACAATGTCATCCAAATAAACCACAACAAACAGATGAAGGAATGACTGAAATACCTTGTTCATAAGGGTGCAGAATGTTGTTGGGGCATTCGTGAGTCTGAAAGGCATCACCAAGAACTCATACGAACCATACCAAGTGACACATGCTATCTTTGGCTTATCTCCCTCTGCGATCCTGACTTGATAGTAGCTTGACCTCAAATCCAGCGTGGTGAACCACCTTGCGCTCCCAAGTTAATCGAACAAGTCCACAATGAGTGGGATGGGGTACTTGTTCTTAATGGTCAGCTTGTTCAAAGCCCGGTAGTCTATGCACAGCCATAACAACCCATCATGCTTGTGCTGAAATAGAACTGGCACACTATAGGGTGCCTTCGATGGCCTGATGAAGCTAGCATCAACTAACTCTTTGAGCTGCTTCCTCAACTCCTCCAACTCTGGTAGAGACATTCGGTAAGGGGCTCTAGCTGGTGGCTTGGCCTCGGACACCAGCTCGATCTTGTGGTCCACCTCCTTTTTAGGTGGTAGCTTGCTAGGTAGCTTTGCGGGCATCACATCACTAAAGGTCTTCAGCACTTTTAGCACCTCAAAGGGTGACTCGATCTCCTTTTCCCTTGGCTCATCATATTTTAGGGCTGCCAAGAAGGTGTCTTCTTGTCTGCTTACCACCTTGGCAAATTGGATGGCTGACACCACCTCCGACCCAACTCCAGACCCTCTCCTCAATGGCACTAGGCATTGGCACCGTGCATCCAAGATGCAAACACAATCGACAAAAGGCACAAGGAGGGTGTTAATCCGAACAAGGAAATCCAACCCAATCACAAACTCATAGTCGTCAAGGGGTATTACCTCAATGGTCTCTTTGCCTTTCCGATCTCCAAGCTACAACTCCATTCCCCGCACTACTCCAATGGTTGGAACTTCCTTGGAGTTTATCGTTTTGATGGTACCAGTCCCTTTTTGCACCTTTAGTCTGAGCTTCCGGGCTCTATCACCTGAAATAAAAAGATGTGAGGCACCTGTGTCCACCAATGTGCTCACCTTCTGACCCGTAACCATCAGATCCGCAAACATCAAACCCTTTGGCTTGTGGCTCCCCTTACTCTTGATAGCATTGAGCACCAACGACCCAAGCTTTACTGCCCCTGACTCTGGCTCCTCGTCAGACTCCTTGTCTACAGTAGCCAGCTTGCCCTTCTACGGGTAATTGCGCGCTATGTGGCTCCCTCCACATAGGTAGCATGCTAGTGGCTCTCTGTCCCTCTTTGCTTTCCACTTGCCTGCTGGTGGCTTCCTCTCACCATCCTTGGTTGAACGGTCTCGGTCTCTATCCTTGGACTCCCGGTCACGGTCCTTCCCCTTGGACTGCTTCATCCAGTCCCTATTGTCTCTGCCCTTACCCTTGGGCTTGGTAGACTCGAACTTGTTCAGAGGCTTGAACTCTATCAAGGCCTCGGTAGTAGTCATGGCTTTAGCCAAGTCATGAACTCATCTCCTTTGTAGCTCATGCTTCACCCACGGCTTCAGCCCATCCATGAAAGCAAATAAGGCATCTTTCTCACCTAGATCCAAGATCTGTAGCATCAATTCAGAGAATTTTTGGACATACTCCCTTATGTCCCTATGCTGGCTCAACCTGCACAACTTTGCCTGCGCCTCATCATCGGCATACTCCAGGTAAAATTATTCTCTGAACTCCTTTTGGAACTCTGCCCAGGTTCCAATCTTGGCACTCCCACACCTGACATCATCACACCTACGCCTCTACCACAATAAGGCTACATCAGTGAGATACATAGCAGCGGTGCTTACCTTTATCGCCTGGTATTGCATGCCCATGGCCTCGAAGTACTATTCCATACCCCAAAGGTAGTTATCTACTTCCTTGGCCGCCCTAGTCCCCTTGAACTCCTTAGGCTTTGGGACATCCAATCTGGACTTGGACACTCCAGCAAACATGCCATTCCCAATGGCAGTCTTGCAAGCAACGAGCTCACTGGTAAGCTCCTCCATCCGCTGGCGCATGGCCTCTATGCCATCGCACAAGTCAACACTTCAGCCTCTAAGGTCTGATTCTTTTGGGTGAACACATCCAAGCCTTTCTTGAGAGCAGCTTGCAGCTCACTTTGGATCTCCTCCCCCATGGAGTCTAGCGATGCAATGTGAGTCTCTACCCCTCCAAGCTTCTCCCCCATGTCGTCCATGGTCACCTCCACCTTGGCCAGCCTACCGTCCATGGTAAACCAGGTATCTCTAGAACTGGCTTTCCTCCCTCATCCATGCCTATGCTCCTAGGCCTCTAGTTGTTGGTTAGCAGCATCACTTTAGGATGCCATCTCCTCTAACCTGCACAACACAAACACGCAGAATCGAACTTGCTCTAATACCAATTGTCACGGGCTTCGACCTTAGACTCAGAAACCGTGCGGCCTTAGGCTTGGAATCTCCTCCTTTATGCCTAAGTCAGCCTAAAACACAAGCATACGGGCACTAGAACAACAGGAAGGGCTGATTACGCAAGTTAAAGAGAAACAGGATGAGAAGGTAGAATTCTGGAAATGCTCTTGTATTCACTGAAACAAAAGTGTTTGATGGTGTACAAATGAGGGAGGAGCAGCCCTCTATTTGTAGTTGAGGCTCCAGCTTACACTTAATGGCAATATACCTTGAATAAAGGCTAAAATCATGGGATTATACAGATTACAATCAATCAGGATGCTAACTCCTGATTTTCAGGGTCAACCAAATCTGCCAGGAAGCTGCTGCTGATCCTGCCTGCTTCCAGAAGCTTCCCTTGCGTGTCCAGCACCTTGGGCCCTTCTGGATGTGGTGCGGGCAGCTTGTATGCTAGGCCTTGGTCTCACGGGCTGGCCTACAAGTTGGGCGAGCGTTCTGAACTCGTTCGCTAGGTTTTGCGCGCATATACCCGCCAGCACGCCTGATATGCGGGCCTCAACCTCTGGCTCGCCTACTGGTGCGCCTGATGTGCCTGGTGTGCCCGCCCAGGGCGTGACACTTGGCCCTTATATTGGTCCCCTATCCCTGATCAAACCTTGAGAACTCACACCCTCTTAAAGAGCATTTGAGATTTTATAGGTTTGCTGCCAGCAGCCATTAGAGTGTCTGAAATGGGGACACTTTTTTCAAACGGTCACAAAATCTTCTCCACTTCGCGTTTTTAGCTAAATTTTTTTGTACATGCCAACAAAAATATAAGGATCACCTCTATCAAATTTGGGGATAAAACGCTTTCTAAAAAATTTTTAAAAAAATCTCGAACCGTAAAATGTTTTAAAAATCATGAAAAATAGAAAACGGGTCGTCTTGCCACGAAAGTTTACGTGAACGCTTAGGGGACCATTGTATGAATTTACAAGCCATAAAAATGGCATTGGCATGGCAGAAATATGAAGATGTGCTTGAACCCACCTACCACCCGTTCGATCCCCAGCTTATGCATCTTACCTCTCTGGTCGACTGAGCACCCGCACGCTCGTTTCCTGGGTTGACTTAGGCATACGGAGTTCATCCCCAGTCTAAGCATATGGAGTTCATTCCCAGTCTAAGATTGGATCGGACCAAGGGTTGTGGCAGTAGGATCGACAGCACGCAAGGGGGATCGGGCCAATCCCCAGCTTACGCATTCTGCCTCTCTGACCAGTTGAGCGCCCGCACGCCCATTTTGTGGGTTGGCTTAGGCATAAGGAGTTCATTCCATGTCTAAGCCCTAGTCGGACCGAGGGTTGTGGCAACGAGACCAGTAGCATGCAGAGAGGGATCGAGCCGATCCCCGGCTTGCGCATTATGCCCCTCCGATCGGCTCAACGCCCATACGCTCGTTTCATGGGTTGACTTAGGCATATGGAGTTCATTCCTAGTCTAAGATCAGACCGGATCGAGGGTTGTGACAGCATGACCGACAGCACGCAAGGGGGGACCGGGCCGATCCCCGACTTGCGCATTCTGCCTCTCCGGCCAGTTGAGCGCCCGCACGCTCACTTCGTGGGTTGGCTTAGGCATACGGAGTTCATTCCATGTCTAAGCATACAGAGTTCATTCCCAGTCTAAGATTGGACCGGACCGAGGGTTGCAGTAGCAGGATCAACAGCACGTAGGGGGGACCAGGTCGATCCTCGACTTGCGCATTCTGCCTCTCCGATCGGCTGAGCGCCTGTATGCTCATTTTGTGGGTTGGCTTAGGCATACAAAGTTCATTCCATGTCTAAGCCCTAGTTGAACCGAGGGTTGTGGAAGCAAGATCGACAGCGAGATCAGTAGCACGCATAGGGGGACCGGGCTGATCCTCGGCTTGTGCATTATGCCTCTCTGACTGGCCTCTCCGATCGGCAGAGCGTCCGCATGCTCGTTTCATGGGTTGACTTAGGCATACGAAGTTCATCCCCAATCTAAGCATACGGAGTTCATTCCCAGTCTAAGATCGGATCAGACCGAGGGTTACGGTAGTAGGATCGGTAGCACGCTAGGCTTTGTCCGCAGATACCCGTCAGCACGCCTGGTCTGCGAGCCTCAGCCTCTGGCTCACCTGTTGGGGTGCCTGATGTGCCTGGCATGCCCACCCAGGGCATGGCACTTGGCCCTTATATTGGCCCCCTATCCCTCATCAAACCTATAGAACTCACACCCCCTTAAAGAGCATTTGAGATTTTATAGGTTTACTGCAAGTAGCCATTAAAGTGTCTGAAATGGGGACACTTTTTTCAAAGGATCACAAAATCTTCTCCACTTCGAGTTTTTAGCTGAATTTTTTTGTGCATGCCAAAAAAAATAAAAGGATCACCTATACCAAATTTGGGGACAAAACTCTTTCCAAAAAAATTTTAAAAAATCTCGAACCACAAAAAGTTTCAAAAATCGTGAAAAATAGAAGACGGGTCGTCTTGCCATGAAACTTCACTTGAAGGCTTAGGGGACCATTGTATGAATTTACAAGCCATAAAAATGACATTGGCATCGCAGAAATATGAAGATGTGCTTGAACCAACCTGCCACTCATTCGATCCCCGACTTACGCATCCTACCTCTCTGGTCAGCTGAGTGCCCGTACGCTCGTTTTGTGGCTTGACTTAGGCATACGGAGTTCATCCCCAGTCTAAGCATACGGAGTTCATTCCATGTTTAAGCATACGGAGTTCATTTCTTGTCTAAGATTGGACCGGATCGAGGGTTACGGTAGTAGGATCGGCAACACGTAGGGGGGATCGGGCCGATCCTCAGCTTGCGCATTCTGCCTCTCTGGCCGGTTGAGTGCCCGCACGCCCATTTCATGGGTTGGCTTAGGCATAGGGAGTTCATTCTATGTCTAAGCCCCAGTCGGACCAAGGGTTGTGGCAGCGGGACCGGTAGCACGCAGAGATGGACCGGGCCGATCCCCAACTTGCGCATTATGCCTCTCCAGTCAGCTCAGCAACCGCACGCTCATTTCATGGGTTGACTTAGGCATACGAAGTTCATTCCTAGTCTAATATCAGATCGGATCGAGGGTTGTAGGAGCAGGATCGACAGCACGTAGGGGGGACCGGGCCAATCCCTGGTTTGCACATTCTGCCTCTCTGGCCAGCTGAGCACCCGCACGCTTGTTTCATGGGTTGGCTTAGGCATACGGAGTTCATTCCATGTCTAAGCATACGAAGTTCATTCCCAGTCTAAGATTGGATCAAACCGAGGGTTGCGGCAGCAGGACCAGCAATATGATTGACAGCATGCAGGGGGGACCAAGTCGATCCCCAGCTTGCACATTCTGCCTCTTTGGCCGGTTGAGTGGCTGGACGCTCGTTTCGTGGGTTGGCTTAGGCATACGGAGTTCAATCCATGTCTAAGCATACGGAGTTCATTCCTTCTTTAAGCATACGGAGTTCATTCCCAGTGTAAGATTTTGAGCCACGGGGCACATGCTGGGCTCGAGCATGTGCTGCTACCATATTTTTTTTGCCCGGGGCACCATCACCGGAGCATCGTCGGAGAGCCTAACTGGCGGCATTTGGGGTTCCGGTGATTGGGGGGGCCGAAAGCTGTGCACACATGATGTACGATGGGTGCTGGTACTTGGTCCTTATATTGGCCCCCTATCCCTCATCAAACCTCAAGAACTCACACCCCCTTAAAGAGCACGCAGAGGGAGATCGGGCTGATCCTCGGCTTGCATATTATGCCTCTCTGGCCGACTGAGCGCCCACACCCTCGTTTCATGGGTTGACTTAGGCATACGGAGTTCATCCCCAGTCTAAGATCAGACCAGACCGAGGGTTGTGGTAACATGATCGACAGTACGCAGGGGGGCTCGAGTCGGTCCCTGGCTTGTGCATTCTACCTTTCTGGCCGACTGAGCACCCGTACGCTCATTTCATGGGTTGGCATAGGCATACGGAGTTCATTCCATGTCTAAGCATATGGAGTTCATTCCCAGTCTAAGATCAGATCGAACTGAGGGTTATGGTAACAAGACCAGTAGTATGATCGACAACATGCAGGAGGGACTGAGTCGATCCCCGGCTTGCACATTCTACCTCTCTCGCCAGTTCAGCGACCGCACGCTCGTTTCGTGGGTTGGCTTAGGCATATGGAGTTCATTCCATGTCTAAGCATACGGAGTTCATTCCTTGTCTAAGCATACAGAGTTCATTCCTTGTCTAAGCATACAGAGTTCATTCCCAGTCTAAGATTTTGAGCCACGGGGCACATGCTAGGCTCGGGCATGTGCTGCTACCGTATTTTTTTTGCTCAGGGCACTATCACCGGAGCATCGTCGGAGAGCCTAACCGGTGGCATTTGGGGTTCCGATGATTGGGGGGGCCGGGGGGGTGTACGCACATGATGTGCGATGGCTGCTGGTACTTGGCCCTTATATTTGCCCTCTATCAATCATCAAACCTCAAGAACTCACACCCCCTTAAAAAGCATTTGATATTTTATAGTTTTGCTGCCAGTAGCCATTAAAGTGTCTAAAATGGGGACACTTTTTTCAAACGATCACAAAATCTTCTCCACTTCGAGTTTTTTGCTGAATTTTTTTTGTGGATGCCAACAAAAATACAAGGATCACCTCTACCAAATTTGGGGACAAAACTATTTCTAAAAAAATTTTAAAAAATCTTGAACCGTACAAAGTTTCAAAAATCATGAAAAATAGAAAACGGGTCGTCTTGCCACGAAACTTCACATGAAGGCTTAGGGGACCATTGTATGAATTTACAAGCCATAAAAATGGCATTGGCATGGTAAAAATATGAAGATGTGCTTAAACCCACCTACCACCCGTTCGATCCTCGGCTTATGCATCCTACCTCTCTGGTCGGCTAAGTGCCCGCATGCTCATTTCGTGGGTTGACTTAGGCATACGGAGTTCATCCCCAGTCTAAGTATACAGAGTTCATTCCCAGTCTAAGATCAGACCAGACCGAGGGTTGCGACAATAGGATCGACAGCATGTAGGGGGGACTGAGCCGATCCCCGGCTTGCGCATTCTGCCTCTCCGACAGGCTGAGCGCCCGCATGCCCGTTTCGTGGGTTGGCTTAGGCATAGGGAGTTCATTCCATGTCTAAGCCCCAACCGGACCGAGGGTTGTGGCAGCGAGATCAGCAGCACACAGAGGGGGACCGAGCCGATCCCCGGCTTGCGCATTATGCCTCTCTGTTCGGCTCAGTGCCTGCACGCTCGTTTCATGGGTTGACTTAGGCATACAGAGTTCATTCCCAGTCTAAGATCAGACCAGATTGAGAGTTGCGGTAGCAGGATCAACAACAGGTAGGAGGGATCGGGTCGATCCCTGGCTTGTGCATTCTGCCTTTTTGACCGGTTGAGCGCCCGCACGCACGCTCGTTTCATGGGTTGGCTTAGACATACGAAGTTCATTCCATGTCTAAGCATACGGAGTTCATTCCCAGTCTAAGATCGGATCGGACCGAGGGTTGTGGTAGTAGGACCAGCAGTAGGATCGACAACATGCAGGGGGGATCGAGTCGATCCTCGGCTTGTGCGTTTTGCCTCTCCGATCGGCTGAGCGCCCGTACCCTCGTTTTGTGGGTTGGCTTTGGCATACAAAGTTCATTCCATGTCTAAGCCCCAGTCGGACTGAGGGTTATGGTAGCGATCGACAGCACGTAAAGGAGGACCGAGCTGATCCTCGGCTTACGTATTACGCCTCTCCGACTGATTCAGCGGCCGTTTGCTCATTTTGTGAGTTGACTTAGGCATACGGAGTTCATCCCCGGTCTAAGCATATGTAGTTCATTCCCAGTCTAAGATCAGACCAAACCGAGGGTTGTGACAGCAGGTTCAACAGCACGTAAGGGGGACCGGGCCGATCCCCGACTGCCGTATTCTACCTCTTTGGTCGGTTAAGTGCCCGCACACCCATTTCGTAGGTTGGCTTAGGCATAGGGAGTTCATTCCATGTCTAAGCCCCAGTAGAACCGAGGGTTATGGCAGCGGGACCAATAGCACGCAGAGGGGGACGGGGCTGATCCTCGGCTTGCGCATTATGCCTCTTCGGCCGGCTCAGCACCCGTACGCTTGTTTCATGGGTTGAATTATGCATATAGTGTTCATTCCCAGCCTAATATTAGACCAGACGGAGGGTTGCGCAGCAGGATCGACAGCACGTAGGGGGGATCAGGCGATCCCCGGCTTGCGCATTCTGCCTCTCCGGTCGGCTGAGCGCCCGCACGCTCGTTTCGTGGGTTGGCTTACGCATACGGAGTTCATTCCCAGTCTAAGATTTTGAGCCACGATGCACTTGTTGGGCTCGGGCATGTGCTCCTGTCGTATTTTTTTCACCTGGGGCACCATCGCTGGAGCATCGTCGGAAAGCATAATCGACGGCATTGGGGGTTCCGACAATTGCGGGGGCCGGGGGCTGTTCGCACATGATGTGTGATGGGTGCTGATACTTGGCCCTTATATTGGCCCCCTATCCCTCATCAAACCTCGAGAACTCACACCCCCTTAAAGAGCATTTGAGATTTTATAGGTTTGCTGCCAGTAGCCATTAAAGTGTCTGAAATGGGGACACTTTTTTCAAACGGTCACAAAATCTTCTCCACTTCGAGTTTTTAGCTAAATTTTTTTTTGCATGCCAACAAAAATACAAGGATCACCTCTACCAAATTTGGGGACAAAAATCTTTCTAAAAAAATTTTAAAAAATATCGAATCGTAAAAAGTTTGGAAAATCATGAAAAATAGAAAATGGGTTGTCCTACCACGAAACTTCACATGAAGGCTTAGGGGACCATTGTATGAATTTACAAGACATAAAAATGCCATTGGCATGCCAGAAATATGAAGATGTGCTTGAACCCACCTACCATCCATTCGATCCTCAGCTTGCGCATCCTGCATCTCTAATCGGTTGAGCGCCCGCATGCTCGTTTCATGGGTTGACTTAGGCATACGGAGTTCATCCCCAGTCTAAGCATACAGAGTTCATTCCCAGTCTAAGATCGAACCAAATCGAGGGTTGCGACAACAGGATCGGTAGCATGCAAGGGGGATCGAGCTGATCCCCGACTTGCGCATTCTGCCTCTCAGGTCGACTGAGCACCTGCACACCCATTTCATGGGTTGGCTTAGGCATAGGGAGTTCATTCCATGTCTAAACCCCAGCCAGACCAAGGGTTGTGGCAACGGGACCGGCAGCACACAGAAGGGGATCAGGCCGATCCCTTGCTTGCGCATTATGCCTCTTCGGTCGGCTCAGTGCCCGCATGCTCATTTCATGGGTTGACTTAGGCATACAGAGTTCATTCCTAGTCTAAGATCAGACTGGACTGAAGGTTGCGACAGTAGGATCGACAGCACATAGGGGGAACCGAGCCGATCCCCGTCTTATGCATTCTACCTTTTCGTCCGGTTGAGCACCCGCACGCATGCTCGTTTGATGGGTTGGCTTAGGCATATAGATTTCATTCCTTGTCTAAGCATACGAAGTTCATTCAGAGTCTGAGATCAGACCAGACCGAGGGTTACGGTAGCAGGACCAGCAGCAAGATCAGCATCATATAGGGGGGATCGGGCAGATCCCTGACTTATGCATTCTGCCTCTCCGACCGACTGAGTGCCCACACGCTTGTTTCGTGGGTTGGCTTAGGCATACAAAGTTCATTCCATGTCTAAGCCCCAGGCGAACAAAGGGTTGTGGCAGCAGGACCGGCAGTAGGATCGACAACACGCAGAGGGGATCGAGTGCCCGCACGCTCGTTTCGTGGGTTGACTTAGGCATACGGAGTTCATCCTCTGTCTAAGCATGCGAAGTTCATTCCTAGTCTAAGATCAGATCGGACCGAGGGTTATGGTAGCAGGATCGACAGCACGCAGGGAGACCGGGCCGATCCCTGGCTTGCACATTCTGCCTCTCCGGTCGACTGAGTGCCCGCACGCCCATTTCGTGGGTTGGCTTAGGCATAGGGAGTTCATTCCTTGTCTAAGCCCCAGCCGGATCAAGGGTTGTGGCAGCGGGACCGGTAGCTGGTAGAGGGGGACTGGGCCAATCCCCAGCTTGCACATTATGCCTCTTTGACAGGCTCAACGCCCGCACACTCATTGCGTGGGTTGACTTAGGCATGCGGAGTTCATTCCCAGTCTAAGATCGGACTGGACCAAGGGTTGCGACAGCAGGATCGACAGCACCCAGACGGGGACCGGGTTGATCCCCGGCTTATGCATTCTGCCTCTCCAAACGCCCGTTTCTTGGGTTGGCTTAGGCATAGGGAGTTCATTCCATGTCTAAGCCCTAGCCGGATCGAGGGTTATGGTAGCGAGACCGACAGCACGCAGAGGGGGACCGGGCCGATCCCTAGCTTGCGCATTAAGCCTTTTCGATCGGCTCAACGCCCGCACGCTCGTTTCGTGGGTTGACTTATGCATATGGAGTTCATTCCCAGTCTAAGATCAGATCGGACCGAGGGTTGCGACAGTAGGATTGATAGCACCCAAGGGGGGATCGGGTCGATCCCCAGCTTGCGCATTCTACCTCTCCAGCCGGCTGAGTGCCTGCACGCTTATTTCTTGGGTTGGCTTAGGCATACGGAGTTCATTCCATGTGTAACCATACGGAGTTCATTCCGAGTCTAAGATCGGTCTGGACCGAGGGTTGCGACAGGACAAGCAGTAGGATCTACAGCACGCAGGGGGGATCGGACCAATCCTCAGCTTGTGCATTCTGCCTCTTTGGTGGGCTGAGCACCCGCACGCTCGTTTCGTGGGTTGGCTTAGGCATAGGGAGTTCATTACATGTCTAAGCCCCAACTGGACCTAGGGTTGTGGTAGCGGGACTGTCAGCATGTAGTGGGGGACCAGACTGATCCCCCGCTTGCGCGTTATACCTCTCAGGTCGGCTGAGCGCCCGCATGCTCATTTTATGGGTTGACTTAGGCATACGAAGTTCATCCCCAGTCTAAGCATACGGAGTTCATTCCCAGTCTAGGATTGGATCGGACCGAGGGTTGTGATAGCAGGATCGACAGCATGCAGGGGGGATCGAGTCGATCCCCAGCTTGCGCATTCTGCCTCTTCGATCGGTTGAGCGCCCGTACACCCGTTTCGTGGGTTGGCTTACGCATAGGGAGTTCATTCCATGTCTAAGCCCCAGCCAGACCGAGGGTTATGGCAATGGGACTGACAGCATACAGAGGGGGACCGAGCCG